>NC_138780.1:7177005-7224505 GCF_965119305.1 Pelophylax lessonae
ATACACGCACGCGATCCGGCGCAGAGTGCGCACCCCATCACCATATATATCTGCACGGGGCGGTCCACAAGTGGATAAGCCGGCAACACTAACCATTGTGTTCTGCCAACAGGAAGGGCTCATGCAACATGGGTGGCCAGTCTGACTTTAGAAGTGAAAAGTCCACTCTGTTAGGCATCCTTATATCCACTCATGATTATTTACCCAATTTCCTCCCCCGTTCTTATACCAGTATAAATTTAGTGCACCCTTAAGGGTTCAGCACGTTGCTGGGGAAGCATGTTGTTGGTCGAGCACATTGCTGGGGGAGCACATTGCTGGGGGAGCACATTGCTGGGGGAGCACATTGCTGGGCATTTTTCCTAAAGGCTTCTTTCTCCAAGTGATATGCTCTTCAAGCTCTGCACTTAAGCGATTGCATGCAAGCGAGCATACACAACAAACTACACCAACCAGCACCAAACAGGCTGCAGGTGACCTTGTCTCTCTATTCAGCTCTTTTCCCACTCTAACATGCACTCTCTACCACTCCCGCTGACAGTTGTGTCCTCTCTTCTAAAAATTAAACTCAACTCACCTTCACCCCTCTTCTCCACCCCACAGCTTATATATATCACCCAGTCTTCTGTCCTCTCCCTATTACTGCTCCTACCTAACTCTTGCTAATTTTACCTCCACACACTGAGAAAACCTCCAGGACTCTGGGACATTTCCCTTCATATAAATCGCACTCCCACATTTTCTCCCTTGCCCTTCTTCTCCTTGCCTTTGGTGACATCCCCAAACCCAAGGCCTCCATTTGGCTTTTCCCCATGCTCCCACCACCCTACACCCTCTGCCAGTAGCCGCAACCCACAGAACCTAGTCTCCATTCCTCTTCTTCCCAATACCAGCCTCTCTTTCTTCCTGTGCCCTCTGGAACGCCCGCTCTGCTTGTAACAAACTCACCTCCCTCCACGACCTCTTCATCACAAGTTCCTTTAACCTACTCGCCATTACCGAAACCTGGCTTCATAATTCCTATACTACTTCTCCTGCTTCCCTCTCCCAAGGCGGCCTTCTCCGGACTCACTCTCCTAGACCAAGTGGACGGAAGGGAGGTGGAGTGGGAATCCTTCTAGCCCCATACAGCACCTATCAGGTACTTCACCCACCTCCCTCTTGGACATTCTCCTCTTTTGAGGCGCATTGCATTAGTCTATTTTCTTCTGTTTCTTTAAGAATCGCTGTCATCTACCAGCCCCCTGGACCGGTATCAACCTTCCTTGATGACTTCTCTGCCTGGCTACCCTACTTGCTCACTTGTGAAATCCTCATAATCATTCTTGGTGACTTCAAACACCCCTGTTCATACTAATACTGCTTCTAAACTTCTCAGTCTAACCTCATCTCTTGACCTGAAGCAATGGATACAGGCTCCTACACACTCCACTGGCAACACCCTTGACCTTGTCTTCTTCTATCCATGCACTCCATGCAACCTCTCCAACAAACCTCTCCCACTCTCTGATCACCACCTTATTAGTTTCGCACTCTTCCGGTCTTCCACCTCCTCTCCCTCCAACCGCCTAACAGTTACCTGTAGAAACCTTCACCACCTCAACCCTTCTATGCTCTACTCTGCTACTGACCATCTATATGACAAATTATCACCCTTGTCATGCCCCAACCTAGCCACTTCCATCTACAACAGCTCACTGTCATCCTCCCTAGACAAGCTCACTCCCCTCACTACACGCAGAATTCGGCGCCGACCGCTACAACCCTGGCAAACAGACGACACCAGAAGTCTCAGAAAACGTAGCCGCGGTCTTGAGCGCCTGTGGCGTAAGACTAAGTCCTTGGAAGACTTCAACCAATATAAATCTGCCCTTCTAAAATACTATGCCTACCTCCTCACTGCCAAGCAAACCCATTTCATCATGCTCATCCAAACATTCTCATCTAGTCCCCGACATCTCTTTAACTTTAACTCTCTACTCTGTCCTCCACCAACTCCACCCTCTAACTCACTCACTGAGAGAGATGTAGTCTCTAAAAAAACAGTTTTAGTTATGATTTCGAGCAGTCACCAGGCTATAAACAGTGCAGTGCGAGCTACACAAACTACCTTCATTATCATGTGACCTATATAGGATCACATTTCTCTATGGTCATTTCAGAAGCCACGCCCCTCCATTACAATCACTCCCCTAGGGCCACATTTAACCCCTTGAGCACCCATGTTAACCCCTTTCCTGCCAGTGTCATTATTACAGTGACAGTGCATATTTTTAGCAGTGATTACTGTAGTAATGTCACTTGAAGGACGGAAGCACCACGCTATGGAAGGGACTACCGCCATAAGGATAAGCCATTGCCCTAATGTAAGTCCGTAATGTATGCTATGCAAAAAAACCTTTACTGTTTTACTGAGTGGCGCCTGTCCTTTCTTCTTTTATGTGCCAGCGGGATTTTGGCTTCTGCCCGTCTACAGCGCTGCCCTCCGTGACAGCATTGGAATTTTGCACCATCTGGAAGTCCTCTCCTTTCTATTCTCATCCAAGTGCAGACCCCACCTTTGTGGCACAAGCGCCCAACATATCCTCTTCTGTTTATAGTAGTGTCACTGGTCCCCCCAAAATGTCAAAAATGTCAGTCAGGGGTCCGATCTGTCTGCCGCAGTCCCGCAAAAAAAAAAAATAATCGCAGATCGCCGCCATTACTAGTTAAAAAAAAAAAAAAACAAAAATTAAAAATCTTTCCCATAGTTAGTAGACACGATAACTTTTGCGCAAACCAATCAAAATACGCTCATTGCGATTTTTTTTTTTACCAAAAATATGTAGCAGAAAACAAATTGGGTTAAATTTTTTTTTTTGGGAGAATGTCATATAGCAGAATGTGAAATTTTTTTTAAATTGTCGCTCTTTTTTTGTTTATAGTGCAAAAAATAAACTTCACATACCCCCAAAAGAAAGCCCTATTCGTGGGGAAAAAAGGACCTACATTTTGTTTGAGTACAGCGTCGCACGACCGCGCAATTTTCCGTTAAATAACGCAGTGCCGAATCGCAAAATAGGGCCTGGTCATTACGGGGGCAAATCCTTCCGGTCTTAAAGTGGTTAGTAAGGCTTCTTAGCACATTCATTTGTTGCAATATATTTGTATTTGATTGCACTATATACACGTTCTTGTACGGTATACATTACGTATTCAGTTTTGGGTAACCATCACCTCTTTTGTATCACCACCTGGAGAGGTCTGGGGGTTATATTACTTCACATTTTATTACCTGTTCACAGAGGCATTACTCTGCTAGTAATATTATATTACATATTACATCTCTCTCATTGTACACCACTGTGGGTTGTAGCGGCAGCAGTCCCAACTTATTTATACATTTTTTTTTTGCTCATTGTTATTTCCTGGCGTGAGTGTTTTTTCACATCACTTTACATAACTCACTCACTGGCCCAGGAGATCGCCAATCACTTCAAAAATAAGATCGATACAATTCACGAGGAAATCTCCAATGTGCAGAAACCTCCCTCAACAACCCATATCCACAGGTACAATCATTACTTCCCCCGTTCCTCCCTGCTAGTATTAATGAGGTTGCTGGACTTTTATCCAACACCCATCTAACCTCCTTCCCCCTGGATCCTGCTCCCTCGCACATGCTACGCTCACCCCCTGACTCTATTCTACGCTCTCAAACTCACATCTTCAACCTCTCCCTTTCTTCTGGCATCTTCCCTTATTATCTGAAACACGCGCTAGTCACTCCCATCCTTAAAAAGGCCTCACTGGACCCCACCAATCTACGGAATCTACGCCCCATCTCCTTACTCCCCTTCTCCTCCAAACTCCTTGAACGACTGGTCTACAACCGACTGAGCGACCATCTGACTAAGAACAATCTTCTTGATCCACTTCAGTCTGGATTTCGCCCTCAACATTCCACTGAAACTGCTCTCTTTAAATTCACAAACAACCTACTAACACCAATGGACACTATTCTGTACTACTCCTCCTGGACCTCTCCGCTGCCCTTGACAGTAGACCAACCCCTTCTCCTCACAAAACTCCACTCCCTTGGCCTCCATGACCGTACTCTTCACTGGTTCTCATCCTACCTATCCCAATGCACCTTCAGTGCTACTTACAACTCTACTACCTCCTCTCCCTTTCTTTGTCGGGGTCCCTCAAGGTTCTGTTCTTGGACGGCTCCTTTTCTCAATCTACACCTCCTCCCTGGTTCAACTGATTGCCTCCCATGGCTTTCAATATCATCTCTACGCTGATGACACTCAAATCTATCTCTCCACCCCTCAGCTAATTCCATCAGTCTCCTCAGGCATCACCAGCTAACACCAATGGACACTATTCTGTACTACTCCTCCTGGACCTCTCTGCTGTCTTTGACACAGTAGACCAACCCCTCCTCCTCAAAAAACTCCACTCCCTTGGCCTCCATGACTGTACTCTTCACTGGTTCTCATCCTACCTATTCCAATGCACCTTCAGTGTTACCTACAACTCTACTACCTCCTCTCCCTTTCTTTGTCGGGGTCCCCCAAGGTTCTGTTCTTGGATGGCTCCTTTTCTCAATCTACACCTCCTCCCTGGTTCAACTGATTGCCTCCCATGGCTTTCAATATCATCTCTACGTTAATGACACCCAAATTTATCTCTCCATCCCTCAGCTCACCCCATCAGTCTCCTCATGCATCAAGCTTACTAACAGACATCACATCACTTCCTCAAAACTCAACCTATCCAAAACCAAGCTCATGATATTTCCTCCCCCACGTTCCTCTTCCCCTGATTTCTCTCTCAACATCTACGGCGCAACCATCAACCCATCCACCCATGCCAAGGTGTAATCCTGGACTCTGAACTATCCTTTCAGCCACACATCCAGTCACTGTCCAAAGCTTGCCGCCTCAACATCTCCAAGTTACGACCCTTCCTTACCAATGATACCACAAAGCTTCTAATCCACTCCCTGGTCATCTCTCGTCTTGATTACTGCAACTCCCTTCTCATTGGCTTACCTTTAAATAGGCTATCCCCCCCTTCAGTCCATCATGAACGCTGCTGCCAGACTCATCCACCTTGCAAACCGCTCAGTGTCTGCTACTCCTCTCTGCCAATCTCTCCATTGGCGACCACTCAACCAACTAATTAAATTCAAGTTACTAACCATAACTTACAAAGCCATCCATAACTTGGAGCCCAGCTACATCACTAATCTGATCTCAAAATACCAACCAACTCGTTCTCTTCATTCCTCCCAGGACCACCTGCTCTCTCGCTTACTTGTAACCTCTTCCCATACTCACCTCCAGGACTTCTCCCATCCTCTGGAATGCTCTACCCCAATCTGTCCGACTATCTCCTACTTTGTCCACTTTCAGACAATCCCTGAAAACACATCTCTTCACAGAAACCTACCTAGCAACCACCTAACAACTGTACTTTTATTTCTCCATCAGCCTATCCCCCACAGTTATTACCTCTTGTATCACTTGACCCTTCTTCTTAGATTGTATGCGCTAACGAGCAGGGCCCTCTGATTCCTAATGTATAAAAGTGTATTGTAGTTGTACCGTCTACCCTCAAGTTGTAAAGCGCTGTGTAAACTGTCGGTGCTATATAAATCCTATATAATAATAATACATTCTAACAGAGCTGTACACATGTTGTGTCCATAATTCTTTGCAGCTGCTGCAAGTTTAACTTGGCCGTAGAGTATGGTTGGTGGCAAACTTGCCCACTGAGGTCAATAGCCAAACACCTGGCTTGTCGCTGCAGTGCCGTATTTTAATAAAAAAAAAAAAACAATTGTGACAGGATTGCCTCCTGAATGCCTGCCACCCACTGCTATTCTGCCCTGTGAAAAGTGATCCACCACAGATCACTTTTCAGAGGGCATTGAACATTCAGGGTTCTCAGCGTTTTTAAAGTTGGGCTTTGCTTGCTTTTGGGATGAAACTCACTGTCGGGAAAGGGAAATGGGGACTGCTAGTTTTAAGGGTGGTGACATGTTCTTACTCACTTGTTGGTCTATTTTTTGGTCTTACAGATGTGGTCCACCGTTACCACCATTGGGAAGCCCACCGTGCACTTTCCTAGGATAAGAACCCTGTGATTGGCTGCAGGTTCTGGGCCACAATAGCACCCCTTTTCCCCCAGTTGGTCCCCTGCCTGCCAAACAATTTCCTTACTATTGATATTCTAGAGAGTACAAAAGGAGAGACGGCTAGGACAAGTTCCACCAGAATGACGACAATGCGCATTGCCTGCCCCCCCCCCCCCCCCAGGGTAAGGGCCCCTGTACACGAGACCTGTCTTTCATTAGTATCATTGTGTTAAACTGCTTTTTTGCTGAACGCATAACAAAAGATTTCTTACGAATTCCGATTCAGAACGCAGCAAACCGCACATGCCTAAAACCTACATAATCCTAAACTATCCCAATTATTTTGTATCCAATCAGGAACATTACATAGCTAACAGTTGGTAGAGCTAACAGAGATCGTACAATCAGATTGAATAGCGTACGGCCAGCTTTAGGGTGACCACACATATTTCAATCTGATTGTACAATATCTAGGTCATGTGAGGACGCACCTAAAACAATTCATTGCATTTCTATTAGTTGAGGTGAGCCCTTAGGCTGGACATACATTGTACAATTTTCCTTTAGATCTACCAAAACCGTATAATATGGGAGGTCAAAGCTAAAAACACTTTTCAATTTGCATGCAATCAGGCAGGCACTGGCACTGCATTGCTGAAGGTAAATCTAAAAGGAAATTGAGCAAGAAAATTGTACACTGCTCAAATAAATTAAAAGGAACACTTTTTAATCATAGATAGCACCAAGCCAGTTAAAACTCCTGGGATGTTGATCTGGTCAGTTAGGTAGCAGAGGGGGGTTGTTAATCAGTTTCAGCTGCTCTGGGGTTAATGAAATTAACAGGTGCACTGGATGGGCAACAATGAGACGACCTCCAAAAACAGGAATGGTTTTACAGGTAGAGGCCACTGACATTTTTTTTCCCTACTCATCTTTTCGAAGGGCTCTTTCACACGAGCGGTGCGCCCGACGGAGCCCGTTCTGCTCAGCGGGGGATCGATCCGCCGATCCCCGCTGACCAGGCGGATGACAGCTCCGTCTCCGCTCTGTGTGTGTGGAGACGGAGCTGTGAGATCCCCGCTGTCCTCTATGGAGAGATCGGATGAGAACGGACCGGCTGTCCATTCTCATCCGATCCCATCCAATCCGATCCTCCAGACGGATGGAAAATAGGGTTTCCATCCATCTGGATTTCACAGACAGGATCGGAATCGGATAGCAGCGGGTGCATGGAGCATCCGATCAGGTCCGCCTGAAAAACTGACAGGGGGATCGAATCGGATCGCCCGTGTGAAAGGGGCCTTGCTGTTTTTCACTGGTTTTGCATTTGGTTAGTTTTAGAGTCACTACTGGTAGCACCTGGTAACTGATACCTGGACCCTATAGAGGTTGCACAGGCAGTCCAACTCCTCCATGATGGCGCATCAATACGTGCCATTGCCAGAAGGTTTGCTTCAGCACAGTCTCAGGAGCATGGAGAAGATTCCAGGAGACCGGCAGTTACTCTAGGAGAGATGGACAGGGCTTTAGAGGGCTTTAGAAGGTCCTTAACCCATCAGCAGGACCGGTATCTGCTTCTTTGTGTAAGGAGGAACAGGATGAGCTCTGCCAGAGCCCTACAAAATGACCTCCAGCAGGCCACTGGTGTGAATGTCTCTGACCAAACAATCAGAAACAGACTTCATGAGGGTGGCCTGAGGGCCAGACATCCTCTAGTGGACCCTGTGCTCACTGCCCGGCACTGCGAAGCTCAATTGGCATTTGCCACTGAACACCAGAATTTGCAGGTCTGCAAATGGCGACCTGTGCTTTTCACAGATGAGAGCAGGTTCACCCTGAGCACATGTGACAGATGTGAAAGGATGTGGAGAAGCCGTGGAGAATGTTATGCTGCCTGCAACATCGCTCAGCATGACCAGTTTGGTGGTGGGTCAGTGATGGTCTGGGGGGGTATATCCATGGAGGGACGCACAGACCTCTACAGGCTGGACAATGGCACCCTGACTGCCATTAGGTATCGGAAATAAAACCTTGGACCCATTTTTAGACCCTACGTTGGTGCAGTGGGTCCTGGGTTCCTCCTGTTGCACAATAATGCCCGGTTTCATGTGGCGAGAGTATGGAGAATGAAGGAATTGATACCCATGTAAGGCCTTCACTCTTGCCTGACCTAAATCCAATGGAACATCTCATTGGATTTAGACATTATGTTTCAGTTCATCTGAGGCTGCCAGGTTGCACCTCAGTCTGTTCAGGAGCTCAGTGATGTCCTGGTCCAGATCTGGGAGGAAATACCCCAGGACACCATCCGTCGTCTCATTATGGGCATGCCCCGATGTTGTCAGGCATGCATGCATACAAGCACATGGGGGCCATACAAACTACTGAGGACCATTCTGAGTTGCTGCAATGAAATTTCAGCAACATGGACTCGCCTGCTGCATCATTTTTTTCACTGAGGTGTCATCCTTTCCTTCCAAACGCATCACCCACTCCATACCAGTATAGATCCTAACGCATCACCCGGTCCATACCAGTGTAGATCCTAACGCATCACCCGGTCCATACCAGTGTAGATCCTAACGCATCACCCGGTCCATACCAGTGTAGATCCTAACGCATCACCCGGTCCATACCAGTGTAGATCCTAACGCATCACCCGGTCCATACCAGTGTAGATCCTAACGCATCACCCGGTCCATACCAGTGTAGATCCTAACGCATCACCCGGTCCATACCAGTGTAGATCCTAACGCATCACCCGGTCCATACCAGTGTAGAACCTAACGTATCACCCGGTCCATACCAGTGTAGATCCTAACGCATCACCCGGTCCATACCAGTGTAGATCCTAACGCATCACCCGGTCCATACCAGTGTAGATCCTAACGCATCACCCGGTCCATACCAGTGTAGATCCTAACGCATCACCCGGTCCATCCCAGTGTAGATCCTAACGCATCACCCGGTCCATACCAGTATAGATCCTAACGCATCACCCGGTCCTTACCAGTATAGATCCCAACGCATCACCCGTTCCATACCAGTATAGATCCCAACGCATCACCCGTTCCATACCAGTATAGATCCCAACGCATCACCCGTTCCATACCAGTATAGATCCTAACACATTACCCAGTCCATACCAGTATAGATCTCCAGCATGAGATTTTTTCCCCATTGAGATCTGATGTGTTTTCAAAGTTTTCCTTTAAATTTTTTTGAGCAGTGTATAACGTATGGCCAGCTTTATATACACTATATTGTCAAAAGTATTGGGACGCCTGCCTTCACGCGCACATGAACTTTCAGATACTCATCTGATCAGGGGACCCAGAATTGTTCTGCTGCCATCTACTTGTCACAGCAGCATAGGTCCATTGCCACCATCTTGGTCCTCCTCAGTCATCAGAAGCCAGTTACACTATATTATCAAAAGTATTGGGACGCCTGCCTTTACACACACACAAACTTTAATAGCATCCCAGTCTTAGTCCGTAGGGTTCAATATTGGGTTGGCTCCACCCTTTACATCTATAACAGCTTCAATTTAAAGTGAGACGTTACACTCTCTGGATCAAAGTAGTGCAGGCACCTTTTCAAAGTTGCCAATGAAATCGATGGGCTGTGTCCAAAGTCGCATGACAAGTCACACTAGTGGAAACGGAGCCTTCATATTCAATTTGTATCCAATCAGGCAATCTCTCACACTACAAAATTGTTGCTAAATCTATAAGAGATTGATAGATTTGTAATGGTTGTGATATGCTGACATAAAACAAAACCATAAAAAAAAAAACAAAAAAAAAACAAAAAAAAAAACACATGCATCTTTCCAAGCAAACACCCTCCAAAGATATATTCAGTATCCAAAAAACAAACCAAAAAGTCCCACGGAGCCCGACATTGGTTGTGTCGGTTGGTGCAGACACTGATGGGGTGTAGTCCCCGATATGGACACAACGGTCACAATGGGCGCCATCGCCCTGCTGCACAACTGTGCTAAATTGGGGGGGGGGGGAGACAAAAAAAATGTTTACATTTTTTCTTCTCACATAGCGCTGATCTGCACGCTTTCGGGTCGCAAAGACCTATCACCATCTCCAAATTGCACAAACACCACGCACACAATAATACAAGATTTGACTTACCTTCCCACCAGAGCAACACCAGGCACTCTCCTCTCCACTCCCCCTGAGCTCACCTTCCAGTCTGAAAGCTGATTGTGGTTGAGCGAGGGAGAGGTGTGTCTCGTACCTCCATCCCTTTAACTCTTTCATTGGATTAGTCACAGTGCAGTACCAGACTCCACCACTAGGGAGCAGCACTGAGCTAATTTCATACAATTCCTTTCAAAACATAAAATGAAAAAAAAAAAAAAAAAAAAAAGACCACTCATTGAGGGCCTCTTCGTGAGCGACAATATATATATATATATATATATATTTTACTTTCTGCTATATAACATTCCCAATAAAAAAAAAAGTAAAAACCTATTTTTTTCATCGTTTTAGGCCAATTTGTATTCTGCTACATACAGTATTTTTGGTAAAAAAAAAAAAAATCCCAATAAGTGTCTTTTGATTGGTTTGCGCAAAAGTTATTGAGTTTACAAACTAGGGGAAAGATTTATGTTATTTTTATGTATTTATTCATTTTTTTACTAGTAATGGCAGCGATCAGCGTTTTTTCAAGCAGGACTGCGAAATTGCGGCGGACAGATCGGACCCCTAACTGACATTTTTGACACTTTTGGGGGGTACCAGTGACATTACTACAGTAATCAGTGCTAAATAATATGCACTGTTACTGTAATAAAAAAAGTTATGACGTCTACAAGCTAGTGGAAAGATTTATGTCATTTTTATTTATTTATTTATTTTTTACTAGTAATGGCGGTGATCTGCGATTTTTAGCGGGACTGCGACATTGCAGCGGACAGATCGGACCCCTAACTGCCATTTTTGACACTTTCGGTGGGGACCAGTGACATTACTACAGTAATCAGTGCTAAAAATATTCAGATAGACGTGTGAAAAGGAGCCTACAGCGCCACCTACTGGCCGGAAACTTAAATGTCACATATGCACCAACTTGTACGCATTCCGGACTGCCCACCGTGTATATACAATGGTATTTTGACATTCAATTATGGCAGCAGCTACCTGCATTAACCCCAGTATTTTTTTATACACCTGGCGATCCAGAATCTGATAAAAGTGGTCCGCCACGTACTTCTCCCTGACATGATCACAGATGTCATGTGATCCTGCTTATAGGATCGCATGTCTCTGTGATTACTTCACAAGCCACGCCCACCCCGACAGTTAGAATCACGCCCCTAGGGTCACATTTAACTCCTTGATCACCAATACTGTTAACCCCTTCCCTGCCAGTGTCATTATTACAGTGACAGTGCATATTTTTTAGCACTGATTATTGTAGTAATGTCACTGGTCCCCCCCCCCCCCAAAAGTGTCAAAAATGTCAGTTAGGGGTCCGATCTGTCCGCCGTAATGTCGCAGTCCCGCAAAAAAATTGCAGATCGCCGCCATTACTAGTAGAAAAAAAAAAACAATACAAATGACATAAATCTTTCCCTTAGTTAGTAAACGCAATAACGTTTGAACAAACCAATCAAAATACGCTTATTGCGATTTTTCTTTTACCAAAAATATGTAGCAGAAAACAAATTGGCCTAAAATGTTAAAAAGTTTAGATTTTTTACATTTTTTTTGAGAATTTCATATAAAAGAATGTGAAAAATATTGTTTTTTTTTTTTTTCAAAATTGTCGCTCTTTTTTTGTTTATAGCGCAAAAAATAAAAATCGCACAGGTGATCAAATACCAGAAAAAAAAAAGCTCTATTTGTGGGAAAAAAGGACATCAATTGTCGCTCTTTTTTTTTTTTTTTTACAGCGCAAAAAATGAAAATCGCACAGGGGATCAATTGGTCATTGAGCAGCCAAATCCTCCGTTCTGAAAGTGGTTAAGTGTAAATGTGAGGTCTTTTTGACCCCCAGAGCTCACAATAAAGAGGACCTGTCATGCTTATTTCTATTACAAGGGATGTCCACAAAAAATGTAAAGGGACAGTGTAAAAAAAAAAAAAAAAAGTAAATGAAATAAGAAAAAAAAAAAAAAAAAAATGAAAGCGCCCCGTCCCTCCGAGCTTGCACACATAAGAAAACGCATAAGGAAGTCCCGCCCAAATAAGTAAACAGTGTTCAAACCACACGTGTGAGGTATCGCCGCGATCGTATAATTCTAGCACTAGAACTCCTCTGTAACTCTAAACTGGTAACCTGTAAACATGTTGGGGATTTTTAAGTTCCTGAAGTTTGTCACCATTCCACGAGTGTGCGCAATTTTAAAGCATGACATGTTAGGCATCACTTTACTTGGCATAACATTATTTTTCACATTATACCAAAAAATTGGGCTAACTTTACTATTTTCTTATTATTAATTTAAAAAAGTGTATTTTCTTCCCCAAAAAATTGCGTTTATTATTTAATTTAAAAAAGTGTATTTTTCCCCCAAAAAAATTGCGTTTATTTTTTAATTTAAAAAAGTGTATTTTTTTCCCCAAAAAATTGTGTTTATTATTTAATTTAAAACAGTGTATTTTTTTCCCCAAAAAATTGCGTTTATTATTTAATTTAAAAAAGTGTATTTTTTCCCCCAAAAAATTGCGTTTATTATTTAATTTAAAAAAGTGTATTTTTTTCTCCCAAAAATTGCGTTTATTATTTAATTTAAAAAAGTTTATTTTTCCCCCAAAAAATTGCATTTATTATTTTATTTAAAAAAGTGTATTTTTCCCCCAAAAAATTGCGTTTATTATTTAATTTAAAAAAGTGTATTTTTTTCCCCAAAAAATTGCGTTTATTATTTAATTTAAAAAAGTGTATTTTTTTCTCCCAAAAATTGCGTTTATTATTTAATTTAAAAAAGTGTATTTTTTCCCCCAAAAAATTGCGTTTATTATTTAATTTAAAAAAGTGTATTTTTTTCCCCAAAAAATTGCATTTATTATTTAATTTAAAAAAGTGTATTTTTTCCCCCAAAAAATTGCGTTTATTATTTAATTTATAAAAGTGTATTTTTTCCCCAAAAAATTGCATTTATTATTTTATTTAAAAAAGTGTATTTTTCACCCAAAAAATTGCGTTTATTATTTAATTTAAAAAAGTGTATTTTTTTCCCCAAAAAATTGCGTTTATTATTTAATTTAAAAAAGTGTATTTTTTTCTCCCAAAAATTGCGTTTATTATTTAATTTAAAAAAGTGTATTTTTTTCTCCCAAAAATTGCGTTTATTATTTAATTTAAAAAAGTGTATTTTTTCCCCCAAAAAATTGCGTTTATTATTTAATTTAAAAAAGTGTATTTTTTTCCCCAAAAAATTGCATTTATTATTTTATTTAAAAAAGTGTATTTTTTCCCCCAAAAAATTGCGTTTATTTTTTAATTTAAAAAAGTGTATTTTTTTCCCCCAAAAATTGCGTTTATTATTTAATTTAAAAAAGTGTATTTTTTTCCCCAAAAAATTGCGTTTTATTATTTCATTTAAAACAGTGTATTTTTTTTCCCAAAAAATTACGTTTATTATTTAATTTAAAAAAGTGTATTTTTTCTCCCAAAAAATTGCGTTTATTATTTAATTTAAAAAAGTGTATTTTTTTCTCCCAAAAATTGCGTTTATTATTTAATTTAAAAAAGTGTATTTTTTCCCCCAAAAAATTGCGTTTATTATTTAATTTAAAAAAGTGTATTTTTTCCCCAAAAAATTGCATTTATTATTTTATTTAAAAAAGTGTATTTTTTCCCCCAAAAAATTGCGTTTATTATTTAATTTAAAAAAGTGTATTTTTTTCCCCAAAAAATTGCGTTTATTATTTAATTTAAAAAAGTGTATTTTTTTCTCCCAAAAATTGCGTTTATTATTTAATTTAAAAAAGTGTATTTTTTTCCCCAAAAAATTGCATTTATTATTTTATTTAAAAAAGTGTATTTTTTCCCCCAAAAAATTGCGTTTATTTTTTAATTTAAAAAAGTGTATTTTTTTCCCCAAAAAATTGCGTTTATTATTTAATTTAAAAAAGTGTATTTTTTTCCCCAAAAAATTGCGTTTTATTATTTCATTTAAAACAGTGTATTTTTTTTCCCAAAAAATTACGTTTATTATTTAATTTAAAAAAGTGTATTTTTTCTCCCAAAAAATTGCGTTTATTATTTAATTTAAAAAAGTGTATTTTTTTCTCCCAAAAATTGCGTTTATTATTTAATTTAAAAAAGTGTATTTTTTCCCCCAAAAAATTGCGTTTATTATTTAATTTAAAAAAGTGTATTTTTTCCCCAAAAAATTGCATTTATTATTTTATTTAAAAAAGTGTATTTTTTCCCCCAAAAAATTGCGTTTATTATTTAATTTAAAAAAGTGTATTTTTTTCCCCAAAAAATTGCGTTTATTATTTAATTTAAAAAAGTGTATTTTTTTCTCCCAAAAATTGCGTTTATTATTTAATTTAAAAAAGTGTATTTTTTCCCCCAAAAATTGCGTTTATTATTTAATTTAAAAAAGTGTATTTTTTTCCCCAAAAAAATTGCGTTTATTATTTAATTTAAAAAAGTGTATTTTTTTCCCCCAAAAAATTGCGTTTATTATTTAATTTAAAAAAGTGTATTTTTTCCCCCAAAAAATTGCGTTTATTATTTAATTTAAAAAAGTGTATTTTTTTCCCCCAAAAAATTGCGTTTATTGTTTAATTTAAAAAAGTGTATTTTTTCCCCCAAAAAATTGCGTTTATTATTTAATTTAAAAAAGTGTATTTTTTTCCCTAAAAAATTGCTTTTGTAAGACTTCTGCGCAAATACTGTGTGACATAAAGTATTGCAATGATGACCAGGGGTGTCAAACTGGCAGCCATCCAGCTGTTGCAGAACTACAAGTCCCATCATGCCTCTGCCTATGGGAGTCATGCTTGTAACTGTCAGCCTTGCAATGCCTCATGGGACTTGTAGTTCCGCAACAGCTGGAGGGCCGCCAGTTTGACACCTGAGCAGGGTCTCTGCTAAAAAAATATATAATGTTATAACATAATCTTTCGAATTATAAGAACAAATTGAGCTAACTTTACTATTTTCGTATTATTTAATTTAAGAAAGTGTATTACTTTACAAGTGTATAAAATTGCGTTTTATTATTTAATTTAAAAAAGTGTATTTTTTTCCCCAAAAAATTGCGTTTATTATTTAATTTAAAAAAGTGTATTTTTTTCCACAAAAAATGGCGTTTATTATTAAATTTAAAAAAGTGTATTTTTTCCCCCTAAAAATTGTGTTTATTATTTAATTTAAAAAAGTGTATTTTTTTTTCCCCCTAAAAAATTGCATTTGTAAGACTGCTGCACAAATACTGTGTGACATAAAGTATTGCAATGATCTCCATTTTATACTCTAGGCCTGCCGGCAGGGGTGTCAAACTGGTGGCCAGTCAGCTGTTGCGGAACTACAAGTCCCATCATGCCTCTGCCTGTGGGAGTCATGCTTGTAACTTCCAGCCTTGCAATGCCTCATGGGAATTGTAGTTCCGCAACAGCTGGAGGACCGCCAGTTTGAAACCTGAGCAGGGTCTCTGCTTAAAAAAATATATAATGTTTGGGGGTTCTAAATAAAAATGTTTGGGGGTTCTTACCTAGTTAGGTTGAAAAAAGACACAAGTCCATCTAGTACAGTGATGGGGAACCTTGGCACCCCAGATGTTTTGAAACTACATTTCCCATGATGCTCAACTACACTGCAGAGTGCATGAGCATCATGGGATGGTAGTTCCGAAACATCTGGGGTGCCAAGGTTCCCCATCACTGATCTAGTGCAACCAATAAAAAAGCGAAAAAGAAAACACAACCATACAATCCCATATACACAATCCTATACCCGCAGGTGATCCAGAGGAAGGCAATAAAATCCCAGCAAAGCATGATCCAATTTATTACAGCAGGGAAAAAAATTCCTTCCTGATCTCCCGAGAGGCAATCAGATATTCCCTGGATCAACTCTACCTATAAATATTAATACTCAGTTAAATTATGTACACCTAGGAAAGAATCCAGGACTTTTTTAAAAGCAATCTACTGAACTGGTCACAACCACCTCTGGAGGGAGTCTATTCCACATTTTCACAGCTCTTACAGTTAAGAAACCTTTCCGAGTTCTAAGTAATTTTCTGGCAAAAAATACTGATTTTTAACTTGTAAACAACAAATGTCAGAAACAGGCTTGGTGCTTAAGTGGTAAAAACTTTTGTTAATTATAGTTAATTTTTTTAATTTTGAACACTAAAAAAGAAACAAAACATATACATATCATTTGCCATTACCATTTGATGCAAGTAAGGATATATCTATATAAGTATATGTGTGTGTATATATATATATATATATATATATATATATATATATATATATATATATATATATATACTGTATATACATATAGTATCTTCTATCTATCTGGCTATCTCTCTCTCTAAAAAAAAAAAAAATATATATATATATATACTGTGTATATATATATATACTGTATGTATATATATATATATATATACATATATATATATATACATCAGGCCTCGACAAATCCCGGGCGCCAGGTCGCATTTGCGACTAGAATTAGCGACCTGGCGCCTGGGGTGCCCTGCTTGAGCTGTCCTGTCCCTTTTGCGCCCCCCACCTCCTCTTCGAGTTCACGGACTTCCACGCCGTCCAGAAATTTAGTCCCCGGCTTTTCGGCCTTCTTCTGTGAGATGAGAAGCTAGGGGAACTGGCGCCCTCTTGTGGTGGCCGGGAGTAATGCATGTTCTCAATGCCTTTTCTTCTCCTTCCAAAGAGGAGAAGAGAGGGAAGTTTTTTAAGGCTTCATCTCTCTGTCCAGTTACCTTTGCTTAAAGGTAAGTGGACAGGGAGTGTGGTTATTATTATTAATTTATTTTTTAAATGTAAAAAAAATAATAATTTTTTCTTTTTTTTTTAATTATTAAAAAAAAAATAAAAAAATGTTTTCTTTTTTTTTCTTCAATTCTTATTAAAAAAAAAATATATATATATATAAATATATATATATCTTTTTTTTTTTTTCCTCATCGCCGTGCCACAGCCAAAGGCCCCTTTCACACGGGCTGTCTGATCAGGTCCGCCTGTCAGTTTTTCAGGCAGACCTGATCGGACCGTTCAGTCTCCTCTATGGAGCGGTAATCTGCCGCCATCTGACCCTGTCCTCCAAAAACAGACGGATGGTGGTTCTATTTTCTATCCATCCCGTGGATCCGATCAGATGGCATCGGATGGAAAGAGACAGACAGTCTGTTTCCATCCAATTGCGCTATATAGGAGAGTGGGGTTCTAGTCGTATTTATGTGTAAATTTAGTATCAGTTTTATTAAATAAAGCTTGGTTGTTAGTTTAAAAAAAAAAAAAAACTGGCTCCTAACTTTTTTAGCTGGCTCCTAGATTTCAGGCAAATTTGTCAAGCCCTGATATACATATACATATAACATTTTCTTCTTTGTCTTCCTCTCAAATATTCGTGGTTGTAGCAGCAGAAGATCAGTTCATATAAAAGTGAGATGGAGCCTCCTCTGTGTTAATCTCTCGTTGGTCAGTTGTATTTCTTCTGCGTTCTTCGGGAGTTCAGTCTGTAATGTTCATTTGTCCGAATTGTATTTCCACTGCTTCGGAGAATTCATTTGTCCCGATCCTCAATAAAGAAAAATGATGTTAGCAGAATTCAAATAAAGGCAGTGCTAAGACAAGGTCCCTTAGCACCCAAAGCATGGCAAAGTGTGCCCTTCTTCTTGGTGAACCTACATAGTGTTGGGCCCACTTCACATTTGTACATTCTATTGTATTATCATATGCACATTAACATGTGGTTGTTTGTGTGTGAACGTGTAATGGTAAGATAGCCCATAAGGCAGAGGTCTCCAAACTTTCTAAACAAAAGGCCAGTTTTGAATTCCTACCCTGAGGAAGTCACGTGTCGTGTGACGTAACGCGTAGGAGCCAGTGACATCAGACTCGGCTGTTCCACGGCGATCAAAGCCAGGGAGCCGGGGAGAGAGAGAGCAGGACTCTACTGCTGCGGATGGAAATAGGACTACACAGATTGTATACAGATTGTACTAACACCGCCCGTCCCTACATCCCAAATCCAGTTTAATGTAGCCCCAACCTTTGGAGCCGCCCTCCCTAACACGTTTCACACAAAAAGGGCTTACTCACAGGTCAACTTGTGGGCCTACATGTAAAGGTGACGTGCCTTTTTGGCATGCCCTATCTCTGCAAGTAAGCCTTTTCTTGGTGAAACGCGTTATCTGGGAGGTCGCATGGGCGGGGACTGTCACAGTTATGGTTTATCTACAATAAACTGGAGTTCTTTTTTCTTTTTTAAGTAAGAAAATTGGAAAGATTCTCCTACAAGAGCATGACAAAGGACTTAATAAAGAATTACGTGATCTGTTGGAGGTTCGGTGAAATCTGTTTCAGCATTTCAATGGGCTCGGCACTAACATCAGTGAGATAATTAGGACTCAGGTTCAGGTGTGTGAGGTTTTGGTTGTTACAGAGCAGCAGCCCTTGGGACCGCCCCCAACACGGTTCACACAAAAGGGGCTTACTCACAGGTCAACTTGTGGGGTATATATGTAGAGGTGACGTGCCTTTTCGGCATGCCCCATCTCTACGAGTAAACCTTTTTTTGCTGAAACGCGTTATCTGGGAAGTCGCATGGGTGGGGACTGTCACAGTTATGGTTTAACTACAATAAACTGGAGTTATTTTTTCTTGGTTAAGTGAGAAAATCAGAAAGATTCTTCTCTAAGAGCATGACAAAGGACTCAATAAAGAATTACTTGATCTGTTGGAGGTTCAGTGAATTTGGTTTCAGAATTTTAACGGGCTTGGCACTAACGTCGGTGAGATAATTAAGACATAGGATCAGGTGTGTGAGGTTTTGGTTGTTACAGAGCAGCAGCCCTTGGGACTGCCGCCAACACGTTTCACACACAAAGGGCTTACTCACAGAATAACTTGTAAGGCTTACATGTAGAGGGGAGGTGCCTTTTCGGCATGCCCCATCTCTACAAGTAAGCCTTTTTTTATTGAAACGCGTTATCTGGGAGGTCGCATGGGCGGGGACTGTCACACTTATGGTTTAGCTACAATAAACTGGAGTTCTTTTTAAGTAAGAAAATCAGAAAGATTCTCCTAGAAGAGAATGACAAATGACTCAATAAAGAATTACCTGATCTGTTGGAGGTTCGGAGAATTCTGTTTCAGTATTGCAATGGACTGGGCACTAACGTCGGTGAGATAATTGAGGCTCAGGTTCAGGTGTGTGAGGTTTTGGTTGCTACAGAGCAGCGGCAGATGTTGAGCATACTCATCCGTCAGCTTCACTTGCTGAAGACTGTTGAAAATAGACATGGACAGTTCAGTGGTGGGGGTTAGACTTAATCAATGTAACAGTTTAGTGTAAACGTAAACCCAAACTAAACAACATTTCTTTTGCTAAAACACTGTATGCCATAAACAATTGTCACTTTTTAAAAAAAATAAAATACTTGTTTTCATTTTTATTTTTCATCCCTGATTATATCTCAGTGCTGCTGATCTACTGCAACCTCCTCTTGGGTCCTGTCTCCATGCACTCCAGTGATGGCTGCATGGCATTTCTCAGGACGGGCTTCCTGATGGTGACAACAGTGGACCAGGTCTGTGCTAAAATAGCTACTTGTAGTCTCCATTGGAAGCCCATGTGACAGGGTGACAACCCAAGAGCAAATACATACAAAAAAATCCTGGCGCTGTGGGACAGATGTTCAGGAGTCCCAGAATGAAGTGGGGTGGACGAGTTTTAACCAAAAAGCCAAAACAGCCAAAAGTCATGTCAGGGTTGCAGCCTACCCAAAACCCAGATCCTGACTGAGAAGCAAACTGTACAACAAATAGATGGGTATGTTGGCGCTCCCAAAAACAATGACAATGGGCACTTGTGAGTCCCTTGTCTTGAGTAATCAAAAATGGCAAGTTTATTTAAAAACAATGAAAAGCTATAAACTAAAATCCACTGTGAGAACAGCCAATGTCCGATGATGAGACAGTACCTTGAAGGGGGACCCAGTGATAGGGTGGAGATGCCTGTCCAGGTATGAAGCCTTAGAGATGGAAACACTCAGGGGCAGGAAGAGGAACGGGAGGAGGAGAGGAGGAGAAGGGGGAGACAACCTCAACTCCCACAGTTCAATCCGGCCGCGAGGATCACTTAGGCAGCACCGCGGCGTCCACTCCTAACAGCGAGCGGCTGAGGCGGCGCCGGAAAATGACGTCACCGGTCGCCGGCAGCTGACTCACGGAGGAGCACTCAACGGACCACACTAAGCCTCACCACTGTGGGGACTGAAGCAAAGGCAGCCTCACTGAGTCAGGCACAGCACACCACCGTGTGAGCTGTCAGACAGTAGAGAGAACATTAGGGGCCACAAAACAGGGAAGATGACATGTTTCGAACAAAGCCCTTCATCAGATCTCTTCCTCGTTTTGTGGCCCCTAATGTGAAAACTGGGGTAAAAAAGACCTCACACCTCACATCTACACTAAAAAAGAAAAAAAAAAAAAAAGAAAAAATTGTTGGAACAAAAATCGACCCTTTAAACCGTAAGGATTGCAGGGATACTTAGGACAAGTGTGTTATCTTGCTGCCGGAAATGGCAGTTAGTGGAGGATGCAGGCACCGATCCCGATGTTTACTTTTCAATTGAGTAAGGATCACTGTAAGGATTGCAGGAATACTTACAACAAGTTTGTTATCCTGCAGCCGGAAATGGGAGTTGGTGGAGGATGCGGGCACTGATCCCGATGTTTACTTTTCAATTGAGTAACGATCACTGTAAGGATTGCAGGAATACTTACGACAAGTGTGTTATCCTGCAGCCGGAAATGGCAGTTAGTAATTCGTCAAAGTTTTCTCCAGCCATGTTGTTCCTGGAAAGGTCTAGCTCCTGCAGAGTCTGATTCCCTCTTATTGCTTCAGCCAACAATGAAGAAGAATTGTATGACAGAGCGTTTTTCCTCAGACTGGAGAAGAAACATTAGAAAATGTGAGTTATTATCATTGCGAGGGGGGTCACTTGGCAATATTTTACATTTCATGTATTTCCAACACGGACAATGTCTGATAAAAATCAGATTGGAGTTGTAGCATTACCCAATTTACCCAACAATTGGGGTTGTTTTTCAGAGGTTGGGCTTAGGCCCCTAGTTCCAGTGAAGGGAACTTTAAAGGCATCAGCATACCAAGACGTTTTGGACAATTTCATGCTCCCAACTTTTTGGGAACAGTTTGGGAATGGCCCCTTCCTGTTCCAACATGACTGGGCACCAGTGCACAAAGCAAGTGCACGTCCTCGGGTTGCAGTGGTTATACCGAGATGATGCCTGCACCTGTAGGCATCATCCAGGTATGAAAATTTTCATCCGGCGATTCTCTTTCCAGCAGAAGTGATTAGAGTGAACAGCCACATGATCACTTCTGCAAGTGGCGGGAGTGGGGGGGGGGCCCCTCCCGCCACCACCTTTTCTGGGCTCTGCCATCTGATCGCGGAGCCCCGGGAGCGATGTGACTGGTGACGATGGCTACACAGAACAGAGAGAGAGGAACTGACGTTGTTCCTCTCTCTCTGTGAACCGGGAAACCAGGAGCAAAGAGTATGTCATCACTTCTGGTTCCGCCTCTTTTTTTACCTGGTCGCCGTCTGATCGGCTGCATTGGAGGCAAGAGAGGAGATTTGGGGTCATGGGGGTAGTTTGTATGGCCCCCACGTGCTTGTATGCATGCCTGACAATGTTGGGGCATGCTCCTAATGAGACGACGGATGGTGTACTGGGGTATTTCCTTCCAGCTCTGGACCAGGGCATCACTAAGCTCCTGAACAGGCTGAGGTGCAACCTGGGGGGCGTGGGATGGACCGAAACATAATGTTCCAGAGGTGTTTTATTAGATTCAGGTCAGGCGTGCGTGGGGACCATTCGATAGTATCAAATTCTGCCGGGCATTGTCGTGCACCAGGAGGATCCCAGAACCCATTGCACCAGTGTAGGGTTTGACAATGGGTCCAAAGATTTCATCCCGATACCTAATGGCAGTCAGGGTGCCATTGTCTAGCCTTTAGAAGTCTGTGTGTCCCTCCGTGGATATGTCTCCCCAGACCATCACTGACCCACCACCAAACCGGTTATGCTGAATGATGTTACAGGCAGGATAATGTTCTCCAACGGCTTCTCCAGACCCTTTCACATCTGTCAAATGTGCTCAGGGTGAGCCTGCTTTGATCTGTGAAAAGCACAGGGTGCCAGTGGTGGTCCTGCCAATTCTGGTGTTTAATGGCAAATGCCAATCAAGCTCTATGGTGCCGGGCAGTGAGGACATGGCCCACTAGAGGACGCTGGGCCCGCAGGCCACCCTCATGAAGTCTGTTTGTGATTGTTTGGTCAGAGACATTCACACCAGTTGCCTGCTGGAGGTCATTTTGTAGGGCTCTGGCAGAGCTCATCCTGTTCCTCCTTGCACAAAGGAGCAGATACCGGTCCTGCTGATGGGTTAAGGATCTTCTATCACCCTGTCCAGCTCTCCTAGAGTAACTGCCTGTCTCCTGAAATCTCCTCCATACTCTTGAGACTGTGGTTGGAGACACAGCAAACCTTCTGGCAATGACACGTATTGATGTGCCATTCTGGAGGAAATGGACTGCCTGTGCAACCTCTATAGGGTCCAGGTATGGTCTCATGCCTCCAGTAGTGACCCTGACCCTAGCCAAATGCAAAACAAGTAAAAAAATAAGTAGGGAAAAAAATGGCAATAGCTTCCACCAGTAAAACCACTCCTGTTTTGGGGGTTGTCTCATTGTTGCCCATCTAGTGCACCCCTATGCCTGTGCAACCTCTATAGTCAGAAAAGATGAATAGGGAAAATAAAATGTCAGTGGCCTCCACCTGTAAAACCATTCCTGTTTTGAAGGTCGTCTCATTGTTGAACATTTAGTGCACCTGTTGTTAATTACATTAACACCAAAGTAGCTGAAACTGATTAACAACCCCCTCTGCTACTTAACTGACCCGACCAGTATCGCAAGAGTTTAATTGACTTGATGCTATACTCTGATTAAAAAGTGTTCCTTTGATTTTTTTGAGCAGTGTGTATATAAAATTTGAGGGTTCTGAGTAATTTTCTAGCAAAAAAAAGTAGATTTTAACATGTATCAGTGAAGTGTCAGAATTTGGCCCCGATGGTAAGTAGATAAGAACGATAATAACTAACCTCAGTTTTCGGATCTGGCAGTTAGGGTTTAGTAATATATCGTGAATGATCTTCATGTCTTCATCCTTCAGGCTATTGTTAGAAAGTCTGTAGGGAATAAGTACAATTAATGAAATGTCATAAATTCTGGTACATTCTGGATCACATTTACAACAGAGATTGGAATCTGTTGGCTACATAACCAGCACATGTGTGGTCACTGTCCAAATGGCCTTTCTAATTTTTGAGTTGGTATTAATAAGATGGAGGATTAGTTTGATGCTTCATGCTGAAAATGCATTTTGCTGATAAAATCTTTGGAATCTTTATAAGGGTTTATTTAAGTGGTCTTGGGGGTGGGGTCTGTAAAAGGAAGCGGAGTCATGATCCTAGCAGCACATCTGAGGCTATGCACCGCCATGCTCGAAGTGCACATCCTAATGCGCATGCGCCTGGTCCAGTCGGCGCTGCGCTCCAAGGACACTTGAACCCACACGAGCAGGATACAAGGGGAAAGAGAGTGTGATTACAGAGGTCAGTTTAGTGATCGAAGCATCATTTAATGGGAGTAGTATAGTCTCTGTCTCACAGTTGATCACTTATTTAGCATAATTAACCACTTAAGCCCCAGAAGATTTTACCCCCATTCCGACCAGGGGGTATTTTGCGATTCGGCACTGCGTGAATTTAACGCACAATTGCGCGGTCGTGCGACGCTGTACCTAAACGAATTTGATGTCCTTTTTTTCCCACAAACAGAGCTTTCTTTTGGTGGTATTTGATCACCTGTGCGATTTTTTGATCACGCGCTATAAACAAAAAAAGAGCGTCAATTTTGCAAAAATAACAATATTTTTCACATTTTTTTATATGAAATTCCCCCAAAAAAAAATGTAAAAATCAAAATTTTTAAAAATTTTCGGCCAATTTATTTTATGCTACCTATGTTTGGTAAAAAAAATCGCAAAAAGCGTATTTTGATTGGTTTGCGCAAAAGTTATCGCGTTTACTAACAAAGGGAAAGATTTTTGTCATTTTTGTTGTTTTTTTTTTTAACGCGTAATGGCGGCGATCTGTGATTTTTTTTGCGGTACTGCGACATTGCGGCGGACAGATCGGACCCTTGACTGACATTTTTGACACTTTTGGGGTTACCAGTGACATTTCTACAGTAATCAGTGCTATACATATGCACTGTTACTGTAAAAATACACTGGTAGTGAAGGGGTTAACTTTATTTGGAAGGGAGGGGCTGTGTGTGTCCCTAGGGGCGTGGTTTCTACTGTGATTGGCTGTGGCTCTAGCTGTAAGGACACTGATCAACGGATCTACATACCAGATCCGTTTTATCAGTGTCTTTGCAGCGAGGAGAATGACAGGCAGTTTGTTTACACAAGCTGCCTGACATTCTCCCTCTCCCCCGCCGATCGCCGAGTGACCGGCGGACATCGGGTCCGCTGGTCACACGCGCGGGGGGGTCCGTGACCACGCAGGAGCGGGAGCGCGCCCCGGGGGGCGCGCGCTCGCTCCCTAGACCCTCACAAGCAAACAACGTAGCCCTACGTTAGTTTGCCTGTGAGGGGCTGACCGCCGACGTAGATAGTCGTGCGGCGGTCGGCAAGTGGTTAACCACTTTACAACCGGAGGATTTTGCTGTCTTCCGTCCAGGCCACTTTTTGCGATTCAGCGCTGTGCGACTTCAACTGACAATTGCGCGGTCGTGCGACGCCGTACCCAAACGAAATTTACGTCCTTTTTTTCCCACAAACAGAGCTTTCTTTTGGTGGTATTTGATCACCTGTGCGATTTTTACTTTTTGCGCTATAAACAAAAAAAGAGCGTTTATTTTGAAAAAATAACAATATTTTTAACATTTTTTTATATGAAATTCCCCCCAAAAAAAGATGTAAAAACCAATTTTTTTAAAAATTTTTGGCCAATTTGTTTTATGCTACATATGTTTGGTAAAAAAAATCGCAATAAGCGTATTTTGATTGGTTTGCGCAAAAGTTATTGCGTTTACTAACAAAGGGAAAGATTTCTGTCATTTTTGGTGTTTTTTTTTTAACGCGTAATGGCGGCGATCTGCGATTTTTTTTGCGGGACTGCGACATTGCGGCGGACAGACCGGACCCCTGACTGACATTTTTGACACTTTTGGGGGGACCAGTGACATTACTGCAGTAATCAGTGCTATAAATATGCACTGTTACTGTAAAAATGACACTGGCAGGGAAGGGGTTAATTTTATTGGAGAGGGAGGGGTTAATGTATGCCTGGTGCTTACTGACGTGTAGGGGGGGAGGTGACTGAGTGATTCATGGACAGATCGGATGTCCAGCTATGCTGAACAGTCCGATCTGTCACTCCCTGTCACTATGGAGATCCGCCCGCTGTGTTTACACACAGCGGGCGGATCTCCAGACTCGATCCCCGACGATCGGGTAAGAGCAGCGGCGATCGCCGCTGCTCCTCCCCTGGCCCGACTCCCGCTGTGAATGAAAACAGCGGGAGCGAGCCTCCGGCGGCGCGCAAGCGCCGCCCAGAAGGGGGAGTGTCCAGTCACGTTAATACTACGTGACTGGACGATAACGAACCACTCTGCCGCAGTAGTATTACTGTGAGCGGTTG
This sequence comes from Pelophylax lessonae, assembly GCF_965119305.1. Lineage (NCBI taxonomy): Eukaryota > Metazoa > Chordata > Amphibia > Anura > Ranidae > Pelophylax > Pelophylax lessonae. Next base: position 7,203,119 of record NC_138780.1, read on the forward strand.
CAGAGTGGTTAAACATATTCAAATGATTAACCTCTTAAACATATTAGTATTCGCTGGGAGCAGATACATCTTTATAAATCGTTTAATTGTTTTTATTACCACGTGTCAAGGAATTTTTTATGATGTTTGATCTATTTAGTTGCTATAGTCCCACCGTTGTAACCAATGCCTATAAGTATTTATGCTCCCCTACCCCTGTGTCCCTTAAGATTCGAGACAGGGGAGGCATCACCGTCTTCCCCTATATATTGGTGAGTTACCATTGAGTGGGCATGACCTGAGAAAGGAAGCCATGACTCTGAAACGCATTGTCGTGGCAACTGTGTGACATCCACACTCTCCCCCCCCCCCCTGTATCCTGCTCAAGTGGGTTAAAGTGTCCTAGGAGCGCAGTGTCGGCTGGACCGGGCGCATGTGCCTTAGGATCTGCACGTCGAGCTTGGTGGTGGATAGCCTCGGATGTGCTGCCAAGATCTGGACAGCTAGGTTGAACACCTACGGCTCCTCCCTCCCCTGTTGGGATCTCTAGGTGGTTTTAGGAGTGCGGCCACAATGGAATCCTTATGCTGTATCTATCTTCAAACAATGTGAGTTTGACCATTGTAGTGTTGTTAACTTTACTATATTAAAGCTGAGTTACACTAGGGCGGCTAGTTTCATTCACCGTCACTGGGAATGAAAGACAGACACTATATGTGGGGCCCTTGGAGTAATGTTACTTTGGATTCAAGTCCATGTCTCCCCAAGACAGTAAGACTCATAGCAGATGCTAATATCTTTAGCTCAACCACCTGTCATCCAGACATTGTTGAATATGCTGATTTACCTGTTTTCTACTGTGGGTTCTGTGTTTACACTTATGATAATGTGTATTGTATTTCAGGAGCTCGAGGACGGCAGTCTGCTAGTTAATTGGCTCAGGTTGATTGAATCATTGTCAGCTATTAGTTACTGGTGGAAAAGTAGAATACTGTTTGTGTTGGTTGTTCTTTAGATAATTAATTCAGGTTAATTATATTTCTGTACACAATTTCATCTGCATATGATAATGTAATCAGGAACCTGACCTGGTGGGGTAATCTGATCAGGAGGGGGGATGTCCATCTCTAAAAGCTAAGTTAAGTCTAGTTTTGTATGGGGGGCAGCTAGAATATCTGATACCTATGTTCAAGACTGGAGGAAGCCATATACTGATGGAAGCCCACAAACACAGTGTGGGTCGCGGTTCCGTTACAGCGGCTTTGTGCTCTCTCTTCTTCCATATAGAAGCAGCAGCATCCTTTGACTTGTCTAATGATCACCAATAGCCAGCTGGAGGGCTATACTAAACTGTTGATCAGCGCACCTGCTAGTTTTTATCTTTTGAAAGCAGGTGGTAAGAAGGTCTACGTCTATGAAACGTATTCCACTATGGATCACTTTTCAAAGGAATGGCAAGCACTACTGCAGTATGAATAAGCCATAAGACTATTTTAACTGATGAATAGGGAAAATAGAGAATATTTCAAGTTCAGTGCTTACCTTAAAGTGTATGCAAACCCTAACAATGAGCTTCTTTTTTTTGCTTCGATTACTATATCATATAAAATGTTTTGCTCATTGACCTTTATTTTTGATCAATTGGGTAAGCTTTGCTTATCTAAAGAGCCCTGCCTACACTCCAGGATATTTCATAGCCATCAGATTTCCACAATCAATGTGTCAGGACCCATCTGAACCTGAAACCTCTGAACCATCTGAACCTGAAAACTCAGTTGTGTCTGGAGATGTCTCTTCTTGCTAAGCCATCTGGACCGCTCCTTGGACAATACGTTGAATGACCCTGCTTTGAACCTTGAACTCTTTGCTCCTCCCATGAACTTCCTGTTAAAGCCATGCCTTTGCACTTCCTGTTTGCTAGGTTATTATCTCTCCAGCCAATATTTCACTCTTGCTGCCATCCGTATCTTCACTCTTGCTAATTACTGACCTTTGGCTTGTTCCTCGACTATGCTTCTGTTTGATCCCAACCTGCAACCACTCATTTCTGACCTTTGGATTCCTGAACATCCCTTCCCCTTGATGCCAATTGCCAACCTGCAACCACTTGTTACCAATCTTTGGGTTGTTTCTCGTCTACACTTCTGCTTGATCCCAGCCTGCAACTGATTGTTACCGACCTCTGGCTTTTTTTTACTGACTATGCTTCTACTTATCTGTACTTGCTATATCGGTTACTGGACCCCAGCTTGCTCACCTCCTGGTGGGGCGATCCTGGGGGCTGCGACCTGGCAATAACACGCAGCTAAACCCTTCTCCACCATCAGGAGCTCTAATGAATACTGGTTAGTACTTAGATCCCCCACCTCAGGTGGCCCCAGGACATGCACCAGGGTGACCTGCTTGTATGCCTATGCTGCTGGTTGGTGGGGGCCTCTATACTGCCATAGCTATTGGTCTCTGATTCTGACCCCTGACTGTGACACAACAATAAGGTAAAGGAGGCTGCAATACTGAATCTGTACCAATCCCTTTGGCTTGATACTCTAATCCTTTTGCTCTATGAATGTTAAAGTAAAACAATCTTGAATATGGGGTTAGGTGCCTCAGGTCAAAAGATGGGACTTTTAGGGCTAATATGTTCGTTCATAGAAAATGATTGTTTTTGAATAAAACAGATTTATTATATGTTTTTAAACATATAGTGTAAATATACAAATATATACAGTAGATCCAAGAAAATAAATATTGAAGTAATCATATATTAAGTGTGTGGATTATAGACCCATTAGTGATCGTGAGCAAGGAAGAAAGTAGGAAAGAGGTGACACGGTGATATGGTGACAATCACTGTCTCTCTATTGTTCCACGCTTATAGGTATAGCGTTGGATCCATAGGGAGGATATTCAAGTGTCCTACGCATTTCGGCCAAAGAGCCTTTATCAAGGAGAGTATGTCAACCACATCTGTAAGTATAGTAAATAAATAAATTGAGTATATATTATTTGAGCCAATCGGAACATTTGTTTTCCTTTGGTCATATAATAAAGAACGTACTTGTTAGGTAAAGATTTCGCTTCTGGTCCTTGCCTCTGGTCCTTATCTATCACATAAGAATCGGATTGCATTTATTTACTATACTTACAGATGTGGTTGACATACTCTCCTTGATAAAGGCTCTTTGGCCGAAACGCGTAGGACACATGAATATCCTCCCTATGGATCCGACGCTATACCTATAAGCGTGGAACAATAGAGAGACAGTGATTGTCACCATATCACCTCTTTCCTACTTTCTTCCTTGCTCACGATCACTAATGGGTCTATAACCCATACACTTAATATATGATTACTTCAATATTTATTTTCTTGGATCTACTGTATATATTTGTATATTTACACTATATGTTTAAAAACATATAATAAATCTGTTTTATTCAAAAACAATCATTTTCTATGAGCGAACATATTAGCCCTAAAAGTCCCATCTTTTGACCTGAGGCACCAAACCCCATATTCAAAATTTCTTTCGGGATGATGGCTAAACAGAACTGAAAAGTTCTTTGGGAATCGCACACCTATACAAAGTAAAACAATCATCATCCTGATGAACAATCTATAGAAGATGTAATACACTTGGTTGTTTTCTCTGTGTAAATTGTGCTTACCTAAGATCTTTCACAGTATGTAGAACTGAACCAAGGCGCTCCAAGCCCTCACCGTGGATGAAAGAAGAGTCTAAATCAAGACTTTCTGTGTTTTTGCTTATCTTGAGGATAAACATCAACACAGTACAATCCAACGGTGCCAAGTGAAATTCTGAAAATTCAAAATTTGTCATCGACGTGAGCAAACTTGATACCAGAGAATCATTCTGAGACTCGTACAGATAGGTGAAAATATTCAACAGCCTTCTCTTGTCATCATCTGAACCTCCTGTGACATTAAATGATGAAATCAAACAGCTGAGCCAAGTAATTACTTGCTTGGCTGCATTTGAGGCATTGCATGCATTAAAATACTCAGCCAAAAGACATCTGGTGCTATTATGAGAAAGTCCGATCAGAAAACGGAGAAAGAGTTCTCCACGATTATCTTCAAAGGACCTGGCTTTTTCGATGGAAGACCTTAGTCCTTCTTCAGAATAGTCAATAAAATGACGTAAGGCAGCCACAAATTCTTGAATGGTGAGATGGAGGAAGGAATAAGTCACACCAGAGGACTGTTTAGATTCTACCATGAAGTTTGATAGAAGATGTTCTGAAGAATCAAGGTGGAAATAACTCAGATTGCTCTTGTGAAATGTAAGAATATGGTTCATGACGCCATATTCTGCCATCCTCCCAATGAAGTTCAGCAGGTCTTTAGCTCGGTCTCTGCTGACATCCTGGTTGTGATTGGCCAGAAGGTTAGAGACAAAAGTGACAAAGAGTTGTGTCACTGTTTTTGGCAACGATGCCATCAGCTGATCCATGTTTTGTGATTGGTTTCTAAAGCTCATGGATAACACTGTACAGACGATCCAGCAGTATGTTGGGATGTAACAGAATGTGTACAATGTCCCATTCTCTCTAATGTAATGAAAAGCCCTTTTTGCCAGTTCTTTATTGCCAAAAAAATTGTAGAAGAACTTCTTTCTCTCTGCGGGGAAGAACCCTACAATCTCCGATAATCTCTGGAAGTCACTGGTATTGATGTCTGCCAGTTTTGATGGGCGACTGGTCATCAAGACAGAACATCCCTTAAGTAGAGATGCCTTCACTAAACTAACCACAATTGAACCAAGCTGTACCGGTTGCCTCGTGCTTCTGCACAATTGCCCCGATTTGAAATCCATGGGGCAATTACTTTCATCTAAGCCATCAAATATGAAGAGTAGTTTTTCTGGGTTTTGGAAGATGTCGCTAAGATATTCCTCCAGATATGGATACTCCGTACAAATCATCTTCTCCAGGGTGATCTCTTTATCATGCTGATTGAGGTCCCGGAATTTGAAGAAAAAAACAAAATTAAACCTCTGATACAGTTTGCCATTCACCCAATCAAAGACAAACTTCTGCATCATGGTGGTCTTTCCTACCCCTGGCACTCCGCTCACCAAGACAGCATGCGGCATGCATTCAGATCGGTGGCACCAGCGGAATAGCTTGTCGATGCTTATACGTTCCAGACCATGTTTGGCTTGCTTCAAAAAAAGTTCATGCTGACCACCAGTGTATAAGATCTCATGCTGAGAACGTTGTTCAAATTGATAAGTAGAAACAACTATTAGATCCAAATAGCGCTCAGTAATCGGAAAATTTTGTTGATCCAGTGTCGTTCCTGGAGGTTTATTCTCCACAAGAGTCCAGGTTATGTCCAGCAGATGTCTTTTATGATGAGTCCAGATTTCTAAAAAAAAAAAAAAAAAAAATTCAACACTTGAAAGACAACATTTTACAAGGATAGTAGATATCCAGTATATTCCATTAAGTGGATAGAGCGAGAGTTATAACCTCTTTTTTATTTTATTGCGGTTTCTGTAGCCAATGATGGGATTCTGCCTCACTTAATGTGTGATCAGCAAGACAGGAAGCTAGAATAACTTCTCCAATGGAGTCACATACAGCAGAGGCGTAACTAGAACCTTCAGGGCTCCGGTGCAAGAAACCATTAAGGGCCCCCCCCCCCCGGACCCCTGGCCGGGGCCCTTCCCTTCAAGCCTGGGGCTCTTCCCACTGATCCTGGGGCCCTTTACTCTTGTTGCAGGACCCTTTCACAAGTTCTGCAGTGGGCCCCCTTCCTGCCATCTTGGGGTCTGCCCACAGTGGTGGAATGCCAGGGCCCAGTCGCAACTGTAACCTTTGCGATCCTAGAAGTTCACCCACTGGTGTCAGTATTTTTTTTTTTGGTATTTTAATTGTACTATTTTTTATCATTGTATTTTATTTTTTTTACAATGTCACTGACTATGACTCTGTCCATTCAGAAAAAGAAGGAGCTGGTAAATTACATATTTACTGACACCTTCCTGGTTCTCTATTGTGACAAATCCCCTGCAGCACCCGGCAGGAGAGGGAAGGGGTGGGGGGCAGCACAGTAGGGGGGGACCAAGAGAGCACAGAGGGGCCCAGAAATAGCAGAACACAAGTGAACTGGATAGGAGGAGTGGTGGGGGCAGCACAGTGGGGGGGGGGGCACACAGGGGCCCAGAGACAGCAGAACACAAGTGAACTGGATAGGAGGAGTGGCGGGGGCAGCATACAGAGGAACCAATCTCCTCCATTTTCCTCCTGCAGCTACAGGAGGAAAAAGGAGGACAGTGATTTCTCTACATGCTGCCCCGGGCCCCCCTCCTATCCAGGTGTACAGGGGAGCCGCACGGTCCCCTTGGAGCATGGGGCCCGGTTGCAATTTCAACCCCTGCAACCCCTGTAGTTACTCCCCTGACACACAGTAATCTATTATTTTTTTTTAGATATGGAGGGGAAGAGTAAAAAACTTGGGAAGGTTTTTTTATTTCCTTCTATGTCCTAATTTGGGGGGATTTCTTTATTTCCTGTTTGGTCAGCGGCACCGTATTTGATGTGAATTCTCCAGAGGGAACACCGGCAGCATAAAAACCTTAAAAAGGGAAAAGGTAAGACAATTTTTGTAGCTGCTGACTTTTTGAAAAACACAAAAATGACTGCAGCTCCTTTTTAAAAACCTTCCTCCCAAATGTTTTGGGGTTTTAAATAAAAGTGGTGCTATAAATGGTGCCTGGGCAATATTGTTATTGGTTACATTGTTCCTAGTTCACCTCTGTTGACTATACTAAACTGTATGTGAGGGTACTCACCGTCACTGGGAGTGAAAGACAGATACTTAATGGTTTTGATTGCTTCAAGTGGGACAGTAATATTTGTCAGCAATATCTCTCAAGGAGTATGAAGATTTAATCTCACTTTACACTGTGAAACCTATAGCCTGTTGCCATGAAGTCTGACCCCTAAATAACCATAGCAACACGTAGATGTGTATTCAATGTACTTCAATGAAGGAGAGACGGACAGACTGTCATTGGCAGTCTTGTCCTATTTTCTATCAATTGAGGTGGAATGTGGACTATGTCAAGTCTGCCTGTCCCATTGTTAAATGTTAATGAGCCCACATCGTTCTGTCCAGATGGCTAGATAATTAGTTCAGGTTAATTCTGTTTCTGTATAAAATTTCATCTGCATATGATAATGTAATCAGGCAACCCCTGACCTGTGTGTGGTAATATAATCAGGAGGGGGAGGTCCATGCTGTATATAAATTCTGTTTGACTGTTCAATAAAGAGTGATTCCAGTACAAGCTAAGTTGTTGGCTAGCTTTGTATGAGGACGGCTGGGAAAATCTGGTATATATGTTCATGAATGCAAGGAAGCCGTATACTGACAGAAGACCACAAGCACAGTGTGGGTCGGCGGTTCTGTTACACTATAGAACTCATCCTACACATGTTAAAGAGAGGAGGAGGGGGTATGTTTTTTGTATTCCTGTCCTAGAGTGACAATGTTGTCCTCCATAGATACAGTACAGTACTACTGTCAGGCTTACAGGAAAAAATAAAGTATATAAAGCCTGAAAAAATAAAACAAATTGAGCCAACACATCTAAGGACTGGTAAATCACAATATTATAGTTTTGTTCTTGGCTTTACACATTCGTACCAAAATTTATTCAGATTCTACTAGTGTAAAGCCAGCTTTATTATGCCTAAAACGGGGCAAAATACCCTTTTATACATTTGTCACTGGAATGGGTTTTCCCATTGGAAGATTTCTCATCACCACCTGTTCCAGTGTAGTAAAATTTTGGATTTCCTATCACTGTGCTTGTGACAATTGTGATCATGGATAGTGTAGCACCGTCCTAGTTTAGATGTAAATAGCTAGACTAGTGTAATTTGCTCTTCCGCCTAATGGTGGGGCTGGAGGCATATCTATCTTCAGCAGCTCTCCTTAATAGAATGCTGCAATTCATTAGTTAGAGCTGCCCCTGTGTTCTGGTGCTGTGAGTTTGCTTGGACTCCTCCTACCTCTTATAAACTAGTAGAGCTTTCTAGAACATGGGTGAAGTAAGGCAAATAGGCAGCATGAGTATGTAGCAGTCCCAGTCAATTACAGGGGTGGTGCCCCTGAGCATGTTGGGATTGGCCTAAATATTCAGGGAGCATGTGATCTCTGGGTTCTTCCCTGCCCAGATGGTGGAGTGCACCAGCTGGGCATTAGGCAGGCTTGCCACCCCTGGCACTTGCTGCAATGAGGCCTCAGGTGGTCGACCTTAGGTCCTGGAGCTGCCATGAGGCCTCAGGTGATCGACCTGAGGTCCTAAAGCTAAAGTAAAGGAGTGACGCTGGTGCTTCAGAAGAGCTGACTGAGGGGGAGTCATGCCTGAGGATCTGTTTGCATCAGAGTACAGACCAATGATCTAGGGGCCTGCTCCTTTTTGCTACCCCTCTGTTATTACAGTCAGCCAAGGGTCCAACAAAAAAGGATCGCTGGCAAGTGATCTGAAGAGCTTGCTCAATCATGGGTCGTTGCTCAGGTCTACTCAGTTGGGTTTTAAAAATATGCAGCCTGACTACATAACAACAATAAATGAAGGCAGTTCAGTTGGAATTTAAAAAAACTAACCTTTCTGCTCTGGAGGCACTGTAGAGTCCAGCGTGTCCTGAAGAATGTGTGCCAATAACATAACATCTGAAAGAGAAGTGCAGGCACAGTGGTAAGTCACCAGGGAGCAAACAGGCTTTATGCTGGTTCTCATTCACAAATAGATCATTGGGCATTCATTTCAGACAAAGAAAAAATGGTTGTGGTGTGTTGTTTGTACCATACTTCAAGAAATGTGGCTATATGTTAGATACTACCAAAACAAACCGTCCTTTGCCTACATACAGGGCTCTATGTAAGTCTTTCTAATCTGAGGAAGTATTACAGTTACATAGAGCAGCCCTTAAAATTTCCACTCGTCTGCTTGAATTTTTGGCGAGTGGAAAAAGCTTGAGGGCAAGTGTGAGGCTGCCTGAGGGGGGGGGGCTGGCGCGGGTTGAATGGGAGCCATTCTTCTCCATCGGCCAGGAACCTGGGAAGACATAGGAGAGGAAGAGGAGAACCGGCCGGATCACACATTCAGGGATCTGAAAAGATTTGAATTGCCTGGCTGGTGCAAACAAAGTCCTGGCTCCTGGACCACCTCCTATGATGGATGCCACACGTCCCTGTCTATCGTAGGAGCCGGTCCAGGTAGTGGGACTCGGCCACCGTGCAAATCAAATCTATGCTGTGTCACAGCGGCAGGCAGGGTTGAATGGAAGCCGTTCTCCTCCATCAGCCAGGAACCTGGGAAGAGAGAGGAGAGGAAGAGGAGAACCGGCTGGATCACACAGAGCGGGGATCTGAATGGATTTGAATTGCCGGCGGGCGCAAAGACATCATACATCCCGGTCTATCGTAGGAGCCAGTCCAGGAAGTGGGACTCTGTTTGACTGCGGCTGCTGGGCAATTCAAATCTATGCTGTGTCATAGCGGGAGATTGTGGCTCTGTGTGATCTGGCTGGCTCTCCTCTCTCTGATCCCCATGCACTGGTGAGGCTGCATTGATGGGCACTAATGAGGCTGCATTGATGGGCAGTAATGAGGCTGCATTGATGGGCACTAATAGGCTGCAGTTATGGGCACTGATGAGGTTGCATTGATGGGCACTGATGAGGCTACATTGATGGGCACTAATGAGGCTGCATTGATGGGCACTGATGAGGCTGCATTGATGAGCACTAATAGGCTGCAGTTATGGGCACTGATAGGCTGCATTGATGGGCACTGATGAGGCTACATTGGAGGGCACTGATGAGGCTGCATTGATTTGCACTGATGAGGCGGCACTGATGAGCTTCACTGATGATGCTGCATTAATGGGCACTGATAAGCTGCACTAATGGGCACTGATAGGCTGCATTGATAGGCACTGATGAGGCTGCACTTATGGGCACTGATAAAATTGTTAATATTTATTTTTGTAACTAAACTCTGCATAAAACATTTAACAGTGTCAATTCATGAGATAATATATAGGGGCGTGTTTAGGGGCAAAATTAGGGGCATGGTAGGGGTTGGGTGGGGCAACTGGTGGCGAGCAACTCTTAAGGCCCGGCTAGTAGCTCAGGACTTTCCATTTTAAGCCCTGACATAGAGTCACATGAGTATAGGAATGCCTTGTACATTAAAATATTTAAAATTATGATTGTTTCAAGGGGTTACTATGGTGTGAAGATTATGGTCCTCATGGAGTAGTAGTGGCATTGGCTTGACTGCAAAAGAACAGTTAGGCAACTTTCATAAACAGTTGCCAGATAGAACCCTAGTTAGTGTCCGATATTCTCAGAACCGTAGACATCTCCACTTTCTGGGCCTGTTCATGGACCACATTATGGCTAAGGCTGAAAGTGAGGAAAAAAGCCACAACTTTGAGGGACACTAATTCTGTTTACAACTATCTAAGAGGGCATTTCATTTCACTTCCTGTTGTATCCACAGGACAGGAAGTAAAGGGAAATCTCCTCAATGGAAAATACATTTGAAGTAACCAATCCCGGCCTACACAATACAAAAAAAAAAAAAGTTGGCTTTATGTGTGTGTTTTTTTTAAATCAGGCACCCTTGTTGGCCAATGACGTGCCCATCTTGCAGAGTAATACGCCATTGCTATCTCGTTGTGTTCTGTCCTTCTGTACCCTGTTGCGAGATACAAGAACTTTTTAAAACAAAAATCTTCAGAAAAGTTAATTGTCTTCAAGTTTGAAACCAAATTGTTCATCATATGGGTAACATACCACTCTTATCTGCCGCGTTGATCTCATTGATAATTCCCAACAAATTTGGGTGCTGGTGGTCTTTCTGTAGAGCGCACAGAGTTTTAAACAACCCAATGACGGCATCTCTCCCTATGGTCAGTATATCTTCTACCAGCAATTGTGGAAAGGTTTCTGGACCCAATTGTTTCTCCATTGATCTGTAGTACTGTAGAACAAGGACAATTCCAGAAGATATTTATTATAGATAAATAAAAATGGAAAACTAAGGAGGCAGGCAAAGTGAAAGAAACTTTATGTGAAAAACAGATGCTGACAAATCTACTAACACAGGCCTTAAAGGATCTATACAATATTTACCATTGTGGCTATTGTTTACTTCTACAGAGCTATGCACCAAAGCTACTGGTATAAAATGTAACCTTTATTAGACACGTGCAATTCATTTCGGTCCGAATAAAAATTTGGACCAATTTTTGGTTATTCAGAGATTCCGGTGTATCCCGGGCTTCGAATGAAATAGTAATGAATTTAATTGAAATGCATCAAATTTCATACCGTATATTCGTTTTCATACAAATTCCAAATTTTCGTAATGATTCGAATTTGGATTGGTTGAAAAATGATCAGTTCTGTATGTAGAATAGCTGGTTGTTAAAGAGCAGGCTGGGAAGCCGGCCGCCGTGTCCTTAAAGAGGTTGTAAACCTGAAAAAAAAAATTCTCTTCTTTTTGCAACCTGTAAGAGAAACACATAATGAGCTAGTATACATCGCATACTAGCTCATTATGAAATACTTACCTTAGAACGAGCCCCTGCCGTGCCATCCGCTTACCTCTATGACGGGCGACATGTCCAGTCGCCCGTCTTCCGGGATCGCGGCATCTGGCCATCTGATTGGCCGGAGCCGCGGTGACGTCATTCCCGCGCACGCGCGCAGGAGCCGATGGTCACGGCACGGGTCTCTGAAGGAACGGCACGAGCGGCCGTTCCTTCAGAGCGCATGCGCCAGTGACGTCACTGGCTGCATGTAAGGTAAATATCTCCTAAACGGTACATGTTTAGGAGATATTTACAGTACCTATAGGTAAGCCTTATCATAGGATCACCTATAGGTAAAAGTTACAGAGGAGGGTTTACTTCCGCTTTAATAACCAATGACTAATCAGCTGTCAGCAGGCTTCCCCACTAATGGCTGAAATGTAAACAAAAGAATGCCGGCAATGAAAATTTCACAAAAATGTAAAAAAAAAAAATGGCAAGGGTTCCCCCCAAAATCCTTGCCAGACCCTTATCTGAGCATGCAGCCCAGGAAAGGGGAGGGATGAGGGAGTGACCCCCCCCCCCCCCCTCTGAACCATACCAGGCCACATGCACTCAACACGGGGGGGGGGGAGTGCTTTGGGGCAGGGGGTCTCTCTATGTAAATGAGTATGGGGTGCTCATAGTACCCCTACCCATCCACCAGTAGAGACACAGCACAAGTTTATGATGACCAGGAGTTTAGAGAATTAATAAACAAAACTAAATTAAACTAAACAAAATGAATTCTGAAACAAATCAACAAAACGAAATTAGTAACATAGCGAATCTATCCAAAACAAAACAAAACAAAACTATTTTGTTCCTTTCTGCACATACCTAACCTTTATTAAGGATTTATTCCCCCCCGATATAAATCCACGGTCAATCATGATTCCCAAAAAGAAAAAGGGGCATGTGACCTGGTATGGTTGGCGGGGGCTCTTTTCTTGCCTGCCAGGCTGCATGCTCGGATAAGGGTCTGGTATAAATTTTGGGGGGACCCCACGCCATTTACTATTATTACCAGCAATTTTTTTTTTTTTTTAGCTGTCAGCGGGGAAGCACATTGACAGCTGATGACTCATCGGTTGTTAAGGACGCTGTGGCGGGTTTTCCCGGCCCGCTTAACAACCAGTTTTTACTGCACCCTGATTAGGCAAAGCTTTGCCCAATCAGGGCAGAGAATGGACTGTGCAGCGCCCAGTTCATTACAGGGCGTTCGGCGAACAAGTAATGTTCTGCCCAAACTAATGCTCGGCCTGAACCGTTTGCCCAACATTAGTGGCCAGATGAGCTTTAATCACATAGGCAACAAATCAGAAGCACGCAGGTCACATCTCCATAATCCACAGCTCTTTCACAACAAAAGCCCAAAGAGATATATGCAAAGAAAGTCCAATAGTGTAGTAAGGAGGAATAATAATGTGCAGAGACACAGATAAGTAAGTGCCTCTTTACAGCATGCATACAAGCAGTGTAGCTCTGTCAGATAAGCAAGATGGTGTCTGGCCCCTCCTGGCATTATGTCATCACACAGGTCCCACCCTACTCACGTGTTTCGTCCCTCCGGGCTTTTTTTTTTGTTTGTTTTTTCATTTATTTGTATAATTTGTGAGCATTGTTGTGTATATGCACATTCTCAGTCAACAATTGTTCATTTATTTTTATGAAGGAGCACTTTACTGTTATTGGGTATACATTTATTGAGACTAGTGTGGTGATTGCATTGTTGAGTGATAGTCGCTCTTTGACATTTTTATTTGTATTCAATGTATTTTATTTTTGTATGGGAGTGTAAGTGTCGGTTCACACTAATCCGACTCGAAGTCGCCCCGACTTCGGGCGACTAATGAAGTCGCCCGTGCAGCGCGACTTCGGTGCGGCTTGCAACAACTTCTCATAATGGAAGTCAATGCAAGTTGCTCCGACTTTGCAAAAAAATAGTGCAGGAACCTTTTTCTAAGTCGGAGTGACTTGAGTCGCTCTGATTAGAACGGTTCCATTGCACAGCATTGGAAGCTACTTGTCAGGCGACCAAGTCGCCTGACAAGTCGGATCAGTGTGAACCCGCACTAAGACCTGGTTCACACTGGGACGCAGTTGGGACGCAACTTGTGTGCCCTCAAGTCACCCCAAGTCTCTTGTCATTACAAATTCAATGTAAATGAATGAGAGCTGTCTAAGGGTCCATTCACACTAGCGCGACTTGTCAGGCGACTTGGTCGCCTGACAAGTCGCGGTCGGTCGCTCGCCATTGAATAGTACAGGACCCGTTCTAATAGGAGCGACACAAGTCGCTCCGACTTAGAAAAAGGGTCCTGTACTACTTTGGGGTGACCTGGAGGTGACTTGCATTGACTTCAATTATATGAAGTCCCTGCAAGTCGCGCCGAGGTCGCGGTGCACATTGTGCACCGCGACTTCACAGGTCGCCCCAGCAAGTCGTGTCGCACCAGTCTGAATGGGCGCTTAATATGCACTACTGAAGTTGCTCCGACTTCAGAAAAGGTTCCTGTACTACTTCAAGGCGACCTCTATCCGACTTGTGCACATAGACTTCAATGGGAGTCGCCTCTAAGTCGGATCCTTATCTATTTTCAAGCGACTGTGATCAGACTTTCCAGGAAGAAGAAAAAGATTAGCCAGGCATTCCCCACAGACAAAGTCGCCTATCATTCAAGTCTCTTACAAGTCTCTTCAAAGTCGCACTAAAAAGTCGCTCCTTCATGGGGCGACTTTCTGGTCGCGGTAGTGTGAACCGGCTCTAATAGCAGTGTTTCTTTTTATTTTGCACTATATTTTTACATAATAAAAGAGTTATAACCCTCGAACTGAAGACAAAAATCACGTACACTCAATCATGCTATAAAGTCCCAGCCGTATTCCTTACCTCGATGTCCAAGCGCATGTAATTCTGAGACTCACACAGGAAGCTATGAGTAGGTAGATATTCCAGGACACAGATGATATCATCTTTGAAATACTTGTACACCATCCCAAGCTCATGGTATTCATACTCAGACAGTCTTTGACCCAACTTGTCAACTGGAAAAAGAATTATATTTTAAAATGTAACCTAAAAAACGTATGTAAGCTTCAAACTCTAGTGTTTCCAGTGTTTCCCGACATTTTTTAGTCGTATCACCCTTTAAAAGTATGCAAAATCTCGAGGCATCCCAGTCTAACATGTAAATGTTACTTCTCAATGAGAACTACCTTGATGAAATTACCTTCACATCAGAAGCCCCCAATCAAATCAGAAGTCCCCTTCACATGAGAGGTCCTCCCACCCTATCAGAGTTCCCCCATCACATCAGAAGCCCCCCCTCACATCAGAGGTCCTCCCATCCCATCAGAGTTCCCCCATCACATCAGAAGTCCCCCATCACATCAGAGGTCCTCCCATTACATCAGAGCCCCCACTCACATCAGAGGTCCTCCCATCGTATCAGAGGCCCATCACATCAGAAGTCCACCATCACATTAGAGGTCCTACCATCGCATCAGAGTTCCCCCATCACATCAGAGCCCCCCCCAACATCAGAGGTCCTCCCATCGCATTAGAGGCCCTATCACATCAGAGTTCCCCCATCACATCAAAGCTCCCCCAAACATCAGAGGCCCCATGACATATGAAGCCCCCATCACATCAAATGCTCCACATCACATCAGAGCCCCCCCAACATCAGAGGTCCTCCCATCGCATTAGAGGCCCTATCACATCAGAGTTCCCCCATCACATCAGAAGCCCCCTATCACATTCGAGGTCCCCCTTCACATCAGAAGCCCCCCCATCACATCAGATTTTCCCCTATCTCATCAGAGTCCCCCCATCACATCCGAGGTCCCCCTTCACATCAGATCCCCCATCACATTCGATTTTCCCCTATCACATCAAAAGCCCCCCATCCCATCAAAATTCCTTCTATCACATCAGAGGGTCCTTCCATCATATCACTTTCCCCCTTCATATTTGAGTTCCTCCATCATATCAGAAATCCCCCATCACATCAGAGGTTCTTTCCATCATATCAGAGCCCCCCATCATATCAGAAGCCTCCAATCACATCAGAAGACCCCCTTCGCATCAGAGGTCCTTCCATCACATCAGAAGCCCCCCATCCTCCTATCACATCAGAGAGTCCTTCTATCATATCACATCCCCCCTTCATATCAGAGTTCCCCCATCACATCAGTAGTCCCCCCATCCTCCTATCACATCAGAGAGTCCTTCTATCGTATCACATCCCTCCTTCATATCAGTGTTCCCCCATCACATCAGAAGTCCCCCATCACATCAGAAGTCCCACATCACATCAGAGGTTCCCCTTCACATCAGGAGATCCCCCTTCACATCAGAGGCCCGCCATTACATAAGAGGTGCTCCCATCACATCAGAGTTCCCCCTTCACATCTGAGGTCCTTCCATCACAACAGAACACCCTTCACATCAGAGTCCTCCATCACATCCGATTTTCCCCTATCACATCAGAAGCCCCCCATCCTATCAGAAATCCTCCTATCACAGATGAGAGTCCTTCCATCATATCACATCCCTCCTTCATATCAGAGTTTCCCCATCACTTTAGAAGTCCTCCTATCTCATCAGAGGTCCTTCCATTACATCAGAGTTCCCATTCACATCAGAGGTCCCCCTTTACGTCAGAGGCTTCTATTATGTCAGAGGTCCCCCCTTCATGTCAGAGTTCTAGCTATACATTAGAGGCCCCCACATCACCACATAGCCCCCCCCCCATATTATCAGAGTCCCCCTATACATAAGAACCCCCCCCATTACATCAGAGAACGTTCATAATAAAAAAAAAACCCATACACACCCCAATGCAGAGTTACATTGTAGAGCATACATAAATTGTGTCCCATGTAAGGTATCACCACAACCATTGGAGGGAGATCAGTAATTCTAGGGCCATCATTCTCAGTTCATTCAGTTTAACTGAGGAAATTGAAAACATGTAAAGGAATTTTAGGCGTCGCCTATGAAGAATTTCAGGCACCATCATGTTTTTTTTTTTAATTTCATGGGCCCACCCCCATTTTAAGGCTTGACATGTTGGGTATCAATTTACTCAACACAACCTCATCTTCTATATTTTACCAAAATGTGTGTGATTACTCACCTTCAGACTGAATTTTTCTAAATTCCTCCATCTTGTTTAGGATCTTCTAGGGAATATACACAACTTACCTTGGAAATCAAAATATTCAAAGAATTACAATACTACAATGAATTAAAATAATAATAAAATAAAAATAAAATAATTCAATGAATTAAAAGAGAAGTATGGGCATTTTTTTTTCATTTTAGAATGATACTTACCTTGGTGGACCCAGCATCGCTCCGATGGTGGATCTGTTCCCCACTGGCTCTAAAGCAGTGATGGCGAACCTTGGCGACCCAGATGTTTTGGAACTACATTTCCCATGATGCTCATGCACTCTGCAGTGTAGGTGAGCATCATGGGAAATGTAGTTCCAAAACATCTGGGGGTGCCAAGGTTCACCATCACTGATCTAAAGCCTCGTACACACGATCAGATTATCGGACACATTTTTGTTACATGTTAGTCTTATATGGAAAGTGAAGGTTACTTTCATAGGAAAATTGCCGTACGACAAAATCCAACTTCAGAAGAGATGTCATGTGTTGAATTGTTTTGTATGTATTCTTTTGTTTCTCCGCATGCGTAGTCTTGCTCTTACGTGTTTTTTTTTTTTCAGACGAAAACTGTACTAATTAGCCGCTTCCAGACCGCCCGCCCGAAGCCGCTTTACGGCCCTCCTGCGGAAAACGACGTAGGTATACGTCGGTCGCGCGCCTGCAGCTAGGGGGCGAGCGCGCGCCGCTGCCGGCGCGCTCCCACCCCCACTCGGCAGCAGGGACTCCAATGCACGTGGCAGGCGGCTCCAATTGCCGCCTGACACCCGCGATCGCTCCCCGCTGAGAGAGAAGGACGGTCGGATGTTGTAAACACAGCTGACCGTTCTTCTCCCTGGAATGATCACAGAGCGCCTGTGATCCTTCTATATAGGAACACAGATCTCTATGATCATTTCACAAGCCACGCCCCCATACAGTTAGAAAACACTCCCCTAGGCTCACATTTAAGCCCTTGATCACCCAATGTGTTAACCCCTTCCCTGCCAGTGTCATTATTACAGTGACAGTGCATATTTTTAGCACTGATTACTGTAGTAATGTCACTGGTCCCCCCAAAAGTGTCAAAAATGTCAGTCAGGGGTCCGATCTGTCCACCGCAATGTCGCAGTCCCGCTAAAAATAGCAGATTGCCGCCATTACTAAAAAAAAACAATAAAAATGGCATAAATCTTTTCTTTAGTTTGGAGACGCGATAACGTTTGTTCAAAACAATCAAAATACACTTATTGCGATTTCTTTTTTTTTTTACCAAAAATATGTAGAAGAAAACAAATCGGCCTAAAATGATGAAAAAATTAGATTTTTACATTTTTTTTTTTTTTATTGGGAATGTTATATAGCAGAATGTGAAAAATATTGGTTTTGTTTTCAGAATTGTCGCTCTTTTTTTGTTTATAGCGCTAAAAATAAAAACCACAGAGGTGATCAAATACCACCAAAAGAAAGCTGTGTTTGTGGGGGAAAAAGGGACATCAATTTTATTTAGGTACAGCGTCGCACGACCGCGCAATTGTCAGTTAAATTAATGCAGTGCTGAATCCCCCAAAAAATGGCCTTGTCATTAAGTGGTTAAAAAGTCCTTTTTAATATTTTTATTTATTTATTTTTATTTATGTATTTATTTTATTATTATTTATTTATTTTCTCATCTGCAGCTTTTATTAAAGTGATCCCGCCATGAAGGTCCCTATTCAGGCACTTCCTATTATTTATTTATTTTATTATTATTATTTATTTATTTATTTTTTAATCTGCAGTTTTTATTAAAGTGATCCCGCCATGAGGATCCCTATTCAGGCACTTTCTGTTATTTATTTATTTTATTATTATTTATTTTTTAATCTGCAGCTTTTATTAAAGTGATCCCGCCATGAGGATCCCTATTCAGGCACTTCCTGTTATTTATTTATTTATTTTTTAATCTGTAGCTTTTATTAACCACTTGCCGACTGCCTAACGCCGATCTACGTCAGTCAGCCCCTCACAGGCAAAGTGACGTAGGGCTACGTCACTAGCTTGTGAGGGTCTAGGGAGCGAGCGCGCGCCCTCGGAGGCGCGCTCCCGCTCCCGCGTGGTCACGGACCCCCCCGCGCGTGTGACCAGCGGACCCGATGTCCGCCGGTCACTCGGCGATCGGCGGGGGAGAGGGAGAATGTCAGGCAGCTTGTGTAAACAAGCCACCTGTCATTCTCCTCGCTGTAAAGACACTGATAAAACGGATCTAGTATGTAGATCCGTTGATCAGTGTCCATACAGCTCAAGCCACAGCCAATCACAGTAGAAAGCACGCCCCTAGGGATACACACAGCCCCTCCCTTCCAAATAAAGTTAACCCCTTCACAACCAGTGTATTTTTACAGTAACAGTGCATATGTATAGCACTGATTACTGTAGAAATGTCACTGGTAACCCCAAAAGTGTCACAAATGTCAGTCAAGGGTCCGATCTGTCCGCCCCAATGTCGCAGTACCGCAAAAAAAATCGCAGATCGTCGCCATTACGCGTTAAAAAAAAAAACAACAAAAGTGACAAAAATCTTTCCCTTTGTTAGTAAACGCGATAACTTTTGCGCAAACCAATCAAAATACGCTTTTTGCGATTTTTTTTACCAAACATATGTAGCATAAAACAAATTGGCCGAAAATTTTAAAAAATTTTGATTTTTACTTTTTTTTTTGGGGGAATTTCATATAAAAAAATGTGAAAAATATTGTTATTTTTGCAAAATTGACGCTCTTTTTTTGTTTATAGCGCGTGATCAAAAAATCGCACAGGTGATCAAATACCACCAAAAGAAAGCTCTGTTTGTGGGGAAAAAAGGACGTCAAATTCGTTTAGGTACAGCGTCGCACGACCGCACAATTGTCCGTTAAAGTCACGCAGTGCCGAATCGCAAAATACCCCCTGGTCAGGAAGGGGGTAAAATCTTCCGGGGCTTAAGTGGTTAAAGTGATCCCGCCACGAAGGTCCCTATTCAGGCACTTCCTGTTATTTATTAATTTTATTATTATTTATTTTTTAATCTGCAGCTTTTATTAAAGTGATCCCGCCATGAGGGTTCCTATTCAGGCACTTCCTGTTATAGGGTGACAACACTCCAATTGTGTTCCTGCGTTGTCACCCTGTGGATGTTGTATCACACAGACAGGCTCCACTGTTGCCCATATCATCCGTCCTTCCCTGAGACACACCAGCAGGGATCCATCGCTGGAGAGAATGCAGACAGGAAGTGGCTGCAAATTGGGCTGCAGGGGGTCAGCAGCACCAAAATGGAACAAAGGATTCACTGATTAGATCCCCTAAGGGCTCCTTCTCATGTGCCACCCCTCTGAAAAGTGATCTGTGGTGGATCGCTTTTCAGAGGGCGTTTGACAGGGGGTATATAACCCTCTGTTTTAACCCTGAAAATACTGACAACCCCCCCCCCCCCCCCCCCAGTGCTGCAACCACATTGTGGCATGTTCCCATTGCCCTTCATGGGCGAGTCTGACGGGCGGTGCCACCTGTATCTCCCAGAGATAAAATTGGTGTGACTGCAGCATGTATACCGCTGTGCTGGTAGAGTTCAGGTAGGAGGTCAGGAAGTGGTAAAACCACGGCTCAACCAACCATTTTTACTGCCCACCAGCCTCCTATGTGAAAGGAGCCTACTTTAAATCTGAACTCTGGGCACAAACACTGCCCCTTAAATACTTTCCCCCAATAGCCACATAGGATATAAATCCACTTTGTGTGCATCCAATTCCTTTGCAAACCCAGATATTACCTTGTAAAGTAGCAATGGCATTATCACCATACTGTACATAACCTGTGCAAAGAACAGGGCTGTGGGAGGGGCCCATGGGCTCCACCCACTAAGGAAAACAAGACCAGTCACTCTGCACAAGGAGAGAGAGCAGAGCTGAGGGAGGGGCCCTTCAGGCTCCACCCACTACATAAAAAAAACTACAGAAGGGGTGGAAACAAGACCAGTCACCCTGCACAAGGAGAGGGAGCAGAGCTGTGTGTGTGTGTGTGGGGGGGGGGCTATTAGGCTCCACCCTTGCATAGGGAGAGAGAACAGAGTTGTAGGAGGAACCCATCAGGCTCCACCCACTACATAAAAAAAATACAGAAGGGGGCGGAAATGAGACCAGTCACTGTGCACAAGGAGAGAGAACAGAGTTATTGGAGGGGCTCATCAGGCTCCACCCACTACATAAAAAAATGCAGAAGGGGCGGAAACAAGACCAGTCACTGTGCACAAGGAGAGGGAGCAGCAGTGAGCGGTCTTTATTACAGGAAGAAAGTCTCACAATTGATTACTGCACAGATCTGGAAGAAATACACAAAGAATCAAGAAGTCAGATGATGAATGGATAGAGATGTTCAGATTTAAATAATTTGAGTTAGATCTGTCTGTTGGAGTCTAAAAAACAAATAACAATAAACAAAAATAAAAATAACAGCATTAAAAAAAAAAAAAAAAAACATTAAGGCTCGGCTAACACTTGTGCGATGCGGGAACGCTGCGAATATTCAGCTTGTTCACACTGCCATATGCGATACGCAGGGGGTGGCAATTAACCACTTTACCACACTTTGCTGTCTTACATCCAGGCC
>NC_138780.1:7229505-7279505 GCF_965119305.1 Pelophylax lessonae
CAATAAGCGTATTTTGATTGGTTTGCGCAAAAGTTATTGCGTTTACTAACTAAGGGAAAGATTTCTGGTGGTTTTTTTTTTAACGAGTAATGGCGGCGATCTGCAATTTTTTTTTGCGGGACTGCGACATTGCGGCGGACAGATCGGACCCTTGACTGACATTTTTGACACTTTTGGGGGTACCAGTGACATTACTGCAGTAATCAGTGCTATATATATGCACTGTTACTGTAAAAATGCAGGGGGAGGAGTCCAGCGACGTAGGTCTTCGTCTCTGGACGATAACGAGCCACTGTGCAGCAATAGAGGCACAGTGAGCAGAGGTAAAGTGGTTAAAAGACCGCTGTGCAAATATCACGTGACAAAAAATAATGCAATGCACAGAATTCCTGATTGTCACACTCCTGTGCGCGAGTCTTTTTTGTGTTGGCGCAGGAGGCCCATAAGTGGCTGTTTCGATTGTTTTTTTATAACACCTACCACAGTGCCATGCTTAGCCCTGTTTATTTTTTGTCAATATTTGGTACACTCTGCCTTATGTTTTTTGAATACTGGACTTTATCTGTTGCTACGGGGCTACCCGTTCTTTCATTACCTTACGGCATATATCCCCAGCATCTTTGGGTATTTTACACTGTACATGTCTGTAGTGATTCTGACAATTGGGACTGCTGTACCGCAATTTGTTGTATTTTGTATACTTTTTTGTTAAAAAAAACTTCAATAAAAATCTTTGAAACTAAATATTGCAATGACCGCCATTTTATTCTCCACAGTCTTTGCTTAACCACTTAACCCCCGGAGGATTTGGCTGCTCAATGACCAGGGCCTATTTTGCGATTCGGCACTGCATGAATTTAACGGACAATTGTGCGGTCGTGCGACGTTGTACCTAAACGAAATTTACGTCCTTTTTTTCCCATAAATAGAGCTTTCTTTTGGTGGTATTTGATCACCTGTGCGATTTTAATTTTTTGTGTTATAAACAAAAAAAAAGCGACAATTCTGAAAAAATAACAATATTTTTCACATTTTTTTTTATATGAAATTCTCAAAAAAAAATATAAGAATCTAAATTTTTTAACATTTTAGGCCAATTTGTTTTCTGATACATATTTTTGGTAAAAAAAAATCGTAATAAGCGTATTTTGATTGGTTTGCGCAAAAGTTATTGCGTTTACTAACTACGGGAATGATTTATATAATTTTATTGTTTTTTTTTTTAAACTAGTAATGGCGGCGATCTGCGTTTTTTTTGCGGGACTGCGACATTGCGGAGGACAGATCGGACCCCTGACTGATATTTTTGACACTTTTGGGGATACCAGTGACATTACTACAGTAATCAGTGCTATAAATATGCACTGTTACTGTCAAAATGACACTGGCAGGGAAGGGGTTAACTTTCTTGGTGATCAAGGGGTTAAGTGTGTCCCTAGGGGCGTGATTCTAACTGTAAAGGGGTGTGGCTAGTGGTGTAACAACAGAGACATACGATCCTACATAGCAGGACCGTATGATCTCTGTTCTTACACAGGGGAGAATGACAGGCGGCTTTGTTAACATCAGCCGCGTGTCCCTAGGGGCGTGATTCTAACTGTCAGGGGGCATGGCTTGTGAAGTAACCACAGAGACATGCGATCCTACATAGCAGGATCGCATAGCCTCTGTGATGATCTAAGGGAGAATGACAGACGGCTGTGTTTACATCAGCCGTCTGTCTTTCTCCCTCTCCTGTGGGAGATCCCTAGTGGCCGGCGGACATCGGAGCCGCCGGTCACACGCCCGGGCTAGGCAGGGAACGAGCGGGGCGGGAGCGTGCCGCCGCCAACGTGCACTCGCCCCCTACAGGCTCGTGGGCGAGCGACGTACCGATACGTCACTTTCCCTGTAGGTGGCTGAGTGCCGTAGTATATAGTCATGCGGCGGTCGGCAAGTGGTTTAAAAAAAAAAATATATATATATATATAATATTTAGGGGTTCTAAGTAATTTTCTAGCAAAAAATACTGATTTTAACTCGGAAACAAGTGTCAGAAATGGGCTCGGTCCTTAAAGCGGAGTTCCGGCCACACATTTTTTTTTTCAATAAAAATACCCCCGGGACAGTCAGGGTTAGTACATTCCACAATGGATAGCCTCTGAACTGTCCCGGGTCGCACTTACCTTTTAGAAGAAATACTTACCTTGAAAATTTCTTCTCCAGCGCTGCCATCTCGGATGTGGGCAGCTGAAGCCAGCGCAATCCTCTTCAGCGTCCTCTTCCGTGTCCTCTTCTCCCAGAATGCGCCTGCATTGGCCCCGCTCGTCACTCCCGGTGCGGCCGCGTCATCCCTCCACAGCTTCTGGGCATGCCCAGAAGCTGTTTAGCAGGGAATGAGGCGCCGCACCAAAAGTGACTTCGCCTAATCGCGTCATTTCTGGCCTGCAATATTTCGTCCCTAGGCGATTCGCAAGGAGTCATGGGATACATTACAGTGCTATCCCAGGGGCCCTTGCAAATCGCAGAATGACGTCATCGCCGAAGCGTCCGTCATTACAGCGGCGGACTATAATTGAATAAAAAAAAAGGTATTTGCATTGAAAAAAAAAAATATTACTACGATTGTGAAATCTATTACTAATATCTTAATGATCTAAAGGGACTTAAAAAAAAATGGGTGGAACTCCGCTTTAACCACTTGCTGACCGCCGCACGACTATTTACTGCGGCAGTCAGCCCCTCACAGGCAGAGCGACGTAGATCTACGTCGCTAGCCTGTGAGGGTCTAGGGAGCGAGCACGCGCCCCCGGAGGCGTGCTCCCACTCCCGCGCGGTCACGGACCCCCCCCCCCGCGCGTGTGACCGGCGGACCTGATGTCCGCCGGTCACTCGGCGATCGTCGGTGCAGAGGGAGAAAGGCAGGCGGCTGATGTAAACAAGCCGCCTGTCATTCTCCCCTGTGTAGGAATGGTGATCATATGGTTCTACTATGTAGGACCATTGATCACTGTTCCTACACCTCAAGCCACAGCCAATCACAGTTAGAATCACGCCCCTAGGGACACACATAACCCCTCCCTCTCAAAAGAAAGTTAACCCCTTCACTGCCAGTGTAATTTTACAGTAACAGTGCATATTTATAGCACTGATTACTGTAGAAATGTCACTGGTAACTCCAAAAGTGTCAAAAATGTCAGTCAAGGGTCCGATCTGTCCGCCGCAATGTCGCAGTACCGCAAAAAAAATCGCAGATCGCCGCCATTACGCGTTAAAAAAAAAAACAACAAAAATGACAAAAATCTTTCCCTTAGTTAGTAAACGTGATAACTTTTGCGCAAACCAATCAAAATACACTTTTTGCAATTTTTTTTTTTCCAAACATATGTAGCAGAAAACAAATTGGCCGAAAAAGTAAAAAAATTTTGATTTTTACATTTTTTTTGGGGGCGAATTTCATATAAAAAAATGTGAAAAATATTGTTATTTTTGCAAAATTGTCGCTATTTTTTTGTTTATAGCGCATGATCAAAAAATCGCACAGGTGATCAAATACCACCAAAAGAAAGCTCTGTTTGTGGGGAAAAAAAGGACGTCAATTTCATTTGGGTACAGCATCGCACGACCACGCAATTGTCCGTTAAAGTCACGCAGTGCCGAATCGCAAAATATAGCCTGGTCAGGAATGGGGTAAAATCTTCTGGTCTTAAATCAGTTAAAAATACGCTGATTGAGAATTTTTTTGTCAAAGACATGTAGCTAAATACATTTTGGCCTAAATATATGACAGAAAATGAATATATTGGATATTTTTTAACTGTCAAAGTAGAAAAATATTGTTATTTTTTCAAAATTTTCGCATTTTTTTATTAATATCGCAAAAAATGAAAATCGCACAGGCGATCAAATACCACCAAAAGAAAGCTCTGTTTGTGGGGAAAAAAAGGACGTCAATTTCATTTGGGTACAGCATCGCGCAACCGCGCAATTGTCCGTTAAATTCACGCAGTGCCGAATCGCAAAATAGGGCCTGGTCTTTGAGCAGCCAAATCTTCCGGGGCTAAACTGGTTAATATGGGTCCAATAAAAAGTCTGTTGCAGCAAAAGTGTTAAACAAGCACATATCGATGAAAACACGTGCAGATACGTTTGGAAAATGTAAAAAGAAAGTAAAGTCTGCGGCAGTGAAAGGGTTAAACACATATAGAGGATAACACGTGTGGACAGGTTTATCAACATGAAGCTGAGCGTGTTCTACGTATGAACCTTCTGTGTAATGATTGACTCCGGAGGCGGGAGAGGACAGCAGAGGACAGGAGGGGGACGGGAGGAGGAAGTTGAGCACTTCACTTTTCTGAATCTGCTGACATTTAAAATTTTGCAACTTATGATTTGAGAAAAAAAAAAAAATCCCATTTGGTCATGTTTCCATGATGACCAATCACGTTTCTTTATTTTTTTTATGGTTTTTGGATGCAGCTATGATAGTCCCCATGTGAGGCCTTGGAAGGAGAACACTTGAAAAAGTCCCTTCCATTTCCCAGCAGTCACATGACTTGTGATCAGACCTCGGCTCCGGGCTCTCGTACGAGGAAATTCCATAGGAATGATTCTGTAAAAAAGTACGACGGGTCGTATATAGAGATCGGGGCTGGAGGTGATGGAACAAACTCTGATCTCGGGAGGAACATTCCTTCCCCGTAGTCGGCACTGCAACTGAGGAGCCCCAGGTAAGCCATACAGGGGGCCACACACACATGGAAGGATAATAGATTTAGATCTTTTGCTTGCATCTTCATTTACTAAAACTGGAGAGTGCAAAATCAGGTGCAGCTCTGCGTAGAAACCAATCAGCTTCCAGCTTTTATTGTCAAAGCTTAATTGAAAAAGCTGAAGTTAGAAGCTGATTGGCTGCCATGCACAGCTGCCCCAGATTCTCCAGTTTTAGTAAAAGAATCCCACTGAATATTAAAGCGGAACAAAATCTACCGTTTCAGCATCAGCACACCTCCCAACGAGGGACACCTATTAGCAAAAGTATGTAGGCATAGGACACACCCCCTGCCACGCCCCCTTAAAGGAGAATTGTACAGCACCGCCCCCTTAACCACTTGCCGACCGCCGCACGACTATCTACGTCGGCGGTCAGCCCCTCACAGGCAAACTAACGTAGGGCTACGTTGCTTGCTTGTGAGGGTCTAGGGAGCGAGCGCGCGCCGCCGGAGGCGCGCTCCCGCTCCCGCGTGGTCACGGACCCCCCCGCGCGTGTGACCAGCGGACCCGATGTCCGCCGGCCACTCGGCGATCGGCGGGGGAGAGGGAGAATGTCAGGCAGCTTGTGTAAACAAGCGACCTGTCATTCTCCTCGCTGTAAAGACACTGATCACATGGATCTACTATGTAGATCCGTTGATCAGTGTCCTTACAGCTGAAGCCACAGCCAATCACAGTAGAAAGCACGCCCCTAGGGACACACACAGCCCCTCCCTCCCAAATAAAGTTAACCCCTTCACTACCAGTGTATTTTTACAGTAACAGTGCATATATATAGCACTGATTACTGTAGAAATGTCACTGGTAACCTCAAAAGTGTCAAAAATGTCAGTCAAGGGTCCGATCTGTCTGCCGCAATGTCGCAGTACCGCAAAAATCGCAGATCGCCGCCATTACGTGTTAAAAAAAAAAAAAACAACAAAAATGACAAAAATCTTTCCCTTATAACTTTTGCGCAAACCAATCAAAATACGCTTTTTGCGATTTTCTTTACCAAACATAGGTAGCATAAAACAAATTGGCCGAAAATGTTAAAAAATTTTGATTTTTAAATTTTTTTTGGGGGGAATTTCATATAAAAAAAATGTGAAAAATATTGCTATTTTTGCAAAATTGACGCTCTTTTTTTGTTTATAGCGCGTGATCAAAAAATCACACAGGTGATCAAATACCACCAAAAGAAAGCTCTGTTTGTGGGAAAAAAAGGACGCCAAATTCGTTTAGGTACAGCGTCGCACGACCGCGCAATTCTCCATTAAATTCACGCAGTGCCGAATCGCAAAATACCCCCTGGTCGGAATGGGGGTAAAATCTTCCGGGGCTTAAGTGGTTAAAGGAGAATTGTACAAAAATAGATTAGTTAAACCCACAAGTGCTTTTTTTTTTTTTAACCTCTACTATTCCTTTTGGAATTTGCAAATGCAGCAATTTAGAAATTGGATGAAAGGTTTAGCATTGGGAAACACTTACTGATAGATAAATACGTAGTGCATTTTATATACAACTATAGAGCAGACCAAAATGAGGGACACATGAAATTTCCATAGAGACCTATATCGAAGGATCACAGGAGCTCTGTGATCATTGCAGGGAGAAGAACGGTCGGCTGTGTTTACAACAGCCAACCGTCGTTCTCTCTCGGGGAGCTATCGCGGGTGCCCGGTGGCAATTGCGGCTGCTGGCCCCGGGGATCGGCGTACCCGCTGCCTAGTGGGGGCCGGAGCGAGCCTCTGGCAGCGCACGCTTGCCCCCCAGCACCGCTCCATACGTCGATTCACGCAGCCAAGCCAGCCTGCCGCAGTGTATATGCGGTGGGCGGTCGGCAAGTGTTTAATCACTTAATAAGTCTCTAATTATGTGAGATCTAACGTTAAAATCATTTGATCTTACCGGATCTAACAAATAGCTTCCAAAAAAGCTATTTGGTAAATTTTTTGATAAGGGGGGGCTGATGATGGGTTACCCCCCCCCCCCAGCAAATAGCTGTTAGCATTGCTTCTTCTGTGTGAGATCTAATGCAAATAGTTGATCTAATCTGATCTAACAAGGATCTAACAAACTACATACCTTTTATTCAAAAATAAAGAGAGGTGAAGCATATCCACACACAGGCAAGGAAAGAAAAAAAAACAGCATTTTTGCTTGAACGTGATTGGATGATGGAAATCAGCAGTTTTCCCTGCATTTACCAAGGTGGAAGTTGCAGCTCTGGAATGGAGGGAAGGTAGGCAACACAGGCCCCTTCTTCTGTTGCCGGGAACTGGGGTTTTGATTACTTCAGAGTCACTTTAACCCAGGCATGTCCAACCTGCGGCCCTGGGGCCGCATGCGGCCCCGGAACCGCAGGCAATGCGGCCCACTGCCCCCTGACAATTTTTTTTTTTGCTGGGGAGGAAGGAAGGCGGGTCGGGGGCACGGCCGCAGCGGCTTCCAACTAACTGTAAGCAGAGGCTGCCTCGGAAGGGATCATCCTCTAGTTGTGTTAAATTAGTGCTGGGGAAAGGGGGGGGGGGCGGCAGTGCAGGAAGGGCGCAGCAGCGTTTTATTACTTATATACCTTAAGTATAGTATATATTTTATATGCGGCCCGAGAAAATTTCTCTACACTCAATGTGGCCCCAAGAAGCCAAAAGGTTGGACACCCATGCTTTAACCCCTTTACACTGGTGGGAGCCAATGTTTTAAATGAGCTGTGACGAACGAGGCAAGTAAGAGGGGCTCTGTGATCGGCTGCAAAGTTCTGACATCATTGGGAACTCTTGTGGTTCCCTATCATTAGTAGCTGACTGTGCGCTGCTGGTGACAGCTTGGACATAGTTGGGGGGTGCCGATGAAGCGCGTCCATAGCTGTCAGGGCTGGCCCAAGACATTGTGCAAGAATGAAATACTGCTCCCCCCAAAAAAAAAAGAAATCACACCCAACAAAAGGCCCCCACATCCATTATTTTATATAAATATAACCTTTAGAAAATATTATATATACTGTTATCCTCTTCCATAACTCACCACCAGAGCGGTCCACCAAACACCCGCTGTCTGTCCTCAGTCCTCCTGTCACTCCTGTGTCTGCAGTGCCCACCACCCTAGAGGATCCAGCCTGCCCTGCGTGAGATGGAGTGTGCTGATGTCTGAGGTCATTGCGCACACCACGACTACGTGAGGGATGTTCCCCGGAGGAGACACTCCGCCTCCTCACACTCATCAGTTTGCACTACGGGCGGCAGTGTGAGATGAGGAAATGCCACCCGTACCACGCCGCAAACTGATGACACACAAAAAAGCTGGAAAAAAAATCTTGGGAGTCAGTTTGCTGCCCCTTTCCAATGGACCCAGTGGGACCCATGGTAGGGCCAGCCCTGACAGCAGTGAATGTAAGCTGTGGCAAGGCGTTTCGGCTCCCCTGCTCTGCCGCCACCTTTATGTATTGCTGTCGTAAAAGGTAGACATAGGGCTCATACACACATGCGTAAAAATTTTTTTTTTCAGACCCATATCAGGTATCATTTCTTTTCAATGCAGTTGTAAATAAGGACTTATTACCACGCCTGCGTTCTCTAGTACCAGAGTATTTCTGCCCACATTACTGCATTACAAAATATGCTGTGCTCCTGTTATCTAGTGAATTTCAGTGCTCATGATTATATGCACATGCAGGGCCGCCATCAGGGGGGTACAGCCCATACAAATGTAGGGGGCACAGGCGTCCCGAGGGGCCCAGTCCCTCAGGGATGCTCCAGGCTCCAAGTTGGCACCTCCCCTTTTGTTCCTTTTTACCCCTACACCGACTAGTCCCGACTCCCGCTGGTGCCACCCACTGCACTGGCTCCTGACTCCCATCCTGCCGCTGGCCACCGCTGTCAAAATTATTGGTTGCTAGGACTGCCTGGCGTCCTAGCAGCCAATCGTATGCATTCACAGGCCCCCGCAGAGGAAGAGGGCGTAACCTTGTGGTCAGGTCCTGGGGGCCCAGGCCTAAAGTTGTGTAATGGGCCCCAACATTTCTGATGGCTACCCTGTGCACATGTGCATAGATGTATTTTCCATATGCATGTAATCGCAGGCAAGCGTTCCATATCAACTTCACCCTGCTGGATCTCGCCCATTGTGTCTGTGGATTGTATAACATTTTAGTTATGGTGTCCCTTTAAACTGCAGAAAACATCAAAGCTGTGAAAGTTGGAGAAGTGAAGAATTTCTGCAGACATGTCACTACTCAGGAGCTCTTGCATCACCGACCACAAATGGAGTTCCCCTTTCCAGAAGAAATGTCCCCGTTGGTCATGAGAAGGGAGATCAGGGGAAGTTTGGATTCTCTGTGCACAAATTTATTTTCGTCATCAGAGGGGATTTCAGTACAGACCACAGAGGAGTGAGCACACCGACCTAAAACCACTGGTCAGCCATCCAGTATAATGAGTATGGTGGGAGCAATGTGCTGGATCCTCCTGACCCTGCTACTGCTGGCACTCACAGGTAAGATCCGGGTAATGCTCTGGTTTAGAGGGGACTTATACTTCTTTTCTATATGCTGATTTTACCAGGATATTGTAAATAATGTGATTGATATGTTCTAGTGTGGTGACATTCATTGTGTGTATTGTGATGTGCTGCATTGCCTCCAAAGAGTCATATGTGATT
The DNA here is from genome assembly GCF_965119305.1 of Pelophylax lessonae. Classification (NCBI taxonomy): domain Eukaryota; kingdom Metazoa; phylum Chordata; class Amphibia; order Anura; family Ranidae; genus Pelophylax; species Pelophylax lessonae. Next base: position 7,238,896 of record NC_138780.1, read on the forward strand.
AATAGTCTGTTGTGGTGCATTGTCAGCTTATAGTAAGTGGAATATGATAACATAACACATAGTAATGTGCAAGATAATATTATCTCATTACAATGGACCACAATAGTGTGAACCTTCTCTTACTCCTCTCTCTGTCCCCCTCTTCTCCTTATTTTCTCTCTCCTTTGTTTCCCTCTCTTACTCACTCCTTTCTTTACCCCTCTCTCTCCTCTTCTCCTCCTTTCTCTCTCTCTCTCCCTCCCTCTCCTCATTTTTTCCCCCTCTTTATCCCTCTCCTCCTGTCTTTCTCTCTCCTCCTACTCCCTCTCCTCCTTCCTTTCCCCCTCTCTCTCCTCCACCCCTTCTTTTCTTTCCCCATCTCCTTATTTTCTCTCTCCTTTGTTTCCCTCTCTCACTCCTCCTTTTTTTTCTCTCTCTCTCCCTCTCCTCCTCCTCCTCCTCCACCTCTCTCTCCCTTTCCTCCTTTCTTTCCCCCCTCTCTCTCCTACTCCTTCTTTCTTTCCCCCTCACTCTCCTCTTCTCCTCCTTTCTCTCTCCCTCCTCTCCTCTTTTCCTCTCTCTCCTCCTCCTCTCTCTCTCCCCCTCTCTTTTATTTCACCCTCTCTCTCCCTCTCCTCCTTTCTTTCCCCCTCTCCTCCTTTCTTTCTCATTCTATTCATCGCCTTTTTTCTTTCTCTCTCTCCTCCTCTCTTCCCCATCTTTATCCCTCTCCTCCTTTCTTTCCCTCTCTCGTTCCTCCTCCTCTCTCTTTCTCCCTCTCATCCTTTCTTTTCCCCTCTCCTCCTTTCTTTCATCCTCTCTTCCCATCTCCTCCTTTTTCTTTCCCCCTCTCTTTCCCTCTTCTCCTTTCATTTTCTTTATCTCTTCCTCTCTCTTCCCCTTTCCTCCTTTCTTTCTCTCTCTTTCCCTCCCCTCCTCCTCTCTCTCTCTCTATCCTCCTTCCCCCCTCCCTCCCTCTCCTCCTTTCTCACCCGACTCCCACACTCTCCTCCTTTCTCACCCCCCTCTCCCCCCTTTCCCTCTGCTCCTTTCTCCCCTCCCTCTCCTCCTTTCTTTCCTTCCCCTTTCTCTCTCCACTTTTCTTCCCCCCTCTCCCTCTCACCCCCTAATCTCCCTCTCCTCCTCCTCCCTTCTCTCTCTCACTCCTCCTTTCTCCCCCCCCTCTCCTCCTGCCCCCCCTTCCCTCTTCTCCTTTCTCCCCCTCCCTCCATCTTTTTTTCCCCATCTCTTTGCCTCTCCTCCTTTCTTTCCCTCTCTTCCTCCCTCTCCTCCTTTCTTTTACTCTCATTTTCTTCTCCTCCTTTGCTTCCTCCCTCTTTCTCTTCTTTCTTTCCCACTCCTCGATTCTTTTCTTCTCTCTTCCCTCCTCCCCTCCTTCCTTCCTTTTTCTGTCTCCCTCTCTCTCTCCTTTATTTACCCCCGTTTTCTCTCTCCCCCCCCTTCCTTCTCAGTTCTCAGGCTTAGAGCCGACAGGGGACGGCTGCAGCATCACAGGGATGCTGCAGCATAGAGGTTAGTAGTTTTTTTTTTGTAAGTCCAAATTTACCAAGATTTCCTGATATGGAAGTGACCACTATGGGGGGGGGGGGGGGCATTTACCAATACATACACTATATGAAACATAGTAGTCACCAAAATATGGAACCACAAGCAATTTAGTGAAAATTTAGGGTTAGAGCTAGGGTTAGGGTTGGATTAGGGTTAGGGTCAGGGTTGCCTATAGGGTTAGGGTTAGAGGGTTAGGGGTAGGGTTATGGGTTAGGGGTTAGGGCTAGGGTTAGGGTTGGGTTAGGGTTAGGGTCAGGGTTGCCTATAGGGTTAGGGTTAGAGGGTTAGAGGTTTAGGGTTGGGGTTTAGGGTTAGGGTTAGGTAGATAGGGTTATGGTTAGTAGTTAGATTTAGGGTTTTGTGAACATTTTAACAAAAACTTCTTCCAGTTAAATATCCTAATTATTTACGATGTATCCTTGGTGAAAAAATACCCTATGGCAGTGATGGCAAACCTTGGCACCCCAGATATTTTGGAACTACGTTTCCCATGATGCTCAAATACACTGCAGAGTGCATGAGCTTCATGGGAAATGTAGTTCCAAAACATCTGGGGTGCCTAGGTTCACCATCACTGCCCTATGGCCTTTATTTAGAGGAAATTAGGCTACAAAGCAAAATCGATGTGTTAGAAGCCTCCAATGGAAGCAGTCATCCTCGGACTCCTGGGCTGAATACTAAATTTGGAACTGGTAAAAAGGAACTAGAGGGTCAGCTTCTCTCGAAGGCTTCTCACAACACTTTCACACTTTGTGGTAAATTCAGAAGATGGGGTAATCCTATTATGTAAACACTTTAGTGGTCTTGGTGACCACGATGTGGCACCTTAGGTGACGTTGACTTGACCTCTAATAAACCAAACACCGAAACACTACAAGTTGTACACATGCCAACCACATGCTGTTGGTATTCAGTTATTCAGAACAACAAAATTATGTGCACGTCATCCAAGCTTCCACTCTAATGGAATGCTATCAGCATTTCTTTATTTTTTGTGGTAAGATTTGGGATAATGAAGGGTAGTTCTTGGCCGTTTATATGTTCAACACAGATTAGCCTATGCTGCAGCCTCTCACCTTGGGATTTGCTACAAAGTTGCAATGTACAATCTGATCATTGGGGGGAGAGGAGACTGAGGAAATGCTTCCTCCTGCCTGCAGCAGACTGATAACATCATCCCAGCCTAGGTACTGGGCTGAAGGCCAATAATGACTTTTAATGCAAAATACTGAAGCTTTTTGAAAAAATAACAAGATTACTGCTTCTGTATATTTGATATGCCATGAGTTTTATGAATACACACTTGTGAAGTTGCTAAAAGGTCCACTTTAATGTACTTTAGTAACTTTTGTTCTTTTTACAGATAGGCTTTGTCATGCTGAAGAAATCACTCCAGTTACAGGAATACAGGGTGGATCTGTCCTTCTGTCACCATTGATTCCTCCAGGATTTAATCCCAGGGAAGTCTTCTGGAGACACTTGTCTCCTATAGATCATTTAGTGGCCTCCTTTTCCCGAGGATCCTTGGACACAACGTATCAGTCTTGTTTCCATGGCAGAGTCAAACTTCTTCAGAACCTCACTTTGGAAATATCAGGGCTAGAGTTGAAGGACACTGGGATGTTCACTTGCCAAATGGTGGATACTCAAGGACACATGAAACTTCACAGAGTTCACCTCACTGTCTACGGTAGGTGCTCAGGAGATTAACACCTCATAACTATTATGTAGTCTAAAGTTCCAAACACAAGTAATTCTTTATCACATTAATGCACAATTTACTAATATCAAAACTTTATTATTTCTAGAAGTGGCAGCCAAGCCAGAGGTCCAAGTCTATGTGTCAAGACAAAGTAAAGAGTGCACCATATTTCTCAGCTGCAACGTGACTACAGGTAATAATGTAACCTATAGCTGGATGGTTGACACTGGGCAAGGAGGTCTACTAAATGAGACTTACAGGCTTTATGATGAAAAACGCCTCCTTAAGATGACTTTGACCTCGGCTCATCAAGAGGTCACCTTTACTTGTGTTGTAACCAACCCTGTCAGCCAAGAACGTACATCTGTAATCCCATGGAATAGCTGCTTAGCTGAACCAGGTAAGCCCAATGGGTTTGTAGTTTAAATATATTTATAGCCAAAACCTTTTTTCTTTTTTAGTTTTTTATTGAGTAGAGCAGGGGTCTCCAAACAAAGGGCCAATTTACTGTCGTCCAGACATTACTGGGGCCAGACTGTGGCCAGTAGAAGTAGAAAATAGCCCAGCGATAGTGGAAAAAGACTATGTCTCAGGCTTGGTGGTCAGTGGGATTAGTAAAATGAACATAACTCCAATGCCCAGTAGGTGGAGGAATAGCACACTATAAATGGTATCAGTGGGAGGAATAGTACCCCATCATTGGTATCAGTGGCAAGAATAATGCCCCATCATTGGTGTAAGTGGGAGGAATAGTGCCCCATCATTGGTGTCAGTGGGAGGAATAGTGTCCCATCATTGGTGTCAGTGGGAGGAATAGTGTCCCATGATTGGTGTCAGTGGGAGGAATAGTGTCCCATCATTGGTGTCAGTTGGAGGAATAGTGCCCCATCATTGGTATCAATGGGAGAAATAATGCCCCATCATTGGTGTAAGTGGGAGGAATAGTGCCCCATCATTGGTGTAAGTGGGAAGAATAGTGCCCCATCATTGGTATCAATGGGAGAAATAATGCCCCATCATTGGTGTAAGTGGGAGGAATAGTGCCCCATCATTGGTGTCAGTTGGAGGAATAGTGCCCCATCATTGTTACAAGTGGGAGGAATAGTGCCCCATTATTGGTTTCAGTAGGAGGAATAGTGCCCCATCATTGGTACCAGTGAGAGAAATAGTGCCCCATCATTGGTATCAGTGGGAGGAATAGTGCCCCATCATTGGTGTCAGTAGGAGGAATAGTGCCCCATCATTGGTATCAGTGAGAGAAATAATGCCCCATCATTGGTGTCAGTAGGAGGTGGAGGAATAGTGCCTCATCATTGGTATCAGTGGGAGGAATAGGGCTCCATCATTCATATTAATGGGAGGAATAGTGCTCCATCATTGCTGTCAGAGGGAGGAATATTGCATCTGCAATGGTGTCAGTGGGAAGAATAGTACCCCATGTACGTGTGAAGAACAGTTCCCCAAGGGACAGATAAAGGCAAGCAAAGGGCCACATTTGGCTCACTTTGGAGATCACTGGAGTAGAGGAGTTTGGAGATCACTGGAGTAGAGGGAGATTAGGACCCCTGTCAAGTTTCTCTTGCCATTTGTGTGCTCACTCTTTTTCTGCTAAACTATATCACTGGGATGGGATGTAAAAGAAAATACTAATTGTTTTAGTTGTTACTGGAACAAGATGAGAGTGGTGATCTTCCAATTGGCACATATACAAAGGGAATTAATTTCTCCTTTGAGGATATTCTTCCTCTATTCCGGACATCACTGTCTTCAATGCAGGAAGTGAGGCAGAATCTCCCCAATGGACAAAGGGTATCAGTTTCACAGGGAAAGTTTCAGGGTTTTTGTACGGGACTGGAGAGATGGTGCCCTTCATTATTTTAAGCCTATAGAATTTTCCACCCTTTTTTCAGACTTCAATTAAAAAGTCTCACTAAGCAATGCAGGGCAGTGAAGGACCTCTTCTTCAAGGGAGGGCTCCTTTATCAATGTACTATTAGAAAAGGACCCCTGTGTGATCCCAAATCACTGGTTGGTGAAACTTTTTCGCTGATGTTTAAACAAAAGTAAAATTCTTCAAGAAAGACGTGGCGGTGGGAATTTTTATAGTTCTTCCCATTGGGGACACCATTATGGCGCTTTTCCACTGCATGGAACCGAACGGTTCGGCTCGCTTTTGTGCTTTTCCACTGCATGGTACCACATGGTACGGTGTTGGCAGGGGCTGACTGGCAACTTTCGGCCAAGGTGGCAAGTAAAAACCAGAGGCCTATGGTGCAGCGACTCGGCCTACCTCCCACTCTCCATCTTCCTGGCCTCCCCCTGACCCCCATTCCTGGCTAAAGCTCAACTCCAGGTACTCTCTACTCACCGGCCGAATCCAGGTTCCCAACCTGGTCAGCCGGGGGCAGTTGGTCAGGGCTGCCTGGGGGAGGAGAGTCTCCAGTGGAGCATGGAACCAACCTCTGCTCAGATACAGTTTACACCATCCATGCTGGGGGGGGGAGGCCTGCGCTCGCTCTGTCCTTGTCTTCATCCCGCACTCAGTAGGTCAATGGCGGGGACTTTTTACTTCTCTTCACCAGTAATCCTTTAGGCATGTCTGTGGCAGAAGCGGTGCAGCCTTTTTACGGGACATCAGAGCGGTCCAGGTGGCAATTGCCCCCCTGCCCCCTTGCCCAGTCCTCCCCTGGGTGTTGGAATGGTTCGGTACGGTACGGCGGCGCTTTTCTACTACATGGAACCGAAAGGTATGGCTCGCTTAAACAGTACCACCTCAGTTGTGCTTCCAAGAAGGCCGTACCGGTACCATATCCCACAATCCTTTGCATGCAGCCTTGACTGTTTGTCACTACTAGCCACTGATTGGTCAGAGAATCATTGTTATCCCACCCACTTTACTTTAGTGGAAAAGCAAACCGTACCGAACCGTTCCAACACCGTACCATGCGGTACCATGCAGTAGAAAACCAAACAGAGCCAAGCAGGGCCGAGTGGAGCCGAGCCGGTACTTGCAGTGGAAAAGTGCCATTATATAGTTCACAGAGGTTCCATCCCTTTTCCCACTATACTGTAGGTCTATGAAGGTTCTCATATCATGGTATAGTGGTTAGTCATATTCAACTGGCCTTGTCCTCTCAAACTATATTACCAGGGGTGACCTTGGAGCTATTGTTCACCACATCCCGTAAATATATATAAAAGACGAGAACTTCTGTCCCAAATGGGGTGGCAAATTCAAAACTCTGGGATTTTACAAGTGAATAATCTCTCACAAAACCTACCAGCTCTACTCCATGGTTACCTAAAAACCATAGTTTATTATTTTTCACTCAAGCAGATCACTGGTTGGTCCTCTTAAAAGCAAATAGCTCAATAGCACAAAAACGAAGACATCAAGATGTTGAAATATACACGGTCATACAACCCCAAAAGTTGTGTTTTTGGCTCAACCACAGCTTCATTCTACATAGGATGGATACATCGACCTAAGAATAGGCCATACATTGCTATGTGATGTACTGTATTTTCTGGCGTATAAGACTTTTGAACCTCAAAAAAATCCCCCAAAAATGGGGGGGTCGTCTTATACGCCGAGTATAATATCTCCAAGGTAACCTAAGTATAAGTATTACCAGTAGATGTAATCTCTCAAGACGCTGGCTGCGTGGAAATCCTGTACCTGCATACCGTATGTACCGTAGCTTCGGCTACATACAGTGTACCACGCTGAGCCAATCAGGGAGAGCGATGTATTCTATTCTTGAATGCAAAGCCTGCTCGGATTGGCAGAGTAACATCAGCCCGCCTCTCTGACTCTGCCAATCCGAGCAGGCTTTGCATTCAATAATAGAATACATCGCTCGCTATGATTGGCTCAGCGCGGTATACTCTATGTAGCCGAAGCTACGGTATACTGGTACAGGATTCCCGCACAGCCAGCGTCTTGAGATTACATCTACTGGTAATACTTATACTTAGGGTACCTTGGAGATATTATGAGAGATTACATGTATTACAGTCCTTGGGGTACCTTGGAGATCTATGAGAAATCTGATGTTTTTCAATGGTGTTGCCTTGCTTCGGAAGGGGGTTAGTCTTATACGGCGAGTATAGCCCAAAACCTACGTTTTAACTTGAAAATTAGGGGGGTCGTCTTATACGCCCAGTCGTCTTATACGCCGGAAAATACGTATACATATACAATAAACAATTACAGCAAGGTAGGTATTCGTCTGTAGAGCTGTGGTGGAGTTCCAAGTATCTTGACGTGTTTCCCAAAGATGCTTTTTCAGGAGAAGGGCATTCTGAAGATGATAAAGACATCCAGATGAAACTAGGGTCACAAACAGAATAATACGTTCCTGACAGTGGAGTATTTTGTTTTTTTGCTGCCCTAGGCAAGACTAAAATTGGGCGCCCCCCCCCCCCCCCCATGTAAATTTTCCCCACTCCTTTTTTAACGGATGTGACTCCCTCCAAAATTGAAGGACTACAAGTCCCAGCATGAATCCCTAAGAGGTCACGAGAGGGGGTGGGAGAGAGAGAGAGGGGGGTGGGTGAGGGAGAGAGAGAGGGGGATGAGAGAGAGAGGGGGGTGGGTGAGGGAGGGAGGGAGAGAGAGAGGGGGGAATCAAAGAGAGGGGGGATGAGAGAGAGAGGGGGGTTGAGAGAGAGAGAGAGGGGAGATGAGAGAGAGGGGGATGAGAGAGAGGGGGGGATGAGAGAGAGAGAGAGAGGGGGGGTGAGAGAGACGGTTCTAGCAACCAGTGGCCAATAGAGTCTCAGGTGGAGGGGGTGGCTTTTTTGCGGCCCCCCTGCAATCTGCCGCCCTAGGCCTGGGCCTTGTTGGCCTAGGCCTAAATACAGTACTGGTTCCTGATGCTATGATGAATAAAAAAAAAGGGGGGGGGGGGCAACGGCATTGGGCGCTACAGTATTTAAATGGCCAGGAGGCACTATGAAGGGGGATCCAAATTCTAATCCAAACCCCCAATAATAACCAGAGTGCAGTACAGTCAGTGTAGTGCCCAGATATCTGGCCTTGTTCTCTGTTGAAGATGTTTCACACCTAACCAAGCCACTTCTTCACACTTTGTTTGGTAAGCTACGAAAGGTCTTAAAATGAGTTTAGCTGAATGTGACCAACTACTACTAGGTTTCCCACTATACCACAAGAAGTTTTACTAATTGTTGTATAGGAAACCCCTTGGAGAGACCTTACCCAGTGACCATTGTCTCCTTGCAGGGTCTCTTTACAAAGCTTCCTGGATATTATTTTGAGTTCTTGATGTTCCCTTTAAATTAGCGCATTAGAATAATAATTACGAGTAATTTGGTTGGCATATAAAATAAAGACATTTTTTTTCTCAACTCTTCTTTCCTCTACCGGACAAGATTATCGGATGAACGGTAAAGTAGTGATATTCGTGGCGGCTTCTCTCATTATCATGTTTACCACCGCAATGATCTGCGTCTTCTTTTTCACCAGAACCTCAGGTGAGTTCATGTTGTTTGTGGGGTGGAGGGGTCTCTTGTTTTAGACCAAAGCTGAAAAATATGTTTTTTTCTATTAAATATGGCAGTTGAGGTCTTGCAAAGCATTAACTTCAGACTAGAAGCTAAATATGCAGTTTGAGTACATTTGAGGTGTATTTTACAAGCCAAAGGGTTTGTATTTCTGTTCAGACAGTCCTCTGATTTACACACCCCCTCCAAAACAGCACAGCCAGCCTGGTCCCCTCCCTATTTCCAGCCTGCAATTGGGCAGCGAAGGAGTGGCAGAAGACTGATGAGGTCCTCTCTCTCCTCTCTCAGACTGTCAACACGTTTCTTGTCAACCCAGCACTGCAGCACACCTCATTGACTCCTAGGTAATGCCCCACCTGGACATCAAGGCCAATACTATATTGAAAATAGGCACTTGTCTTCAATGGTGGTTTTTGGTGGTCACTTCCATGTTCCCAGTGATTGGAAAGCGAAGGAGTGGCAGAAGACTGATGAGGTCCTTTCTCTTCTGTCTCATTCTGTCAACATGTTCCTTGTCAATAGAGCACACCTCATTGACTCCTATTGCATCCTCACCCTGACATCAAGGCTAATACCTTATTGAAAATAAGCAATTGTCTTCAATGGGGGCTTTTGTTGGTCACTTCCATGCTCCCAGCCTGTGATTGGACAGTGAAGGAGTGGCAAGAGACTGATGCTGTCCTCTCTCTCCTCTCTATTTCTGAACCTGTGATCCGTGTCTGTGTCACACAATCCCCTCCCCCCACACACGTTAGTAAGCACCAGGCATACATTAACCCCTTGATCACCAATAAAAGTTGACCCCTTCCCTGCCAGTGTCATTTTTACAGTAACAGTGCATATTTATAGCACTGATTACTGTAGTAATGTCACTGGTCCCCCCCAAAAGTGTAAAAAATGTCAGTTAGGGGTCCGATCTGTCCGCCGCAATTTCGCAGTCCCGCAAAAAAAAAAAATCGCAGATCGCCGCCATTACTAGTTAAAAAAAAACAATAAAAATGACATAAATTTCCCGTAGTTAGTAGCTGCGATACATTTTGCACAAACCAATCAAAATACGCTTATTGCGATTTTTTTTTACCAAACATATATAGCAGAAAACAAATTGGCCCAAAATGTTAAAAAAAATTGATTTTTAAATTTTTTGGGGGGGAATTTCATATAAAAAAATTTGAAAAATATTGTTATTTTTTCAAAATTGTCGCTTTTTTTTAATTAATATCGCAAAAAATGAAAAGCGCAGAGGTGATCAAATACCACCAAAAGAAAGCTCTGTTTGTGGGGAAAAAAAGGACGTAAATTTAGTTTGGGTACGGCGTTGCATGACCGCGCAATTGTCAGTTAAAGTCGCACAGTGCCTAATCGTAAAAAGTGGCCTGGACGTAAAGCAGGAAAATCCTCCGGTGGTAAAGTGGTTAACTTACCATCAACGTTGCATAGATATCAGTTTGGTGGGGTTGAACATGGTCTTCTGCTAAAAACCATAAAATGGTCACAAAGTGTGTTTCTTCTGCTGCAGAAGTTAATATCTGGTTGTTGGCATGATTAAATAGCAGAGATGTATAGTAACTAAGTAGAACTACTTCACCACTGTACTTAAGTCCCGAAAGGCGGTATCTGTACTTTCCTGGAGTAGAATTTTTTTCTCCTACTTCCACTTTTACTTCACTACATTTTTTCGATGATTTCAATACTTCTACTCCGATATTTTTTTTTTTGTGCTGCATAGTTACTCGTTACTATTATAAAAATTACCACTGCCAGAACAGTAGATGGCAGGTTTCATGAAGCTCAAAACATGTGTATTATCAGCGCATACGAAAATAAAAGCTACTGTATGTATAAATAAAAGCTGCATTTGAAATAGAGCTGCACGATTAATCGTAACAGAATCGAGATCGCGATTCACTCCCCCTGACGATCTTAACATGACACTTGCTCGATTCTTTACATAGCTGTGAGGGAGCAACTGTCAAAAAAAAAAAAAGAGCCTCCCGCAAAAGCCTATCAGCATTAGTCTCCCACTGAACTGTAAACACAAATGATTACATTGTATCTTTTCTTTCCCTCTGCCAGGAAGTTTAACCTCTTAAAGACTAAACCTTTTTCCTACACTTGTTGCTTGCAAGTTAAATCAGTTTATTTTTCCTAGAAAAGTAGTTAGAACCCCCAAACATTTATATATATTTTTTTTTAGCAGAGACCCTGCAGAATAAAATGGTGATTGTTGTAAATTTTTATGTCACACTGTATTTGCGCAGCAGTCTTTCAAACGCAATTAATACACTTTAATGAATAAAAAAATTAAAAAAATAAAACAAAACCGTAAAGTTATCCCAATTTTTTTTATAATGTAAAAGATGTTACACAGAGAATCGTGAGAGAATCGTGATCTTTATTCCAAGCAAAAAAATCGTGATTCTCATTTTGGCCAGAATCGTGCAGCTCTAATTTGAAATAATAAAAAACAATATGATGTTCAAACTTTTGACTTCTTTCTTTAACCACTTGCCGACCGCCGCACGACTATCTACGTCGGCGGTCAGCCCCTCACAGGCAAACTAACGTAGGGCTACGTTGCGTGCTTGTGAGGATCTAGGGAGCGAGCGCGCGCCCCCGGAGGCGCGCTCCCGCTCCCGCGTGGTCACGGACCCCCCTGCGCATGTGACCAGCGGACCCGATGTCCGCCGGCCACTCGGCGATCGGCGGGGGAGAGGGAGAATGTCAGGCAGCTTGTGTAAACAAGCTGCCTGTCATTCTCCTCGCTGTAAAGACACTGATCACATGGATCTACTATGTAGATCCGTTGATCAGTGTCCTTACAGCTCAAGCCACAGCCAATCACAGTAGAAAGCATGCCCCTAGGGACACACACAGCCCCTCCCTCCCAAATAAAGTTAACCCCTTCACTACCAGTGTATTTTTACAGTAACAGTGCATATATATAGCACTGATTACTGTAGAAATGTCACTGGTAACCCCAAAAGTGTCAAAAATGTCAGTCAAGGGTCCGATCTGTCCGCCGCAATGTCGCAGTACCGCATAAAAAAACGCAGATCGCCGCCATTACGCGTTAAAAAAAAACAACAAAAATGACAAAAATCTTTCCCTTTGTTAGTAAACGCGATAACTTTTGCGCAAACCAATCAAAATACGCTTTTTGCGATTTTTTTTACCAAACATATGTAGCATAAAACAAAGTGGCCGAAAATGTTAAAAAATTTAGATTTTTACATTTTTTTTGGGGGAATTTCATATAAAAAAATGTGAAAAATATTGCTATTTTTGCAAAATTGACGCTCTTTTTTTGTTTATAGCGCGTGATCAAAAAATCGCACAGGTGATCAAATACCACCAAAAGAAAGCTCTGTTTGTGGGAAAAAAAGGACGCCAAATTCGTTTAGGTACAGCGTCGCACGACCGCGCAATTGTCCGTTAAAGTCATGCAGTGCCGAATCGCAAAATACCCCCTGGTCGGAATGGGGGTAAAATCTTCCGGGGCTTAAGTTAAGGCTGCTGAATGAGCCCGGGGATCATTCCACATGAGTCTGGAGTCTCGGAGTTATCTGTTTGCTTCTGGCTTATCACACACTGGATGTGAAGACTGTAATAGGAGAATTTGGAGCTCTTGTGGAGATACATTGCGATCGTGACCCCCTATAACTAAGGGGTCAACTTCTTTTGGTAAGAAGTATTTTATTCGAGCACTGGGTGTATGGTGATTGGTGAAGGCATTTCACATCAAGTCCAATTGTATTTGCTGCTGGAACTTAAAGTTTGCACCGAGCACTTTTCAAGGACTATGTTTATTATCATTATTATTGCTATATTCATTGGAATATTCACCTTTAAATAATTGGTTCATATGTTTATGTTATTTATGCATTAGCACTTTATTGTGAGTATACTGCTGAGCGCAATAACTCATATTCACTATCACATATTGCGTTTTCACGTTTTTATTGCTGCTCGCTAGAGGAAGAAATTCCCTAATTTTTCACATTTATATATTCATTGTTAAATATCACTCCATTTGCGCAGTTCTTTTTTCGGTTACACCGAATTTTGTTTTTTCCCTTAAGTGGTTAATAACTACATAACACAGTACTTGTACTTTTACTTTCAGTACTTGAGTAGCAATTTTTTTTTCAAAACTACTGGTACTTTTACTTTCAGTACTTAAGTAGCAAAATTTAAAAAAAAACTACTTGCAATACTTAAGTACAAAAAATGTTGAATACTTTAGTACTTCTACTCAAGTCACTTTTTGATCGAGCACTTCCACTTCTACTCAAGTCACTTTTTGATCGAGCACTTGTACGTTTACTCAAGTATGGGTTTCGAGTACTTTATACAACTCTGTTAAATAGATACTCATTCTGCCTTCTTACAGGTAAAACCCCAGTAAAAGGAAGAAAGAGGACTAACATTCATACGGAGGAGACAATTCTACAGCTGGAAGAAGAGAATGACACCCCTGAGAATAGGCTGATTGGCCATCAAGACCACGAAGAGATAACAGCCCAACAGAACACAGAGATGGCCCTTGGCCATAATGCAGAACGGGACAGTAATGAAGAGAGGATGGTGCAGCTCAGTCCTGAGACAATTATAACATGTAAAGTGGAGACAATTGTATAACATGAAGAGGGAGCCAAATGGCAAACTGATGGATAAACATCAAAACCTTTAACCGGGACCAGAGGATGAACTAATAAGTGTATAATCTTATCTGGAGTTTGCAGGTCTACCAAAAAAATGAAACATCAATGAATGTTTGCAAATTTTATTGCAAATACCCACCTGCTTCTATTTTGGTTAAAGGCAACATGGAAAATCTCTAAAGTACAGATGAGAAGATCTGCAGGGGAATCACAGATCCAAGAGTTCTATATTGGAACATTAGGAGTTTAATGTCATGTTATCATTCAATGTTCTTTAGCTGCCCACCATGTGTTTGCTGTGGCTGGAGGACTATCCTGCATGATGACTTTTTAGTCCTATTATTTTTCCAAATCCAAAATATCTGCCCCCGCAGCTTGTTGTCAGTGCAGAGAAACACCAAGTTATCTGGTTTTTGTTCGTTGATGATCTATCTGTCAAGAAAAGGTAGCCTGTAGAAGAGGTTCTCCAAAAGATGGATAAAAAAATGGGGGAAAAGTCCCAGGAGAGAACCTTGTGAGTGCAATATGGGTTTGACGAGTTCAGTGGTAGGCTAGCTGATCAGAATGATATTGGGTATGACAATACTCACATCTGGAAGGTTTAGAGAAACCCGAATGCGGATCCGGCAACCTGTGTGTAGAACATGCGGATGGTTGTACTGGAAAGTGGACAGTGGATGGTTGTACTGGAAAGTGGACAGTGGATGGTTGTACTGGAAAGTGGATGGTTGTACTGGAAAGTGGACAGTGGATGGTTTTACTGGAAAGTGAACAGTGAGTGGATGGTTGTACTGGAAAGTGGATGGTTGTACTGGAAAGTGGACAGTGGATGGTTGTACTGGAATCTTGATGGTGTACTTCCAAAAGATCCAACTCTGGAGGTGGTGGGTTCCTGGTTCATGCAAAGATTAAAGAAACTGGCCCCGAAAAACGATGGTCATGGGGTGTGCACACCCCACAAACTACTTTTTTGCAGCCAAGTTCTTCAAGAGTAGGTAGGAAGAGGCGATATCTCCATATAGTTCTGTTTTTCAGCTTGCACTTTTTAAAGCTGCTTTTCAGATGGGCAGAACAGAGCAGCACAAAAACATTTCAGCGGTAAAAAGACCCCTTGAACCCCCTGGGGCCTAGTGGTGACCTTCAGAGGCAGAGAGGGCCTACATATCTCCTTTAGGTGTGGATTGTCAGGCATGGTGTGTAATGATAAAATTAGAAGAAACAATTATGCTGAAGTAACAAAAGAGTTTATTTCTTCTCAACAGGACAAGAATAAACTGGGGGAGAGAGGGGTAGGGCTCAGGACCACCTTAGCGAACAGTCTATTTGGCAGACTCCGATTACAAACAGACATGTACTTAGACAGCGGTACAGGATAACAGACCTTGAGGTTCATTCAGTATCCATAAAGCTTCAGATTGATCTGGGAGGCAACTCCTCTCCACCAGATCCAATCTCTCTTGTGGTCTGTATTGGCTGGACAGCTGTCTTCCATATGCAACAGGCAGATTACTCACACAGGTTACTGGATCTCTGTGGATGTTCTTTCCATGTGGGTCGCTGGCTCTCCTCAGCAGAATCCCAGACTTGTGGCTAGGCCCCTGGTTTCAGGCCTAGCCATCAGCAGCATAGCAGCACACACCCACCCCGAAAGGGGGTCCGGGCGGTAAGAGAACGATGATTGGACCTCCCCTCACTTAAATACTCTCTCCCAGCATGCCACAGCCACACTGTAATTGGCTGAGAGAGACATGGATATTAACAGTTTGTTTAACTGTAATTCTCACTCTAGTGTTCTGACAACAGTGCCACCTACTGACGGAAGGGAGAACTGCAGCCAAACCCAGATAAAGAAGAAGTCCAATTTACCACAGTATAAAAATAGCCAAGCTAGTTACTGCCCAGCAAACTAAATTTAATAGCAACCTTGCATTAAGACAAGAGTGCTATAGAAACATCAGGCTGTGTTTTTTTTTCTTTCTACAAATTGTATTAGTTTGTAAAGTGATATTAGGAATTCATAAAGAAAGTATGGGCAGCACGGTGGCTCAGGCAAGCCATAGATTATGCGATTTTCTTTCCTACAACCGCAGTCAATGTTGATAGGGAATCCCTCCCATGAAGCTATTGTGTTCTACGGGTGGGGGCGTCGGGAGGCATCTCTGCTTTGAGGACACAATGATTACTGCTAGCAGCTACTGTATAGCCTCTGGCAATAATCGCATGTTGGAAATCCAACATGCAGGTTGTACCCAAGTCAATCGATGGATCGACTTGGATACAATAAGCCTGCCCATAGAGGGTTTGAATCTTGGCCAGTCCCTGCTAAACCGGCCAAGATTCAAACCATATATGGTCGACTTTAGTGGTTAGCACTTCTGCCTTGCAGAACTAGATCATCTGTTCAAATGCCTACCCTGGGACTACCCAGGGAGTTTGCATGTTCTCTCTGTGCCTGTGTGGGTTTCCTCCAGGTATTCTGATTTCCTCCCACGCTCTAAAGATATGTTGGGAGGTTAACTGCCTGCTGTCTCAATTGGTCTTAGTATGTGTGCTAGGAAGGAACGGGACCTTAGATTCAGGGGTGTAACTACAGGGGTTGCAATTGCAACTGGGCCCAATGCTCCAGGGGTCCTGTGCGGCTCCCCTGTACACCTGAATATGAGTGGCGGCGGGGGCAGCATGTAGAGAAATCACTGTCCTCCTTTTTCCTCCTGTAGCTGCAGGAGGAAAATGGAGGAGATTGGTTCCTCTGTATGCTGCCCCCGCCACTCCTCCTATCCAGTTCACTTGTGTTCTGCTGGTCTCTGGGCCCCTGTGTGCTCCCCTGGTCCCCCCTACTGTGCTGCTGCTGCCCCCCCCTATACAGTTCACTTCTGTTCTGCTGTCTCTAGGCCCTTGTGTGCTCCCTGGTCCCCCTCCCCCCACTGTGCTGCCCCCCCCCCCCACCCACTGTGCTCCCTCCCCTCTCCTTTCCGGCTGCTGCAGGGGATGTGTCAGAATAGAGAACCAGGAAGGGGATCGGTAGATATGTAATTTACCAGCTCCTTCCTTTTCTGAATGGACAGAGTCATAGTCAGTGAGAGTGTAAAAAAATATAATAAAATGATAAAAAATAATACAATTAAAATACCAAAAAATAAAAACTACTGACACCAGTGGGTGAACTTCCAGGATCGCAAAGGTCACACTTGCCACCGGGCCCTGGCATTCCATCACCGTGGGGAGGCCCCAAGATGGCAGGAAGGGGGCCCACCGCAGAATTTGTGAATGGTCCCACTGTGGGACCATAATAAAGAGTCCCGCAATAAGAGTAAAGGGCCCCAGTATCAGTGGAAAGACCCCCAGGCTTGAAGGGAAGGGCCCCGGCCAGGGGTTTGGGGGGCCCTTCATGGTTTCTTGCACGGGGACCCTGAAGGTTCTAGTTACGCCTCTGCTGGCTGCTGTCTCAATTGGCCCTAGTATGTGTACTAGGAATCAACGGGACCTTAGATTGTAAGCCCCTTGAGGGCAGAGACTGATGTGAATGTATGTGAAAAGCGCTGTGTAAATTGATGGCGCTATACAAGTACCTGTAATAAATATGAAGGTAATGGCACTTTGCAATAAGCAGGTGGTACACAGCTCAGCTGTTAATGATTTGAAGAGGTTTATTGGTTCACATGAGTCTGGAATGATCCCATCCTAATAGGTATAAAATACAACACAGCTCATAAACCAAAACAAGTTAAATGTGTCTATATATATATATTTTTTTTTTTTTTTTTTAAAAAAAAGCTTTTTATACTATTAAAACTTATTTTTGTAATTAAATGTGTCAGACTTACATGCCTTTTTCATAGTGTCTTTTAAGCTTTAGATCATGGACACAATCTGTAATCAGACAGTCCGGTAGAGGTAAACCGTGGGAAACACAAAATATGGAAAAAAACAACAAAGTTCAGCTCAGATAGCGGGAGTTTTAAGAAATAAACCTCTTTATTGACATAATAAGTTGGAACTAAACAAAAAAAAAAGGTAACGCGTCATTCATAAAAATTAAAATTGTATTTTTAGCATCATACCACATTACTGTAAAGTAAGAGTTAAGCCAATCTAAGATCTGATCCTACTGCAAAGCAATATTATATTTTCAAAATCCTGTCTTGAAAATTACTATATGACATCCCGTCTCAGGAAAGCCCCAATGTCCTAGTAGCACCTTGTTTCAGGAAGGTTTAGTCCCAAGATGTCCCAGTGACACCATTTTCCAAACAGACCCAGTCCCAGGTTGTCATAATGAAATCTTGTAGACCCCCATGTGGCCCCCTTGTCTTAGCAAACCCCAGTCCCAGGAAGCCCAAGTGACACCCTGTCCCATGAAACCTCAGTCAGCTTCAGTCCCAAGACGTCTCAGTGATACTATGTCCCATGAAGCCACAGTTCCAGGAAGCTCAAGTAACACCCTGTCCCATTAAGCCTCAGTCCGAAGGAAGTCCCAGTGACACCCTGTCCAATGAAACTTCAGTCTCAAAACGTCAGTGACTTCCTGTCTTATGAAGCCTAAGCCCCAGGAAGTCTCAATGACACCCTGTCCCATGAAACCTCAGTTCCAGGAAGCTCCAGTGACACCCTGTCCAATGAAACTTCAGTCTCAAGACATCACAGTGACTTTCTGTCCTATGAAGCTTCAGTCCCAAGAAGTCCCAGTGATGTCATGTCCCATGAAGCCCTAGTTCCAAGAAACTCCAAGCACACCCTGTCCCATGAAACCTCAGTCCTAGGAAGTCGCAGTGACATTCTTTCCTACAAAGCATCAGCCCCAGGAAGTCCCATAAAACTTCAGTCCCCTGAAGTCCCAGTGTCACCCTGTCCATGAAGCCTCAGTCTCAGGAAGCCCCAGTGACACCCTGTCCAATGAAGCTTCAGTCTCAAGACATCACGGTGACATCCTGTCCTATGAAGCTTCAGCCCCACGAAGTCCCAGTGATGCCATGTCCTGTGAAGCCCCAGTTCCAGGAATCTTAGTCCCAGGAAGTCCCAGTGACACCATGTCCAATGAAACGTCAGTCTCAAGACGTCACAGTGACATCCTGTCCTACAAAGCTTCTGTTCTAAGAAATCCCAGTGATGCCATGTCCCATAAAGCCCTAGTTCCAAGAAACTCCAAGGACACCCTGTCCCATGAAACCTCAGTCCTAGGAAGTCCCAGTGACATTCTGTCCTACAAAGCATCAGCCCCAGGAAGTCCCATAAAACTTCAGTCCCCTGAAGTCCCAGTGTCACCCTGTCCATGATGCCTCAGTCCCAGGAAGCCCCAGTGACACCCTGTCCCACGAAGCCCCAGTCCCAAAAAGCTCCAGTGACCCCCCTGTCCTAATAAGCCTCAGCCCTAGGAAGTCCCTGTCACACTCTGTTGTCTCTCAAAGGGGCTCAACTGAACTTACTGTCTGTCTGGCATTTCCATGGTCCTATGCACATGACTCCCATTAAAGAGATGATTTGTGATGGCCACAAAGTTCCCATGCATGGTATCAGCATCACTTGGCATTTCCATGATCCTACGCACATGACTCCCACCAAAGAGATGATCTGCGCTGGCCACAAAGTTCCCATGCATGGTATCAGCATCACTTGGCATTTCCATGGTCCTACGCACATGACTCCCACCAAAGAGATGATCTGCGCTGGCCACAAAGTTCCCATGCATGGTATCAGCATCACTTGGCATTTCCATGGTCCTACGCACATGACTCCCACCAAAGAGATGATCTGCGCTGGCCACAAAGTTCCCATGCATGGTATCAGCATCACTTGGCATTTCCATGGTCCTACGCACATGACTCCCACCAAAGAGATGATCTGTGCTGGCCACAAAGTTCCCATGCATGGTATTAGCATCACTTGGCATTTCCATGGTCCTACGCACAAGACTCCCATCGAAGAGATGATCTGCGCTGGCCACAAAGTTCCCATGCATGGTATCAGCATCACTTGGCATTTCCATGGTCCTACGCACATGACTCCCACCAAAGAGATGATCTGCGCTGGCCACAAAGTTCCCATGCATGGTATCAGCATCACTTGGCATTTCCATGGTCCTACGCACAAGACTCCCACCAAAGAGATGATCTGGGCTGGCCACAAAGTTCCCATGCATGGTATCAGCATCACTTGGCATTTCCATGGTCCTACGCACATGACTCCCACCAAAGAGATGATCTGTGCTGGCCACAAAGTTCCCATGCATGGTATCAGCATAAATGACACCACAGTTCCAGTACGTCAACAGGTTGCTCACCGTCAAAGATTGAGGTGGTTACAAATGGCCACTAGATGAAGTTCAGGGAGCATAGGGAATACACAAAACTTTTAAACAAGAGATATATTGTATCAATTCCAGAGAACGCTAGAGGGAATTAGCAAATTAATGTCACCATTTTCTCTTTGCCCAATTAGTACAGAAAGAATGTACATGCAAATTTACTGCACGGATGGCTATGCAATTATTTTAATTAAAAAAATCCAAAAGTGTGCAGTGTACTCTAGTGCCCTCTAGTGGAGGAGGTGATAAAATAATTTATTTTTACTGGCAGGATGTACAGTGATGAGTAACTGTCCACACTCGCTGAAATTTGCATTTTTTTCTATTGTTCTGCTTTATTACATTTTAACAACATCATAGACGGTTCTGGCCGATGTTTCTTCTGGAGTGTTCGAATAGTCTGTGCACGCCACAAGTGAGTATGTAATAGAATGATCATCCTGACGGAGCAAAATAAAACACAGACAATTAAACATCTACACAACTATCACTTCTTGGTGTGTTTTCATCTTGCAAAAGACTAAAGAATTAAACTGTGATAAGTGCTAAAAAGTAAGTTACCCTGGAGACAGACAGTTACTCTAGGAGAGATGGACAGGGCCGTAGAAGGTCCTTAACCCATCAGCAGGACCGGTATCTGCTCCTTTGTGCAAGGAGGAACAGGATGAGCACTGCCAGAGCCCTACAAAATGACCTCCAGCAGGACACTGGGGTGAATGTCTCTGACCAAACAATCATAAACAGACTTCATGAGGGTGGCCTGCGGGCCCAGCGTCCTCTAGTGGACCCTGTGCTCACTGCCCAGCACCATGGAGCTTGATTGGCATTTGCCGTTAAACACCAGAATTGGCCAGTCCGCCACTGGCACTCTGTGCTTTTTACAGATGAAAGCAGGTTCACCCTGAGAACATGTGACAGACGTGAAAGGTTCTGGAGGAGCCATGGAGACTCATAGTATGAGGTGATACCTGGACCCTATAGAGGGGGTCAGTGTCACTACTGGTAGAATGAGGCCATACCTGGACCCTATAGAGGTTGAACAGGCAGTCCAACTCCTCCAGGATGGCACATCAATACCTCCCATTGCCAGAAGGTTTGCTGTGTCTCCAACCACAGTCTCAAGAGCATGGAGGAGGTTCCAGGAGACAGGCAGTTACTCAAGGAGAGCTGGACAATAACAATACAACTTTTAATGGACAAATTTGTAACAAAGATTAGAGACATAGACAAATAAGACATATATGTCAGTGCATGTGACTAAAAGGTATATCTCAGTAACTAACCAGCTGTCCAAGGTCCTACTGGACTCAATAGACTAGCCTGGTGGGCCAGGAGATTCCTAAAATTGGCAATTATCCCAATATAGTAAAATACAGGATAACCTATACAGGTACGATCCTAAAATGGTTAGTAAGTCGTTAACGGAGGCCAGAATGGAATATATCAATTCTGCTTCTTGTTTGTTCAGAAACCTGCTCAACTAGTTTCGTCCCCTCCCTCCCGCCGCCTTCTGCGACTCATCTGGGTCTCCTGTTTCATCGGCTGGCCGCAGACCCAAACAAAGCCAGATTCAGCTTTGATTGGGTCTCCGATGTAAAAACCCGGAAGCATCATCATGACATCACTTCTGGGTACTGAAAGCCTTAAAGGCGCCAGATCTGAAAAAATAAAATAAAAATTACAGCATTTGAAACAGCCAAACTTGGCATTTTTAAGTGCAGAGGAGGGATTTGGGGTCTTATGGACCCCAGATCCCTCCATGATAAGTACCTGTCACAAGGAGTGTTTACATTCCTTGTGACCGCAATAAAAAAAAAATAAATAAATAAATAAATAAGTAGACAGTGTATAAAAATAAATAAAATAATTAAGAAAAAATATATATATATTTTTTTCTTAATTATTTAATTTATTTATTTATTTTTTCACTGTTATACAAGCTGTACACTCACTACTTTACATTGTAGCAAAGTGTCATTTCTTCAGTGTTGTCACATGAAAAGATAGAATAAAATATTTACAAAAATGAGAGGGGTGTACTTACTTCTGTGAGATACTGTGTGTGTGTGTATATATATATATATATATATATATATATATATATATATATATATATATATATACTGTGTGAGTGTGTGTGTGTATATATATATATATATATATATATATATATATATATATGTGTGTGTGTATATATATATATATATATATATATATGTATGTATATATAGCGAGAGATAGATAGACATACAATATCTCACAAAAGTAAGTACACCCCCCACATTTTTGTAAATATTTTATTCTATCTTTTCATGTGACAACACTGAAGAAATGAGACTTTGCTACAATGTAAAGTAGTGAGTGTACAGCTTGTATAACAGTGTAAATTTGCTGTCCCCTCAAAATAACTCAACACACAGCCATCAATGTCTAAACCGCTGGCAACAAAAGTGAGTACACCCTAAAATACACAAAATATTCACACTTTGGGCCCAATTTGGACATTGTCCCTTAGGGGTGTACTCACTTTTGTGGGAATGTTTATCCTCCATTTTCGACTCCATCTTGGGATTAAAACTCTAGACTCTAAAATTAAAAAAAAGCCTATCTAAGCAAATGCTCTGGAAAGTGATCCAACAAGAACATTCTGCTTTTGTGGTGAAAACGACCCTGAGAACACGCTTGATATAGCGTTAATTATATTTTATCTTTTTTTGGCTTGCATGCAAGTACATGACTTGAAGCGCGTGATGAAGAGTCACTGAAACTATTGATATATCATTTTATGTATAATACTGAAAAAGGGGACTTCCCCTTTTTTTCTCTCTCTATAAAAAGTTCTTCATTGTTTGAATAAAGCCGAGCATTCTGTGACATCGTACCTGCCGTCTCTGTGTCTCATTGAGTGCTCCCAGATATCTGAAGGAACTTTGATGCCTAGGGCCAAGCGAGTCTGAATTATTGCCAACATTTACTAACCATTTTAGGATCGTACCTGTATAGGGTATCCTGTTGTATACTACTATATTGGGGTAATTGCCAAATTTAAGAATCTCCTGGCCCACCAGCCTAGTCTAGTCCAGTTGGACCTTGGACAGCTGGTTAGTTACTGAGATGTACCTATTAGTCACATGCACTGACGTATATATCTTATTTGTCTACGTCTCTAATCTGTGTTACAAATGTGTCAAATAAAAATTGTATATTTTGTTTTTAAAAAGTAGACCTAAAAAGTCCATTCTTCTCAATTTTCCAATGCTTTCATGCATTGTGTATAAGAGCTGGGGCACCTGAGTAGCAGTAGGCCTGCTGGTCTTATAGGAAAGGGGGTTGCTATAGGGGAAGAACACAGAAGCCGACTATAGTGTCTGACCACCTGTGCTAGGGATAAGTGTGAAAAAATCCCTTTAATATACGAGTAGTAGAAGGAAATTAAACAATTACTTACTCTTTGATGTTTTGGAGCAGGACAAGCTACAGAAAAGAAGAAAAGGCAGGTGAAAAAATATGAAATAAGTGTATAAGAGGGGGGGGGGGGGTTCTGTACAATAAATTCACGGCACTGTCCCCAAGGAAATTGAATATAGAGGGCTCCTGTCCGTTCTCCAGCTGGAGAAACTGGCGGGGATAATATAGGGATTTTAAGGTGCCTAGCTATATATAGACAAAATTGTATAGAAAAATATCCAAACATAAAAACTCAACAGTTTATTAGTACATTGATTAAAAATATATTACACTTGATCAGTACAACAGTATTCTGACCCAATAAACATATAATTAGCCCCGATATTAGTGAAATACAGAAGTGCCTATGGATCTACGCGTTTCGCCCTTTTCAGGGGCTTCTTCAGGATCCATTTGTAAAAGGTTGTATGCACTATACAAACAAGAAGGGTACATGTAAAACAATATGACATATTCATTACACAATATATAATAAAACCATCTTATACAATAATTATTCCCAAATATATAAAATAAAATAAAAATCAAGGGGAATATTTATTGTATAAGATGATTTTATTATATATTGTGTAAAACAATATAACATATTCATTACACAATATATAATAAAACCATCTTATACAATAATTATTCACAAATAAATAAAATAAATAAAAAATCATTGTGAATAATTATTGTATAAGATGATTTTATTATATATTGTGTAATGAATATGTTATATTGTTTTACATGTACCATTCTTATTTGTATAGTGCATATAACCCTTTACACATGGATCCTGAAGAAGCCCCTGAATAGGGCGAAACACGTCGATCCATAGGCACTTTAGTGAAATCCAGAAGATTACATATAAGGGCCTATGGATCAACGTGTTTCGCCCTATTTAGGGGCTTATTAATTAGGATACATTTTTAAAGGGTTATATGCATTATACAAACAAGAATGGTACATGTAAAACAATATAACATATTCATTACACAATATATAGTAGAATCATCTTATACAATAATTATTCACAAATAAATAAAATAAAATAAAATAAAAATCATTGTGAATAATTATTGCATAAGATGATTCTACTATATATTGTGTAATGAATATGTTATATTGTTTTACATGTAGAATTCTTCTTTGTATAGTGCATATAACCCTTTACAAATGAATCCTGAAGAAGCCCCTGAATAGGGCAAAATGCATTGATCCATTGGCACTTATATGTAATCTTCTGGATTTCACCAAAGTGCCTATGGATCAACGCGTTTTGCCCAATTCAGGGGCTTCTTCAGGATCCATTTGTAAAGGGTTATATGCACTATACAAACAAGAATTGTACATGTAAAACAATATAACATATTCATTACACAATATATAATAAAATCATCTTATACAATAATTATTCACAAAAATAAAATAAAAATCATTGTGAATAATTATTGTATAAGATGATTTTATTATATATTGTGTAATGAATATGTTATATTGTTTTACATGTACCATTCTTGTTTGTATATTGCATATAACTCTTTACAAATGGATCCTGAAGAAGCCCCTGAATAGGGTGAAACGTGTCGATCCCTTGGCACTTATATGTAATCTTCTGGATTTCACCAATGTCGGGCTATTTATATGTTTATTGGATCAGAATACTGTTATACTGATCATGTGTAATATATTTTTAATCAATGTACTAACAAACTGTTGAGTTTTTATATTTGGATATTTTTTATACAATTTTGTCTATATATAGTATATTTATTGCTAGGCACCTTAATTCTCTATATTATCCCTGCCAGTTTCTCTAGCTAGAGAACGGATGGGAGCCCTCTATATTAAATATGAAATAAGCAATGAAAAATTAATCTAAAATTGGTTGCCTTTGTTAGGAAATGTAAAGAATGTTACGTAAAACAATGTTGGCACCGATGCACATTAAAGTCTATGTATAATAAACTTGGCATGCAGAGGTCTTATTCACACAGGTACGATGAATGATCATCATATTGTTTATAATACGATTATCTCCTATGATCTCCAGCTCCACCTAGTGGCTATAATGTGTATTTGTTTTTTTTTTATTGAGGTATGTTAGGGAAATATCACATTATGGCCACTAGATGGAGGTGATAATCATATGGGAGATAATCATATTACAAACAATATGGTTATGGTTTGTGACTCTATATATTATATATATAATATTTTCCAGACATGGGTTTATGAAGGTTGGAATTCCACAATGGCACTGAGTTACAGAATATTGGTTCACAGTAGTTTGGCAAAGATATTAAAGTGATCCAGTGATTTATCTATAAGAGGTTCAAGGATCAGAGATCCCGCACACCATGGATCTCCAAAACGGGTCCCAAGCTTTATTCAGCGATCACATTTTTACAGCAGAAGCCAAGACAAGGTCTAATGGGTGGGGCTTCCCCAAAGGGAAATCCGAACCCTAAGCCCATGAGCCCTCCCCCAAGACTTTCAGGGCAAGTGCAAGGATTTACACTCTAATCGGATTTGAGTAAAGTGCAGTTAAAATTAAATTAGTGCTTTGGGACTCAAAGTAAAGGAAAATCCAATATTTGGAGATACCACCAAAACAGGAAGAAAGATAAAATCTTCCCATGGGGACACCTGTTCCAGTGACAACTGTTCAGAACTGGTAAGAGTTTTCTTATCACTTCATATTGCACCTATAAGAAGGAAAGTAAAAAGAAATATCTCTAGTGGGGGAAAAGATTGCAAAAATGAAACTGACCACTGACCAAGGGGTTTTATCACTCCCTACTAAGAAAAACGTCACTGGTTATAACAAGACAACGTCACTCACCCTCCCGTAAGTTATCAGCGTTAATACATGAGTAGGAAACATCTTCTTCCACTTTGTTTTGTTCTACAGGTTCTGAGAAATAAAAGAAAATAATCCAAATCAATATTTTTACATTGTGATATGTATAATAGTATTACGGAGATTGAGGATTATGGAGACTGAGGTCTGAACCTACAACCTCTGTTGTGTCCAGCAGTAGCTCTGCTTACTGAACCACCTGAACTGCTGCACTGCCTGAACCCTTGGATAATCTTGCCTTGTACCTTGTAAACCGTGAACTCTTTGCTCCTCCCATGAACTTTCAATTCAGGCCATGCCTTTGCACTTCATGTTTGCCAGATTATTGTGCTCTCCATAGTCAACATGTTGCTCCTTTGCATACTTTTAGCTGTTCTTATTTCCACTACCACTCGGTACTGACCTTTGGCTTGTTCCTCAACTATGCTACTGCTTGACCCCAACCTGCAACCACTTGTTAACAACCATTGGCTTGTTTACTGACTACCCTTCTGCTTGATCTCTACATGCTATATTTGCTACTGGACCCCGACTTGTTCACATCCTGGTGGGGCAATCCTGAGGACCACGACCTGCTACTAACAAGCAGCAAAACCCCTCTCCACCAGTGCTTTAAGTGGGCCGTATGCACTGTTACCTAGTACCGCCACTTCCAAAAATGGCTCTTGAGCATACCGCCACCTCTCCGTGCGCCTTAGCGTACCAGTACGCTCATTTTGGACATCTGCGCCCTCAATTACCCCCCCCAAGAATATTTTTCACTCCAGAGCCAGACCAGTCACCACCAGTGAGTCCCCCTGCTCCAGAGTCCCAGCCCAGGCCAGGGGGGTACTCTGTGTGGACCCTGATGTAGGGTGGGGGGGCGGAAAAAATTTATAGGCTATAATAGAGTACCGGCACCTCTTTTGGGCCATTTAAAGCACTGCTCTCCACCATTAGAAGTTCTGGTGAATACCAGTTACTGTTTAGACCCCTCACTTCAGGTGAGCCCGCATCATCCACCATGGGGACTAGCTGGTCAATGGGCGTCTCTCTACTGCTATAGCTGCTGGTCTCCGAGCCTGACCCCTGACCTTGACAAATGTAAAGGAAGACCTCCAACAATCTCATTACCTACAGCATACTAAAGCTTACTTTCAGTGTTGCTTTTGAATATCAGAGTACAATATACACATTGAAAAATATTTACCTTTTTGTCTAGAAAACAGAGAAGACCTCCAACAATCCTAGAAGCTTAGGTATTCTAACTTGCCACATACCTTCTACAAAAAGTAGAATATACACCCCGCATCCACCCATACATTGTATGGCCAAACATTTGGTGACACCTGGCCGTCACACCCATATGAGCTTTTTTGACATCTCAGTCCAAGCCTAAATGCTGGAGTTCAGGAGTTCCCAGTAAGAGGGGCTGCTAATAATACATCATACAAAGACATTTTAGACAATTGTGCTCTTCTAACCTTATGGTAACGTTTTGGGGAAAACCCTTTTATGTTTCAGCATGACTGTGTCCCTGGGTACAAAGCCAGCTTCATAAAGACATGGCTTGATGAGTTCGATGTGGATGATCTCAAGCCCTGACCTCAACCTTATTATAGACTTTCTTATCCCATAATCATATTGTAGGTGGGGTACAGTACGTTAAGGGGGCAATGACACTCACAGTCCAAGTGCGATATAAAGAACTCATATTAAAGTAATGCAAAGATGGTTCACAATAAACTTGGTGGGAATGCAGCCCAACTGGGACCACTCACGGATCCCAACAGCTTTTAGAGAGCCTATATCAGCTGAACTGACAGCACCTGTTAGGAGGGGCAGAATCAGTGGTGGCCGGTGTGTTGGGGGCTCAGGGGCTCCGCCCCCCCATCCATGAGTCCAGCCCCCTAATCTACATGCAGGGCGCCGGATGCATGGAGTTCAATGGGGCTTTTTTCTTTTTAGCCATGTGATTAGAGCCAGAGGCTCTCACAGGCTAAAAAAAAAAAGGTGGACCCAGAGTGCAGAGCAATGCGCCCCGAGCCCACCCAGTTGTGTGACAATAGCGAATGAAAATTCGCTATTGTCACACGGATACTCCTCCTGGCCAATCAGGAAGTGTGTCCAATACGCACTTCCTGATTGGCCGAAAGGCAAATCCCATGCCATTGGCTGGGGAGGAGGCGGGAGTCGGGAGGACTGAGTGAGGACTCAGGAGACGCCGTTGCGCCGGGGAACTGAATCCGAGAGCCGCCGCTGGGCAGAATGCTGCCCAACCTTCTCATGTCCAAGAAGGAAGATGTCCAGAGAAGTTGCCAACCCTCGTCAGGAACCTTTCCTTGCCACTATTTCTGTTCCTAACAGATGGGGTACCTGTCCCTACTCTAGCCAAAATGTGCAACAAGCCTGGGAGCCAGGGCCCTAAATAGGCTCTGCCGGACCCAGAATTTGGTGTAATGTGGAGTAATTGTATGTATGGTAGGACTTAGTACTCATTTCTCTGAAACAAGACGGCTGCTAGAGTCACATGGGGCAGCAGCATCCAATCAGACAGCTTCCCCAGTGATCCAGGAAACCACAGAAGAACCAAGTTCCTCTTGACTTCCTCTTCAACTGCAATACTGCTGTAGAAAAGCGCCACCTACAGTGGAGAAGCTAGACTGCACCTGCCTACAACCTCATTGTATCCACCACAATAGTTTGAATATTTCAAGTAGTTCCCTCTTACTATCTATGTCCCTAACAAATTGGGTACCTGTCCCTACTCTACCCACTTGCAAAATTTGCACCAAGACTGAAAATCAGGGCCTTGAATACCCCAGTATGTGGGGTAATGTGGAGTAATTGTATGTGGGACTTAATACTAATTTCTCTGACCCACGATGGCTGCTAGAGTCGCATGGGGCAGCAGCATCCAATCGGACCGTTTCCCCAGTGATCCAGGAAACCATAGAAGATTCAAAGTCCTCTTGACTTCCTCTTCAGCTCCAATGCCGCTGTGGACGAGCGCCACCTGAAGTGGAGATGCTAGACTGCACCTGTACCTCATTGTATCCACCACAATAGTTTAAATATTTCAAGTAGTTCATTTATACTTGGTATCCTTATATCTAAACAGTACCTGTGACTGGATAATTCTTAGGGCCACCTCTGATCAATTGAGATAACTGGTGTCTAAAGAAGAAGAGCAGGAGACTGAGGATGAATATTACGAGGAGAGCAATCAAAACTGGAATCCAAGGGAAACTGTGGACTGCTTGTCTCTTATCTGGGATAACATTTTCTAGTAAAAAAAAAAGAAAGATAATTGAAACTATTTGGTAAACCATTTACAATATTGTAACCAGAGGCATAACTAGAACCTTCAGGGCCCCGATGCAAGAAACCATGAAGGGCCCCCGGACCCCTGGCCGGGCCCTTACCTTCAAGCCTGGGTCTCTTCCCACTGATCCCGGGGCCCTTTACTCTCGTTGCGGGGCCCTTTATTACAGTCCCACAGCGGGTCCCTTTCACAAGTTCTACAGTGGGCCCCCTTCCTGCCATCTTGGGGCCTCCCCACAGTGGTGGAATGCCAGGGCCTGGTTGCAAGTGTGACCTTTGCGATCCTAGCAGTTCACCCACTGGTGTCAGTAGATTTTATTTTTTGGCATTTTAATTGTATTATTTTTTATCATTTTATTTATTTATTTTTTTTTACAATGTCACTGACTATGACTCTGTCCATTCAGAAAAGGAAGGAGCTGGTAAATTACATACTTACCAACCCCTTCATGGTTCCTGGCTTCCCACATCCCCTGCAGCAACCGGCAGGAGAGGGAAGAAAGCACAGTAGGGGGTAGGGGGGACCAGGGGAGGACAGAGGGGCCCAGAGACAGCAGAACACAAGTGAACTGCATAGGAGGGGTGGTGGGCGCAGCATACAGAGGAACCAATCTCCTTTACTTTCCTCCTGCAGCTACAGGAGGAAAAAAGAGGAGAGTGATTTCTCTACATGCTTCCCCCGCCACCCCTCCTATCCAGGTGTACAGGGGATCTGCACAGGCCCTCTGGAGCATTGGGCCCGGTTGCAATTGCAACCCCTGCAACCCCTGTAGTTACGCCCCTGATTGTAACTTATAAACAGAATGCACTGATACAATCTGACTCCCATCTCTGCCAATAAGTAATGTCAGGTCAATTGAATTGGATGCTCTGCTATGATCTCTTTGGGAGAATCTCCAGACAGGAAGTGGTGGTAGTAGGTGTGCAATGTGTCCTGAAGGCTACTCCATTCCAAGAACATGCTACTTCCGCTTTTGCCTTGGCAAAGCTTAGTTTTTCAATTAAAGTGAAATTATATTCCCACTAGCCGCGCATTAACCAAAAAAAAAAATATATAAACAGTGTCATAAACATATAACTATGTATAAATGAACAAAAGTCCAAAAACGTGCACTACAATAAACCAATTAATTAGTGGCAAAAAGTCCACAGTGTAATCAGGGAATTAAGTGACCTTTGGTGTTGAAATCCCGTGCTGAGTAATGGGTCACCACAAAATCCACCACCGTTGTGAATCCACACCCTTCAACTAGGCAACTCACCCCATACTAATGCCCACGATCTTCATGGTTAGGGCCCAATGCGCATAATAAATCAATGTAGCAAAATCAAGGAATCCTCCTCAGACTGCTCCTGCGTGTCACCTCTTCCTCTCTGAGATGTATATGTAGGGAGGAAAAGAGTCCACTAGTGCAATACAGTTTGACCTTTTATTTTCAAGCCCAATATAATTGCGCTCACATAGGATAAAATAGTATTAGCGCATATAGTTATCTAGAGGGTCCGAGGTATTCCTTCAGTCCTTAGCACCTCCACGATGATGCAACAGACCTTCGGAAAGTACCTCCACACACCCAATCACTATCCCAGGTCATCACAGGAAGTCTATATTAACCAGTGCACTGCAGGTCTGCTTTGCTGTTTAACAGTGTTTGTTTCCTGTTTCCCGTGTGCTTTATCTACTTTTCTGTGTACCGACTTTGGCTTGTCTCTGACTATTCCTGGTTGCCTGTTACCCTGACCTTTGGCCTGTACCTTGGTTACCCTTGTCTGCCTGTTACCCCGACCTTGGCTTACCCATCACCATTCCGTGTGTCCTGAGTGGCTGCTTCCCTTCTCTCCCTACGGAGCGTGACCTGGGGGACCCCAGGGGCCGCGACCTGGGCCCAGCTGCAGCCACGTCCATCCTCACCACTAGAGGCTCTGGTAAACACCTGCTGGGTCTTAGACTCCGCGCCCTGGGGAATCTTGGGCTCACGTTCCGGTCCATCTGCAGCAGTCTGCTATCGGGTTCACTACCTTGCGCTGCCCCCCCACCTCCAACAGGGTGCAGTTGTCACCTGGCCACAGGTGACCTGACACCTCAATTGGGGAGATAGAAACATGTCTCGTGCTGCTGAGGTTTCATAAGTATGATGGAGAAATTTCTACCACTAATTTCAGGAACCTCTAAAATGTTGAGTACCATCTAAAATACAGATTAATAAAATATAGCACATTATTTACATATTTTGTGGGCACTGCCACTTTCTCAGTACTTTGTAAGGTGCTATCACCTGCTGTGTGGGGAACACTCAAACACTTCGTTTGAGTCTGACCACCATCCACCATCTGCAATAAGATTTACAGGAAGTCATGCAAATACCAGGTTTCCTGCGTTGGTTCCACCTTTCAGGTTGGCTAAGCACTTTGCATGTTCTCAGGGTATTTTTAAAAGTGCTACATCTACAGGAGGGAGGAACACACTGGTAATCTATGTTTACAAAAAATATTGATAGCCTTTGGTAACACCATGATCATGCTTTGAATGCATTTCCTCCTGTCAAAAAGGATACAACTGTATAAAGCTTCCAAGTCACATGGTCAGTTCCCAAAGAAATATGAATGTAGGTATATAGGAGGATGATTGTGGGCTAAATTATCTTCTTAAATATCCCAAGATTAACTTACAGTATATAGCATGTTTCTCCTTGGGGACTCAAAGAGCTTTAGCGGCAGATGGTAAGGCAACCATCTTTGGCATGGTCAGTAGTATGTCATACTAGAGCCAATGCACTTACACAAATGCCTTTGGAAAGAAGCCAGAGAACCTGGAAGAAACCAATACAAGCAGACAAAGAACATGCAAACTTCATGCAGGTAGTGTCTTGACCAGGACTTGAGCCAAGGACTGAAGTGCTATAAAGCAGAGGTGCCAACCACAGAGCCACTGTGATGCCCACAATTGTGCTCCAGGACTTTCCAACAATGGAGTCTCACTCCTCCTTCTAAAGTCACACAGAATTCATTGATAAGTCAGATAGGGAGAGCAAGCTGGCCTGAGGTAAAGGGGCTTGCTAGGACCTAAGCCCTGTGAGAATTGGATCAGATCTCTTACAGCTGCCCCAATACGTTGCTATAAAATGTAATATTATTGCCCTACTCTGTACTGCACCCAAACTCTGTCCTATCACCGACATCATCAATATTTCTAAAAGATTGATGATTGCCCACTGGTTTTCTAACAACTCTCCCACTAGAGTTTATCAAATGCTTCATCCTCTCCGCAGGGGCTTGGCTTCTCAATCCTGACTTCTGATTTGTCCATGTCCAGTCAAGCATTGATTAGTCACACCTCTGCAGAGAGGAAGGCTACTTTTACACCCTCAAGAGCAGTAAAGAGGACCGCCAACTGGGGCTGTTTCAGAAACTGCTGTCAGCAGCTTTAAGAAATATTATCTAGGTTCTCAATCAGAATATTGGGGTGATAGTAAGGATGGATAGCCGGCAGCTCAAGTCATCCGCATATAGTAATCTTTAGCTATTATTAAGGCCGCTGGCCGAAACGTGTAAGATTTGCTATTCTGTACTGATCCTCTGGCAAACAAAGAATACTATATGTGGAAGATTCCAGCTGCTGGCTAACCACCCTTGCTATTCCTATAGTGTGAGTGAATGAAAGACACTCTCAGTCTAAGCACCAAAATCTCGCCTCCTTTGTGGGAATCCCAGTGAGTGGTGCCTTCTTTTTGTTAGATTATTTTGCCTTGTCATTTTGCCTTGCCTTTGACCGCGCTTCTGCCTACGCATTTGCACCTGATCAGCCTGCCTGTGTATGACCCGGTTTGTCTGACTCTGGTCCTGTCTCTACTGCTGCTGGACTGCCTGCTGCTAGCCCCAGCCTATAGTATGTGCCACTGGTGTCCATCCGGTATTTCTACTCCACTGCAAACAACTGAGGGTCGCAGCCTGCTCCTGTCTCCTGCTCAGTGGTTTCCATATGGCAATCCTGCTCCACTGCGGTCCACTGACGGTCTTCCCCTGCTTGATTCTGACAGTCGGTCCAGCCCAGCTGCTATCAAGACCGATAGGCACTCGTGCCACTCTGCACTCCTGTGCTACCTGTCTGCTCTATTAGGGGCCCCCGAGTCAGAGGTGTAAGAGAGGCCTTCCTCATCGTATCAGGCTCTTCCACCAGGTACGTGACACAGGGTGACAATGTAAGAGTACAAAGTGCCTGAGCACGAGGCAGCACAATGGTTTAGTGCAGGGGTCTCGAAAACTTCTAAGCAAAGGGCCAGTTGGCTGTCCTTCAGACTTTAGGGGGGGGAGGGGCAGACTGAATAGAAAATGCCCTGGCATCCGGATATAAACAATGCCCAACTATTGGTTCTAATGGAAGGAATAGTGCCCCATTGTTGGTATCAATGGGAAGAATAGTGCCCTCTCAGTGTTGGTGGGAGGAACAGTGCTCCATCAATTGTGCCATTTGATGAAATAGTGCCCCAAGGGCCAGATAAAGACTGGCCAACAGCCACATCCGGCCCTCGGGCCACACTTTGGAGACCACTGGCTTAGTGGTTAGCATCTCTGTCTTGCTCTGTCTTGCAGCTCTGTGGTTAAAACTCAAGTCAGAACAGGGGCGTAACTACAGGGGTTGCAATTGCAACCGGGCCCCATGTTCCAAGGGGCCTGTGTTGCTCCCCTGTACACCTGGATAGGAGGGGGGGGGCAGCATGTAGAGAAATCACTGTCCTCCTTTTTATCCTGTAGCTGCAGGAGGAAAATGGAGGAGATTGGTTCCTCTGTATGCTGCCGCTCCTCCTATCCAGTTCATTTTTGTTCTGCTGTCTCTGGGCCCCTGTGTGCTCCCCTCGTCCCCCTTGTCCCCCGCCCTCTCTTCCCTCTCCTATCCAGTCCACTTGTGTTCTACTGTCTCTGGGCCCCCCACTATGCTCCCTCCCTCTCCTGCCCCTGCTGCGGGGGATGTGTCACAATAGAGAACCAGGAAAGGGTCAGTAAATATGTAATTTACCAGCTCCTTCCTTTTCTGAATGGACAGAGTCATAGTCAGTGACATTGGAAAAAAAATATAAAAAAATGATAAAAATAAATACAATTGAAATACCAAAAAATAAAAACTACTGACAGCAGTGGGTGAACTTCCAGGATCTCAAAGGTCACACTTGCGACCGGGCCCTGGCATTCCACCGGCGTGGGGAAGGCCCCAAGATGGCATGAAGAGGGCCCACTGCAGAGCTTGTGAAAGGGTCCCGTAACGAGAGTAAAGGGCCCCAGGATCAGTGGGAAGAGCCCCAGGCTTGAAGGGAAAGGCCCCGGCCATGGGTCCGGGGGGGGGGCCCTTCATGGTTTCTTGCACTGGGGCCCTGAAGTTTCTAGTTACGCCTCTGAGTCAGAACACTCTGCATTGAGCTTACATGTTCTCCCTGCAGTTACACAGGGAGTGCCGGTAGCGCAGGTAGGGTCACCAGGGTTTATTTTAAGGTACGGGTTTAAAAAACTAAAAGCAACTTTTGAAATAACTATAAATCAGCTTTTCCCAACCTTTTCAACACAGAGGAACCCTTAAAATAACATTCTGGTCTCAGTGAACCTATGTCTACAACTGATGATACATTAGTGTGATGGTCATTGGGAAGAAAGTTCCTTACATTTGTGGTCATTGGGAAGAATTCACCCCTTATAGACAGTTAAAAAGATCAATGATGTCACACTTAATGGGAACATATCTGAGAGACAGAAGTTGCTCATTGCTCAAGGAACTTCTAGCAACCTCGAGAGGAACCCTGGTTGAGAAACCCTGTTTTAAATAATGTATCAAAGACCCATTTAACTGTAAACTGCTCAACCAGATGTGATATCGAAGGGTCAAAAACATCATGTTTTTTGTATTCACTATACGTTATTAGTCACCATGAAACCAAATAATTTAACAACCAAAGATGCCAGGAAACAAAATCTCTAAGCGGCGTAATTTTACCTTCAACAGAAACGTAGGTTTCGGCATGCAACATTTGGAATTTCTTGTTGTAATATATTTGCTTGGTACAACGATACGTCCCGGCCGTCTTATGATTCACTTTTTTCAAACGTAGGAAGTCGTTGGTGACTGAGAACTGTAATACGGTTCCGTTCTTGGTAAAAGTTGTGTTGGTGGAAGGAGTCCCCTGACGGCTGTGACAATGAAGAGTTAAAGGGTTGCCCTCATAAATGACCAGAGGTCTCTGGAGGATGAGCAGGGCTGAAATAAGAAAAGAAAAACAACATTTGGATATATTAATATTACTTTGTAACGTAGATAGTCTATGTATATTAACCCCTTGGAGCCTAAGCCTTTTTCTGACACTTATTGCCTTCAAGTTAAAATCAGCATTTTTTGCTAGAAAATAATTTTGAACCCCCAAACATTATATATATAAATATATATATATATATATATATATATATATATATATATATATATATATTTTTTTTAGCAGAGACCCTAGAGAATAAAATGGTGATCGTTGCAATATGGTAAGTCACACAGTATTTGCGCAGCAGTCATTCAAATGCAATTTTTTGGGAAGAAATATACTATCATGAATTAATAAAACCAGTAAAGTTAGCCCATAAGGTGTGAGGCCAGGATGGTCAAGTTTAAGGATGGGCTTGATGTTGGAGTCGAACGTAAGTTCGACCTGAACATCAGCTGTTTGTGTGTGCACTGAACACACGAACAAATAGGGCATTCGGTGGGAAGTTCGCGTGCCGCACACAAAAAAAAAAAAGAGATCCCGCCGCTTCACACGCGTCCAGAGTAATGAGTGGCTAGAGCTGTGACAGCTCTTTTATAAGAAAGGGGCAGGGACAACCGCCCCTTCTGACGTGATGTCAGTTAATTTATTCACTGCACCGGCACCATAATGCACTGCTCTGGTGCAGTGAATAAACTACTGACGTCACGTCAGAAGGGGCGGGTGTCCCCACCTCTTTTTTATAAAAGTGCTGTCACAGCTCTAGCAGCTAATTCGCCAGGAGGCGTGTGAAGCGGCGGGAGAGTCTTTTTTTCCCCTATTTTTTGGTGCGGCGGGCGACGTGATTGGCGATAAATTTACATGGGGGGACACTATTTTTTTTATTTTTATATAAAGGACTTGTCAAAAACTGTCTTGTTTTTTTTGTACACATTTTTGGTGAATGGATACCCGATATCCATTCACATGGGCGGGATCTGGGGGGCTTCCAGATTCAGATGATTATTTTGAGGGGACAGCAAATTTTCACACAGTTATACAAGCTGTACACTCACTACTTTACATTGTAGCAAAGTGTCATTTCTTCAGTGTTGTCACATGAAAAGATAGAATAAAATATTTACACAAAAATTTGAGGGGTGTACTTACTTTTGTGAGATACTGTATATTTGCTGTTATATGCCTGTAAGATAATTGGCTGTAGCAGAGGTGTAACTAGAACCTTCAGGGTAAGAAACCATGAAGGTCCCCCCTGACTACCGAGGCCTTTTTCTCTGAGCCTGGGGACCTTCCCACTGATCCCTGGGCCCTGTACTCCCATCTCGGGCCCTTCCCTCTTAGCCTTGGGCTCTTCCCACTGACCCCTGTACTCCCATCTCGGGGCCATTCCCTGTTAGCCTTGGTCCCTTCCCACTGACCCCTGGGCCCTGTACTCCCATCTCGGGGCCATTCCCTCTTAGCCTTGGTTCCTTCCCACTGACCCCTGGGCCCTGTACTTCCATCCTGGGGGCCCTTTATAAGCCTGGATTCACACTGCTTAGACTTATCATGCGACTTGGATGTGATCTCAGCAACCACAGCAAACTCAAGTGACATTCTGTAATATTTTCCTGAACTCCTCCCACAATAGCTACATAAATGGATATGTAGGGAGTTGAGGGGAAGGGCGAAGGAGCTGGGCCAGCCCAGAGAGTATTTAGAGACACCCAGAAGACGGGAGGGCTATGACGTGCAAGGAGGCAGGACTGTGCTAAGGAAATGGCTATTGGCTAGTCATTTTTCCTAGCAAGTTCAAAGGCACATAGCAAGTAAATAAAAAATAATATATGGAAAGAAAAAAACATCACAAGTAAGCATTTAAAATACTTGTTTTTCCCTGTTTGAATTTTGTAAATTCTTTTACAGGGAATCTTTCATTCCAAAAGAGTACTTGGCATGCTTCGTCTCACTATGAGCTCAGTGCCTTGCACATCTGAAGTCTATAACAGAGGCGTAACTAGAACCTTCAGGGCCCTGATGCAAGAAACCATGAAGGGCCCCCCAGACCCCTGGCCGGGGCCCTTACCTTCAAGCCCAGGGCTCTTCCCACTAATCCTGGGGCTCTTTACACGCGTTGCATGGCCTTTTATTACGGTCCCGCAGCAGGATTCTTTCACAAGTTCTGCAGTGGGCCCCCTTCCTGCAATCTTGGGGCCTCCCCACAGTGGTGCAATGCCAGGGTCCGGTCGCAAGTGTGACCTTTGCGATCCTGGAAGTTCACCCACTGGTTTGCTACCGGGCCCCCTGGAGCATGGGGCCCGGTAGCGATTGCAACCCCTGCAACCCCTGTAGTTACGCCCCTGGTCTATAATATCACCATCCATAGCAAGGTTATTACCTATTCCAAGGGTCCTGAAACTGATTTTTGGGAACCCATAGATCACTCTTTTGCCTTTAATTCATGTAGAGATTACAGACATTTTAATATAGACATAAGACAAGTGCTGTGTAGAAATATGAAGAACAAACAAACTCACAGTTAATAACACCAAGTCTGGCTGGATTGCTCCTCTGACTCGTATTGGTGCTACATTGATACCGTCCGAGGTCGCTCTCATCAGCAGACTGAATTGTGAAACTTTGCCGGTGTTCCTTTATGGGTTTGTTGTCTTTGTACCAGTAATACCTCAGGTTCTCCTGTGTTGAAGGCCCAATATTACATGTCATATTGACTGATTCATATATGAAGATATTCATCCAGTCGGGTGTGAAGGTCACCATAGGTTTGGCTGCAACTTGGACAAAAAAAAAAAAGAGAGATACTCTATATCAGTGATGGCGAACCTTGGCACCCCAGATGTTTTGGAACTACGTTTCCCATGATGCTCATGCACTCTGCAGTGTAGTTATGCATAATGGGAAATGTAGTTCCAAAACATCTGGGGTGCCAAGGTTTTCCATCACTGCACTATATAGTTAATATTATGTGGATTAGGTATCCTAGACAATGTACTCAAAATTTTGTTGTCCTCCTCTCAAAAACTCACTCAGTTATTTATACTACACCGCACATATAGGACTCCTCAACGACTGCACAGTTGGCGGAGGAGGGATACCCCGCTCTGCCCTCGGTGCAAGATACATACCGGCACTCTCCTACATATGCTTTGGAAATGCCTGAAGCTACACGGCTACTGGGCTTCAATGTTGCAGTCCGTAAATTCTATATGGCAGTTGACTCTTCCTCTAGATCCCAAACTTTGTGTTCTGGGCTGGTTGGACGAGGAACTATATACCCCTGAGGTGCACACTGCGGTCCTACGGACCTTGTTCCTTGCTAGGAAGCTGATAGCGAGGAAGTGGATCTCCCCAAACGCCCCTACTCATGCTGAATGGACAGAAGAGGTTAAATCGCTTTTGGTCAGGGAGGATCTTACCTATAAGCACAGAGGAAGCATCTTGAAATTTGAACGTATTTGGGGGCCATGGCTGGATATTCCAGGCTTGGCCCCTATTCAGTTGGTGACCAATAGGATAATGGGGGGTGTGAACATGTCCTAGCTTTTTGGTATTTGCCGATACATTGGAACGTGCCTAATATGTAATGTGCTGGAGGGAGGTTGCACTGACGGTCTCCTAATGGACTTCAGTTTTCGAGAGGTGGGATGTATGGGCGCTTCACCATTGGGCAGCTTGTTTTGTTTTCTCTTTTCTTTGTTTTTTCTCTCTTTTACACCGCTACCTGGGTGCTATATTGGAAGCCCTCTCATGAGTAGGGCTCACTGCCCCTAAATGGACACTTATTGGGGTCTTTGTACTGTTCTGCAACTATTTTGACTGCCGCATTTTACTACACTGTTATATGGGTGCATACATCCCGCTGTTGCTTAGTTACCCAGATCTTCTGCATGTGTGTGCAATGTAGCTCGGTGTGATCTTGTCTAGTTGTTCTGTTTGTTCTGTAAAACTTTTTCTCAATAAAAATGATCTGATTAAAAAAAAAAAATATTATGTGGACACCAAACCATCACACCTACCCATATGGTGAAAAGTATATGGACATCCCTTTTAAATGATAGAGTTTAGAGGTTTCAATTGAAGGGCACAGTTATTTTACGGAATGCAAAAAGACATTTTAGACAACTGAGCACTTCCAACCTTGAGGTAACACTTTAGTGAAGGCCATTCTCTGGTCCAGCATTATTTTGCCCCCATGCACAAAGCCAGCTCCATAAAGATATGTTTGTAGACATCGGGGACACTGCTCTCACAACCTGACCCGTGTATAGTAAAGGGGCTTAGTCATAGAAGTGGGTGGGGTGAAACACATCAGAGGGGCAGGATTTGGCGAGTAGTGCTGCCTGAAGCCGCCCAACACTTTTACAATACACGAGTCGGGTTGGGAGAGCGAAGTCTCTAATGTCTACAAGCACTGTGAGCTAGGATACCAGTACCCCCATGTCTGAGGACCAGGGGACGAGAGCCTTTCTTCTTGCTTGGAGCGGTGCTTCAAGTTTCATTCCATAAAGATATGGTTTGACCACAGAAGTGGTGATTGACATTGACTCTTGGCCAATCGGCACACTAAAACTGGGCGAAACAGAACAGTCCAGAATTTGCCATCTCCCGATTAAAAGAACATGAAGACATGGTTTGACCAGCTTCGTGTGGAGGAACTCAAGTGGTCTACAGAGAGCCCTGACCTCAGCTCTACTGAAAATCTTTGGGATGAATTGAAAACCCAATTGCAAGCTAGGTCTATTCATCAAACATCAGTACCTGGCCTCACCAAAGTTATTTTTTCTCAGTAGGCACAAATTCCCACAAAAGCATTCAAAAAGTTGTTGAAAGCCTTTCTAGAAGAATGGAGGTTCATATAGCTGGAAAGGGGGGGATCCATATCAATGGGCAATTGAAATAGGATGTCTAACAAGCTCATCTGGGTGTGATTGTCCACAAACGTTAGGCCAAATAGTGTGTATATGATGAAAAGAAGTGCTAAAACTAATGGTTTGGGCTCCTGTCAAGAGCTAAGGAA
>NC_138780.1:7284505-7542005 GCF_965119305.1 Pelophylax lessonae
ATATTAAATAACTATAATAAAAAACTATAATATAATAAAACTATAATAATAAACTATAATATAATAAAACTATAACTAAACAATATACAGTACAGTATGTAACAGCACTGGGGTACCTGGTAGAGAACCTTCCACAAACTCTTATCAGCTAAACTCGCAGGTTGGTTTCAAACCTCGAGACCCAACCATCGCAATACAAAAAGGTTTCTTTTTTAGCTACCATTAGCATTACATCCATACCGGTATCTGTGCAGATATTAAACAGTTATAGGAGTACTTGTATTGGTGAAAATGCTCTGATAGTAAAACCGATACCTTCTGATATGTGTGGGGCCGGTTTCAGTGTGATTTGTAAAAACAGTCCGGTGCAATTTCTTTCGGCGGTTCAGGTGCACATTTTTAAGTGTATGACACTGGAATTCGCACCTGATCCAGACTGAAAATTGTACCTGACTTTTTTAAAATTGCGGTGTGGCCGGCCCCAACACATACCTGTATGTGAAAGGCCTCTATAGAAAGACGGCTTGGTTCACATGTCCTCCGAACTGGATGTGGTTCCGAACCCAATTATTAATATAGTAATAATTTAATAATAAAATCAACAGAAACACATACAATGTCTTGAGTATTATATTAATATATCAGCTCATTTATTAATGTGCCACATGACACTAAAAATAGTTGTCGGTAATCGGTATCAGTGAGTACTTGAGAAAAAGTATCACTACATGTACTCCGTCAAAACTGGTATCAGTATATCCCTAGCTACCATAGTGCCTAAACAACCCACTCACCTTCATCAGTTACATTGTTACCTAAATTAGGGTTGAAAAAAGATAGATAGATTAGCTAAGGATAGATAGATAGATAGATAGATAGATAGATAGATAGATAGATAGATAGATAGATAGATAGATAGATAGATAGATAGATAGATAGATAGATAGATAGATAGATAAGATAAGGATAAATAGATAGATAGATGAGATAAGGATAGATAGGTGAGATAAGGATAGATACA
Organism: Pelophylax lessonae; assembly: GCF_965119305.1. Taxonomy (NCBI): domain Eukaryota; kingdom Metazoa; phylum Chordata; class Amphibia; order Anura; family Ranidae; genus Pelophylax; species Pelophylax lessonae. The sequence goes on from NC_138780.1 coordinate 7,285,527, forward strand.
AAAGATAAGGATAGATGGATATAAAAGGATAGATAGAAAAGACAAGGATAGATGGATATAAAATGATAGATTGATGAGATATGAATAGATAGATAAGATACGAATAGATAGGAAGGATAGATAGATAGATAAGATAAGGATAGATAGATAGATAGATAGATAGATAGATAGATAGATAGATAGATAGATAGATAGATAGATAAGGATCAATAGATAAGATAAGGATAGATAAGATACGGATAGATAGATATATAAGGATAGATAGATAAAATAAGGAAAGATAGATAGATAAGATACGGATGGACAGATAAGATAAGGATAGATAGATAGATAGATAGATAGATAGATAGATAGATAGATAGATAGATAGATAGATAGATAGATAGATAGATAGATAAGATAAGGATAAATAGATAGATAGATGAGATAAGGATAGATACAAAAGATAAGGATAGATGGATATAAAATGATAGATTGATGAGATATGAATAGATAGATAAGATACGAATAGATAGGAAGGATAGATAGATAGATAAGATAAGGATAGATAGATAGATACAAGAAAAATAGAAAACCTCCATATGTAGATTCCTATATCAACAGTTACTTACGGTTGATCCAGAGGAAGGCAAAAAAGAAGAATCCTATAAATCTCGGTACAATTTACCCCAGTATTTGGCCCAGTGCACATTTTTCACAAAAAAAAAAAACAAAAAAACAAAAAAAAAAGCAAACCACAATATAAATCCTTTAACAACTGAAAACCCCGTTAGCTTAGAGCGTCATTTTTATGAAAAGTTATAATTTTCCAATTTTTCTCAGAAGAAAAGAAATCTGACAATCGGTACTTACAGAATAGGAAGGTGAGCAGCAGAGATTTCATGGTTTCACTCACAAGGCTTGCCTTTGCAGAATGACAAATTTCACTTCTTCCATGCAAAAACTTTTCTCATTTCCTGTTTATATAAATGACTGTACTGGGGAGCGAATCAGCAAGTCCGTTTATTGGATGGGGATTGATTTAGTGGTTATTTTTTTTTTTTAAAAAAAGGACCTTTTACAAATATAAAAAAAAAACACAACGTTGTGGTCTTGGGTGAAGAATTTACTTGCTGTGTTGTTTTTGCGTTTATTAGCTTTGCTTTTGTTTTTTGTTTTTTTGGGCTTTAAAAATATTCCCCATAGTAAACTTTTTCGGTTTCGGCTTGGAAAGCCCATTGTACAGAGTAACACGAAACAAGAGACCTCTCAAAGTCGAAAAACACAATTTACAACTGAAGTCTCTTTTTATTGTATACATTAGATCAAGGGTCTTCAAACTATGGCCCTCCAGTTGTTCAGGAACTACAATTCCCATCATGCCTAGTCATGTCTGTGAATGTCAGAGTTTTACAATGCCTCATGGGATGTGTAGTTCCCCAACAGCTGGAGGGCCGTAGTTTGAGGATCCCTGCATTAGATAGTACGTTCCAGCTTGTGCTGATAGTAAAAGTCCTATTATAAAAAAAACTATAAAAACCAAAATCTAACAATAAAATTAAATATAAACTTAGCATTTCTATGACTAAATATCTTCATTCGACAACATTTACCACTACAGGAATGGTCATTTGTAGCTTACAATTCGTAGAACCCGAATGGACATTCAGTTTAGATTAACTTAATAACAATAACAACTTAATACTGTACATTCCAAAGGCATCAAAATAAAAAGTGCTCAATGTATTTGCTTAAAATCAGCCACATGGGTAAAAAAGTCAGCATTCTGCAGGAAAGGATAATAAAAAACAGGCCCAAAAGCCCAAATAAACTCACTTTAAATCATCTATGTACATTCCAGGGGTATCAAAAATAAAAGGCTTTCAGACTTTGAGTTGGCTTTCATAGGAAAGTACCCACAGCTTGAGTAGAAAAGGCTTACCCCTTCCAGCTGCTGCAAAGGTAGCAGTTATAGGTTCAACCTATCCCCTGCAGAGTCTGAGCGATCGCCTTACTGATACACAGAGGGGCATGTTAGACTCACACCAAAAGCTTCCTGCACCACATGCTGTCAGAAGAGATTATGGCATGGTCAAAGATTTGGTTCATATGGGAAGGTTGAAGATTCTAGACTGACTTCTGGACCAGTGTCCATACATGACCCAATGGTAAGAAAATGATCATTGATCCATGTAAAGAGGAATATATTAGTCCATCCCAACTCTTCTTAGAATGAGGCTTCCTAATGTTGCTCAGCATTGAAATTCTGGTAGATGTTGGCAGAGTCGTCTGTCTCTTGGGTGGCTTGAGACCCCGTTGAAGCTCCCCGAGGTTGAAGCACAGAATACACAACAGAGGGCTCATCCTGGACAGAATACACAAAGGACTTGTTAAAAAAACAGATTTTAAAAAAATAAAAACATTTTTCCCTCTTTTTATAAAAAATAATTAAAAATATCTCTTTGATCCTTAGATATCTAGGTAGACACTCATAGTGTTATAAGCATCACTCTATTTTTAAAGGAGCTTAGTATGATATATGGAACAGAAAAAGAAACAATTCCGTGACAGTAAGGCTCGGTTCACACTGAGGCGACACGACTCTGTACTACTTCGGGGGCGACTTGTGCATTCCCATGCACCACGACTTCGGAGCGACTTGCAGGGACTTCACATAATGGAAGTCTATGCAAGTCGCTCTGAGGTTGCCCCAAAGTAGTACAGGACCCTTTTTCTAAGTCGGAGCGACTTGTGTCGCTCCTATTAGAACGGCTCCTGTAGCCGTCAAGTGTAGCTGACAAGTCGCGCTGGTGTGAATGGAGCCTAAACGTAAACTCAGTCATCAAAGTCCAAAATAAGATTTAACGCGTTATTGTCTTTGAAAAACTTGTTTTTAATATTTTTAATTCTGCAGCTTTCATTAAAATAATCCCTGGTGATCCTGCCATGGAGGTCCTTGGTCAGGCACTTCCTGATATAGGGTGACAACGCTTCGTCCCTGCCTTATCGTTGCAGTCTTGTGTTGTCACCTGTTACATGTACCCCAGGTGGAGACTACAAGTGCTGTCACACATTGCTCAGGCATGGTCCACCATTGCCGGGCTCCAGAGAGCCCGGAGTAATGAGGTGCAACCAATACTGGAGCGTGTGAATGTAGAGAGGAGGTGGCAGCTAAAAAAGGCTGAGGGAGATTACCAGAACTGAGATGAAAATAAAAGGTGGCACGAAATAAAAAACAACAGTATATATATATATATATATATATATATATATATATATATATATATATATATATATATATATATATATTATACACACACACACAGACATATATATATATATATATATATATATTTATGTATCGAAAGTGAGTACACCCCTCACATTTCTGTAAATATTTTATTCTATCTTTTCATGTGACAACACTGAAGAAATGACACTTTGCTACAATGTAAAGTAGTGAGTGTACATCTTGTATAACAGTGTAAATTTACTGTCCCCTCAAAATTACTCAACACACAGCCATTAATGTCTAAACCGCTGGCAACAAATGTGAGTACACCCCTAAGTGAAAATGTCCAAAATTGGGCACAAAGTGTCAATATTTTGTGTGGCCACCATTATTTTTCAGGACTGCCTTAACTCTCTTGGGCATGGAGTTCACCAGAGCTTCACAGGTTGCCACTGGAGTCCTCTTCCCCTCCTCCATGATGACATCACAGAGCTGGTGGATGTTAGAGACCTTGCGCTCCTCCATCTTCCATTTGGGGATGCCCCACAGACACTCAATAGGGTTTAGGTCTGGAGACATGCTTGGCCAGTCCATCACCTTTACAATCAGCTTCTTTAGCTATGCAGTGGTTGTCTTGGAGGTTTGTTTGGGGTCGTTATGTTGGAATACTGCCCTGCAGCCCAGTCTCTGAAGGGAGGGGATCATGCTCTGCTTCAGTATGTCACAGTACATGTTGGCATTCATGGTTCCCTCAATGAACTGTAGCTCCCCAATGCCGGCAGGACTCATGCAGCCCCAGACCATGACACTCCCACCACCATGCTTGACTGTAGGCAAGACACACTTGTCTTTGTACTCCTCACCTGGTTGCGGCCACACACGCCTGACACCATCTGAACCAATACGTTTATCTTGGTCTCATTAGACCACAGGAGATGGTTCCAGTAATCCATGTCCTTAGTCTGCTTGTCTTCAGCAAAATGTTTGTAGGATTTCTTGTGCATCATCTTTAGAAGAGGCTTTCTTCTGGGACGACAGCCATGCAGACCAATTTGATGCAGTGTGCGGTGTATGGTCTGAGCACTGATAGGCTGACCTCCCACCCCTTCCACCTCTGCAGCAATGCTGGCAGCACTCATAGGTCTATTTCCCAAAGACAACCTCTGGATATGACGCTGAGCACGGCACTCAACTTCTTTGGTCGACCATGGCGAGGCCTGTTCTGAGTGGGACCTGTCCTGTTAAACTGCTGTATGGTCTTGGCCACCGTGCTGCAGCTCAGTTTCAGGGTCTTGGCAATCTTCTTATAGCCTAGGCCATCTTTATGTAGAGCAGCACATCTTTTTTTCAGATCCTCTGAGAGTTCTTTGCCATGAGGTGCCATGCTGAACTTCCAGTGACCAGTACGAGAGAGTGAGAGCGATAACACCAAATTTACCACACCTGCTCCCCATTCACACCTGAGACCTTGTAACACTAACGAGTCACATGACACCGGGGAGGGAAAATGGCTAATTGGGCCCAATTTGGACATTTTCACTTATAATAAAATGGTAGTTGTTGGATACACCATGCTTTGATAAAGTACAAGTCCCCTGGTTGGGGTTTAGATGGACTTTGGGTGCTGGGCTAAGGTGGAAGGGAGTTTCTAGTGGTTCCATCACTAAAGTTGTTATACAAAACCCTATACATTGTTATGTCTTATAAATAAACATTTACCTTTTCGTTGGTGGGGCCTGTAGAAGCCGGATAAAGAAGGAGATAAAAATAAAAAGTCTTAGTTGTATGTAAGTGTAATCATAGAGCAAAATATCACACCAAAGTATATTCCATATTGGCCAACTAAATAGGTTGCTGGGACGATTTCCACCTCTTCTTCAGACAGAAACATCCAGCGTGCCTCCAAAGCTTACACCTCAATCCATTTCAATAGGAGTCAACTTTCTTGATATAGGGGGTCTTACGTGTGGCCCCTGACATCACCAAAGGGCCACACATAATTTTCAGTAAAGGCAATGCATCAAAAAGCTGTCAGAGATGGCTGATATTCAACTGGTGAAGGTCAAAGACTACAGGCATTCTACAAGAGATGGTCAGAGACCAAAGGCATGCTATAAAGAGATGGTTAGAGACTAAGACTACAGGCATGCTATTAGAGATGGCTAGAGACTATAGGCATGCTACACGAGATGGTTAGAGACTATAAACATGCTACAAGAGATGGATAGAGACTAGAAGCATGCTACAAGAGATGGATAGAGAACTACAGACATGCTACAAGAGATGGTCAGAGACTATGGGCATGCTAAAATATATGATCAGAGACTATGGGTGTGCTACAAGAGATAGTCAGGGACTATGGGCATGCTACAGGAGATGGTTAGAGACTATGAGCATGCTACAAGAGATGGATAGAGACTATGGGCATGCTAAAATATATGATCAGAGACTATGGGTGTGCTACAAGAGATAGTCAGGGACTATGGGCATGCTACAAGAGATGGTTAGAGACTATGGGCATGCTACAAGAGATGGTCAGAGACTATGGGCATGCTACAGGAGATGGTTAGAGACTATGAGCATGCTACAAGAGATGGATAGAGACTATGGGCATGCTACAAGTTATGATCAGAGACTATGGGCATACTACAGGAGATGATTAGAGATTATGGGCATGGTACAGGAGATGATCAGAGCCTATGGGCATGCTACAAGAGATTGTTAGAGACTACAGGCATGCTACAAGAGATGGCCAGATCCTGTAAATATGTTGTAGGAGTTGTTGGAGACTGAAGCCACATAACATAAGACTCTGCTAATGCAGCACAATAAAAAAGCACAGACTACTGCTGGTAGGGGCCCTGAGGGCTGCATAGAAGGTCACCGAGGGCCATATGTGGCCCCTGGGCTCCAAGTTGGGCACCACATTAAAGTTTATGAACAAACTATAGTATAAAACACAACATAAAAAGCAGATGCTCACCTTTTATCTTACTGATATCAATGTAAGTGTAGCAGATGTCATCTTCCTCTTGTTGTGAAGACACTAAGGGGGACAAAATGATAAATCAATCTTCCTATGTAATTTCCTAATTCCCGTAATAAATTAAAATACATAAATAATATAAATATATACAGTATGTATATATATATATATATATATATATATATATATTTATATCATGGGGGTCTATTTATAAAACATGTGATGGACATAGGTCACAAGCATTCGTCCATACTGCACAAATTACAAATTAATGCTATGACTTCCTATGATCACCAGCTCCATCTAGTGGCTGAAATTAGGTATATTTTTCTGAATTACCTTAGTCAGAGAATATAATGCATTTTGGTCACTAGATGGAGCACACATGACATCAAAGTAAAATACGGGGAAAATTTGTGCAGCCTGGATGAATGCTTGGGACATTCGTCCACTGAATGTTTTATAAATAGAACTTCATATAAGCATGATCGTTTTATTAATTTTAATAGTGAAGGAGAAGAAGTAGCGGGTCATCCAACCTACCATTGTCATAGAGATGCTGATTGTTATCGATTTCATCGGGACCATTTGTACCCTCATTTGCTGATCTTCCATCATCCCTAGATAAAGAAAGATGTCAGCCACCGCATTATATTATAAAATATAATAATAATCAGATTTATTTATGGTTTATGCAACAATGTAATAGAATTCTAAGCCTAATCCATTCAGTTGATTGAATTGCAAGAGACCATTCTGCTTTCATTTTCCACATTGATACTTATTATCGGTCAGTGACCTTCCATAGATTCCGGGGGATTCTAGGCCCGTCATACAAGACCATATATCACAGAATCTACAAATATTATATTATCTCTATAGGAATTCTTGCACGGTGTGTTCACTTTATCTGTTATATCTCTATAACTGATTTGCTAAATTGTTTAAAAAATCAGAACTCCAGAAATATTCGCTCCAGATAACAATGAACAGCCAATTAAATAGTAAAATAGTGAAACAAGTTTTCATGCAATATATTTTTTGGACACTAGGTGCCCCCGGTTTGATGGCTGACAACCCATCAAGGCATGCTGGGATCTGAAGTTAGTCATCCCTGCTATCTCCTTCCATGTATTCTGGGATTTGTAGTGTTCCACCTCTCTTATCTTAATCAGTGCAAGCTGGGATCTGTAGTTCGCCATCCCCTGATGCTGATGCTGGTCTCTGTGGTTCGCCATCCCTGCAACTTCCCTCAATGCATGCTAGGACATTGCTTTCCATCCCTCTTATCCTCCTCAATGCATGCTGAGACCTGTAGTCTGCCATCGCCATTTTTCTCCTAAGGCATGCTGGGATCAGTAGTCCGCCATCCCCTTTGTCTCCCTCAGTGCATACTGGGATTTGTAGTCCACCATCCCCTATATCTCCCCCAATGCATGCTAAGATCAGTAGTCTACCATCACCATTTTTCTTTCAAGGCATGCTGGGATTTGTAGTCCACCACCACCTTTATCTCCCCAATGCATGCTGAGATCTGTAGTCCTCCATCCCCTTTATCTCTCCAATGAATGCTGGGATTTGTAGTCCACCACCACCTTTATCTCCCCAATGTATGCTGAGATCTGTAGTCCTCCATCCCCTTTATCTCTCCAATGAATGCTGGGATCTGTAGTCCGCCATCCTCTTTATCTCCCCAATGCTGGGATTTGTAGTCCGCTATTCCCTTTATCTCGCCAATGCATGCTGGGATTTGTAGTCTGCCATTCCCTTTATCTCCCCAATACATGCTGGGATCTGTAGTCTGCCATCACCATTTTTCTCTCAAGGCATGCTGGAATCTGTAGTCCCCCATTCCACTCTGTGCATAGTCTGCCACCCCTTTTATCCACCTTAATGCATGCTGGGATCTGTAGTCCACCATGCCTTTTATCTCCCTCGATGCATGCTGGGATCTGTAGTCCACCATCCCCTTTGTCTCCCTCGATGCATGCTGGGATCTGTAGTCTGCCATCCCCTTTATCTACCTTAATGCATGCTGGGATCTGTAGTCCACCATGCCTTTTATCTCCCTCAATGCATGCTGGGATCTGTAGTCCACCATCCCCTTCATATCCCCAATACATGCTGGGATCTGTAGTCCGCCATCCCCTTTGTCTTCCTCAATGGTGGAGGTATTTTGGGAAAAGGTGAACCCCTTAAATCTCACATCCCGTGGGGTAGATAGACTGTATGTACTGTTATAAAAGAATTTCAAAAACCAAACTGTATATCTACTCACCGAGGGCGATATTTATCAACGGCGGATTCTACAACAAAACACATTTCATCGTTAGGTAACATTAAAAATGTATAATTAATTATGAGCTTTTAAATTCGTTTTAAGGGAAATAAGTTACTAATTTTCACAAAGCGAATGAATAGTACGTAGAAAACTAAAATAGCCAACTAACCACAATGAGGTGACAATACCAAACCAACCGTCTCCGGAGGGGGGAAATGTCCCAAGCACTGCAAAGCAGACATGCGCTCCCCTCCGAAGGCAGAACATTCCCTTAGTAAGTTGGAAGGGTCTCTGTATAAAACATTCATTGTGAGGATGTGACAAAGATCACTGTATTTTCTCTAATATATGTAGTTCCTTTATCATCAGCACCACCTAGTGGCCATAATGACCTTTTTTTTCCTTATCAATGCCTCAATCAGGAGAAAGACAAAATCCCATTATGGCCACTAGATGGTGCTGATGATATAGGAACTATATATTAGAAAAAATATAGCGATTTTCCTTTTTAATGTGGGAAAGTTTGTTACACTTGCGCAACGGATGTTTAGACCTCAAAGGGCATTTTTTATGGATGGGGTAGAAACATTTTGGACTCCTTGTACTTGTCTATATTTCTTAGAATACTGCAGCTTCTGCACTTATAGTGTTATTACCCCTATCACTACTCCAATGTATTACACACTTCCAAATTAATAAATAAATAAAAATAAGTGCAGCGCTATACACCCCCTATGTCCTAGGCCTCTTCTTCTGGTCCTAGGCCCCTTCCTCTGATCCTGGGCCCTTTGCTCTGGTCCCGGGGCACTTTCTGCTGGCCTAGGCCCCTTCCTCTGATCCTGGGCCCTTTGCTCTGGTCCCAGGGCACTTTCCGCTGGTCCTAGGCCCCTTACTCTGATCCTGGGCCCTTTGCTCTGGACCGGAGGCACTTTCTTCTTATGCTGGGGGACTTTCCTCTGGCCCTGGGACACTTTGTTCTGGTCCTAGGCCCTTTCCTTTGATGCTGGGCCCTTTACTCTGATCCTGGGCCCTTTCCTCTGATCCTGGTCTTTTTTCCCTGATTCCGGGCTTCTTCCTCTGACCCTGGGCCCTTTCCTCTGACCCTGGGCACTTTCCTCTGATCCTGGGAACTTTCCTCGGATCCTGGGCACTTTCCTCGGATCCTGGGCACCTTCCTCTGATCCTGGGCTTCTTCCTCTGATCATGGGCTTCTTCCTCTTGTCCTGGGCTTCTTCCTCTTGTCCTAGGCCCTTTCCTGTGATCCTAGGCCCCTTTCCTCTGATCCTGGGCTTTTTCCTCTGATTCTGGACTTCTTCCTCTGACCCTGGGCCCTTTCCTCTGACCCTGGGCCCTTTCATCTAACCATGGGCACTTTCCTCTGATTCTGGACTTCTTCCTCTGACCCCGGGCCCTTTACTCTAACCCTGGGCACTTTCCTCTGATTCTGGACTTCTTCCTCTGACCCTGGGCCCTTTCCTCTGACCCTGGGCACTTTCCTCTGATTCTGGACTTCTTCCTCTGACCCCGGGCCCTTTACTCTAACCCTGGGCACTTTCCTCTGATTCTGGACTTCTTCCTCTGACCCTGGGCCCTTTCCTCTGACCCTGGGCACTTTCCTCTGACCCTGGGCTTCTTCCTCTGATCCTGCGCTTCTTCCTCTAATCCTGGGCTTCTTCCTCTGATCCTGGGCTTCTTCCTCTAATCCTGGACTTCTTCCTCTGACCCTGGGCCCTTTCCTCTAACCCTGGGCACTTTCCTCTGATTCTAGACTTCTTCCTCTGACCCTGGGCCCTTTCCTCTGACCCTGGGCACTTTCCTCTGACCCTGGGCTTCTTCCTCTGATCCTGGGCTTCTTCCTCTAATCCTGGGCTTCTTCCTCTGATCCTGGGCTTCTTCCTCTGACCCTGTGCCCTTTCCTCTGGTCCTAGGCCCTTTCCTCTGATCCTAGGCCCCTTCCTCTGATCCTGGGACCCTTTCTCTGGACTTAGGCACCTTCCTCTGAACCTCATCCCCTTTCTCTGGTTCTAGGCCCTTTCCTCTGATCCTAGGCCCCTTCCTCTGAACCTGGGACCCTTTCTCTGGACTTAGGCACCTTCCTCTGAACCTCATCCCCTTTCTCTGGTTCTAGGCCCTTTCCTCTGGTCCTGGGTCCTTTCCTCTGGTCCTGGGCCCTTTCCTGTGGTCCTGATCCCTTTCCTCTAGTCATAGGCCCTTTCCTCTAGTCCTAGGCCCCTTCCTCTAGTCCTAGGCCCCTTCCTCTAGTCCTAGGCCCCTTCCTCTGATCTTGGGACCCTTCCTCTTGTCCTGGGCACCTTCCTCTGAACCTCAGTCCCTTCCTCTGGTTCTAGGCCCTTTCCTCTCATCCTGGGCCCTTTCATCTGATCCTAAGCTCATTCCTCTGGCCATAGGCCCCTTCCTCTAGACAAGGGTTTCTGAACCAGGGTTCCTCTAGAGGTTGCTAGGGGTTCCTTGAGCAATGAACAATTTCTGCCTCTCAGATAAGTTGCCACTGACACCGTTCATCTTTTTAGCTATCTGTAAGGGGGTAATTCTTCCCAATGACTCTCACACTAATGTATCACGAGTTGTAGATATAGTCATTTTAGCAGGGGTTCCCTGAGACTAAAAATTTATTTCAAGGGTTCCACTGTGTTGAAAAGGTTGCTCTAGACTGTAACGTTAAATCATAAAAGTCACAAGGAATTTGCAAGAAAATGCAAAGAATTCCCAAGAAAATCAAAAGCAAGTTGCAGCAGTGTGAACCAAGCCTTACGGTTCCGCAGATGTTTTGGGGTCCCCCCCCCATGGTGGAGGAACACAAGGGCCTAGTTGCAAGTAGGACCTTTGTTACCCTGGTAGTTCCGCCACTTATTGAAAATATCAGGGACGTGGTACAGGAAATAATCCTGGCATTCATATTTTATCAGTTGTTCTTGAACTTTACTTATCTGTCTATTTCACATCAGGGAATATCCGCTTAAAGTCACATTCCAAGTAATCCCATTAGAACACCACATTTACAGTATCTCACAAAAGTAAGTACACCCCTCTCATTTTTGTAAATATTTTATTCTATCTTTTCATGTGACAACACTGAAGAAATGACACTTTGCTACAATGTAAAGTAGTGAGTGTACAGCTTGTATAACAGTGTAAATTTGCTGTCCCCTCAAAATAACTCAACACACAGCCATTAATGTCTAAACTGCTGGCAACAAAAGTGAGTACACCCCTAAGTGACAATGTCCAAATTGGGCCCAATTAGCCATTTTCCCTCCCCGGTGTCATGTGACTCGTTAGTGTTACAAGGTCTCAGGTTTGAATGGGGAACAGGTGTGTTAAATTGGGGGTTATCGCTCTCACTCTCTCATACTGGTCACTGGAAGATCAGCATGACACCTCGTGGCAAAGAACTCTCTGAGCATCTGAAAAAAAGAATTGTTGCTCTACATAAAGTTGGCCTAGGCTATAAGAGGATTTCCAAGACCCTGAAACTGAGCTGCAGCACGTTGGCCAAGACCATACAGTGGTTTAACAGGACAGGTTCCACTCAGAACAGGCCTTACCATGGTCGACCAAAGAAGTTGAGTGCCGTGCTCAGCGTCATATCCAGAGGTTGTCTTTGGGAAATAGACATATGAGTGCTGCCAGCATTGCTGCAGAGGTTGAAGGGGTGGGGGAGGGGTCAGCCTGTCAGTGCTCAGACCATACGCCGCACACTGCATCAAATTGGTCTGCATGGCTGTCATCCCAGAAGGAAGCCTCTTCTAAAGATGATGCACAAGAAAGCCCGCAAACAGTTTGCTGAAGACAAGCAGACTAAGGACATGGATTACTGGAACCATGTCCTGTGGTCTGATGAGACCAAGATAAACTTATTTGGTTCAGATGGTGTCAAGCATGTGTGGGGGCAACCAGGTGAGGAGTACAAAGACAAGTGTGTCTTCCTACAGTCAAGCATGGTGGTGGGAGTGTCATGGTCTGGGGCTGCATGAGTGCTGCCGGCACTGGGGAGCTACAGTTCATTGAGGGAACCATGAATGCCAACATGTACTGTGACATACTGAAGCAGAGCATGATCCCCTCCCTTCAGAGACTGGGCCACAGGGCAATATTCCAACATAATAACGACCCCAAACACCTCCAAGATGACCACTGCCTTGCTAAAGAAGCTGATGGTAAAGGTGATGGACTGGCCAAGCATGTCTCCAGATCTAAACAGTATTGAGCATCTGTGGGGCATCCTCAAATGGAAGGTGGAGGAGCGCAAGGTCTCTAACATCCACCAGCTCTGTGATGTCGTCATGGAGGAGTGGAAGAGGACTCCAGTGACAACCTGTGAAGCTCTGGTGAACTCCATGCCCAAGAGGGTTAAGGCAGTGCTGGAAAATAATGGTGGCCACACAAAATATTGACACTTTAGGCCCAATTTCAACATGTTCACTTAGGGGTGTACTCAGTTTTGTTGCCAGCGGTTTAGACATTAATGGCTGTGTGTTGAGTTATTTTAAGGGGACAGTAAATTTACACTGTTATACAAGCTGTACACTCACTACTTTACATTGTAACAAAGTCTCATTTCTTCAGTGTTGTCACATGAAAAGATAGAATAAAATATTTACAGAAATGGGAGGGGTGTACTTACTTCTGTGAGATACTGTATACACGCAGTTTTAGAAATTTTTGCATAATTTCTATAAATATTTAAAAAATCAGATAAGTGCAGAGCCAAGGTTACCTGAATTTTGCTGATTTTGCTGATTTTGTTGATGATTTAATGAAGGGAATAAAGAAGATAATTTTCTCCTCTTTACAAACAGTAAGATGATAACAAGCAACAGAGTTAACAATAAAACGCAGAGTACCGGCCATAAGATATTCTGTCCTGAGAAAGAAGGGAGTTGAAACTTGGTATCAATATCAGAAAGATAAATCATGCAACGTCAATGATCTCTGCAAAATGACATTTATCAGAAGATAAAACATACATATGTAGCACTGCCCCCTAGAGGACTGCTGAGAATTGCACTTTCTGGATTCCCCTGGGTCACCCATAGCAACAGTTTGTGGAAACTTAGATGCTTGGCTCAGACAATGAACAGCCCAGGGGATTTGTTTTTTGTGTTTTATTTGGAACTGGGATAGGAGAAGAGATAAGCGGTATATTCCAGCTATGAACTATGCACAATGTTGAGGACAACTAGCTGTAGTGTGCGGCAAGGCCGCTGCTTCACCTTGCCACAGAAGTGAAGATATAGAATATGATCCTGTTATAGTTTCTCTTCAGGGTCCTAACTTGGCACCCCCTTTCTCACTTGCTGTGTGTGCTAGCTCATGTCCATTGACTCTCCACTGGAGTGGTCCCCTTCCTGGAACAATCCCCTGGCAAGCTCCCCGGTACTCACGGACACTGTTTTTCCCAAGGTTGCTCTGCCTTCAGCTCCACTTGTCAGCATCCGCTGGACCTCCTGGCTCAGCACCACACTTCAGGCTCACTAGGCTGACTCCCTGTGACCACCTTCCATACAGACAGGAGGAGAGACAGCTGTCACCCTCCTCCTGGGACCTGGCTTCCCACCCAAAGACACCCTGTCACATGTGCCGTTGGCTTTTATAACATATCCCAGGATTCACCACTGCTTGTGCCAACCCACTGGGATAGTTACAAAAGCCTGTGTGTCACTGGCTGGGTTTCCTCCACTGTCCAACAGGCTCCCCTATTGGATACAATTTGGACACTCCCTCTGCCCAGATGAATCACACATGGACACATGCAACAGGCCTAACTACTGATCAGGCTCCTCTGATAAGCAGATGGGGCAGACTATGGCTTACCTGCTACTCCCCTGTTAAGCAGGAAGAGCAAACTTATCCTCCCTAACTAGCACTAGGAGGGTGCTACACATATATGTGGAAATTTTTCCAAATTGCTTCCAAAAGGGGTAAAATTCCCTTTAAATTGTAAGCTCACCTTTCCAGAAACTTTTCAAAGAATCCCCCTATGCCACATGTGTCAAACACAATGTCTGCAGGTATAACCCGGCCCATCAGGCCATTTCACATGGCCCTCACACCTCTCCTGCAGATCCCATGTCATCTGCTGTGTGGTGGATCACTGTTCTGACATGGAGTGGGAAGAGCACAGCACAGATTGCACCTCCTCCCGGCTCTCTTCTTTTCTCCTGTTGGGACGTTCACTTTGGTAATTCATTGTGCCAGGCTGCCCACCCTTGTCTCAGCTGGGAGTGCAGGGATGTATCCAGCCTGAGGGGGGCATGACTAAATTCTGGGTGGCACAGCCCACCCAAGCACCCCCGAATAGACATAGAAACGGATGACAACAAATCTGAAAAAAGTGATTTTGAAAACAATTAATGCATTTGTTTCATTTGGATGATGTCACATGATGCGATAGTTCGGGCCCATTGGGAAATTTATTCAATTTTCAAATTCATTCAATATTTATGATTTGGATAACGAATGGATCCAAATTTCATTCCATTTGTTAATTAGGATGCACATGATGCCAGTCAATATTGAATCCTTTCGATAATATATCTAATGTACTGTACAGTGGGGATCGAAAGTTTAGGCACCCCAGGTAAAAATGTGTATTAATGTGCATAAAGAAGCCAAGGAAAGATGGAAAAATCCCCAAAAGGCATTAAATTACAGATTAGACATTCTTATAATATGTCAGCAAAAGTTAGATTTTATTTCCATCATTTACACTTTCAAAATAACAGAAAACACAAAAATGGCGTCTGTAAAAGTTTGGGCACCCTGCAGAGTTAATATCTTGTACTGCCCCCCTTGGCAAGTATCACAGCTTGTAAATGCTTTTTGTAGCCAGCCAAGAGTCTTTCAATTCTTGTTTGAGGTATCTTTGCCCATTCTTCCTTACAAAAGTCTTCCAGTTCTTTGAGATTTCTGGGCTGTCTGTCACGCACTGCTCTTTTAGGGTCTATCCATAGATTTTCAATTATGTTGAGGTCAGGAGATTGTGAAGGCCATGGCAAAACCTTCAGTTTACGCCTCTTGATGTAGTCCCACGTGGATTTTGAGGTGTGTTTAGGATCATTATCCATTTGTAGAAGCCATACTCTATTTAACTTCAGCTTTTTCACAGATGGCATCAAGTTACCATCCAAAATTTGCTGAAATTTTATTGAATTCAATTTTTCCTTCTACTCGTGAGATGTTCCCTGTGCCACTGGCTGCAATAGAACCCCAAAGCATGATTGATCCACCCCCATGCTTAACAGTTGGACAGAGGTTCTTTTCATTAAATTCTGTGCCCCTTCTTCTCCAAACGTACCTTTGCTCATTTCGGCCAAAAAGTTCAATTTTAACCTCATTGGTCCACAGAACTTGTTTCCAAAATGCATCAGGCTTGTCTATATGTTCATTTGCAAAGTTCAAACGCTGATTTTTGTGGTGAGGACGTAGAAGAGGGTTTCTTCTGATGACTCTTCCATGAAGACCATATTTGTAAAAGTATCTCTTTATAGTGGAATAGTGTACCACAACTCCAGTGTCTGCCAGATCTTTCTGGAGGGATTGTGCAGTCAAACGTGGGTTTTGAATTGTTTTTCTCACAATCCTGCGAGCTGTTCTGTCTGATATTTTTCTTGATCTTCCAGATCTTGCTTTAACTTCCACTGTTCCCGATGACTGCCATTTCTTAATTTCATTCCGAACAGAGGATATTGACATCTAAAAACGCTTTGCTATCTTCTTATAGCCTTCTCCAGCTTTGTGAGCGTCAACTATTTGCAGTTTCAGTTTTCTAGACAACTGCTTAGAAGATCCCATGGTGCTGATTGTTGGGGCAAGGTCAGATGAGTCTGGGCATTTAAAACCTTTGAGATTGACATCACATGGTCTTTCCAGACGATGATTGAGAACAATCCATGACACTGGCAGGTCTCAGCCTTGCAAAGGGGGCAGTGCATGCTATAAATTCTGCAGGGTGCCCAAACTTTTGCAGACGCCATTTTTTTGTTTTCTGTAATTTTGAAAGTGTCAATGATGGAAATAAAATCTAACTTTTGTTGACATATTATAAGAATGTCTATTCTGTAATTTGATGCCTTTTGGGGATTTTTCTATCTTTCCTTGGCTTCTTTATGCACATTAATACAAATTTTTACCTGGGGAGCCCAAACTTTCGATCACCACTGTATATAGTATTCTTCCCAAAAAAACTGCCCTTTTTTTTAATCCACCTGGACCAATAATATACAAAACGAAGGCCAAAGCTATGAAACAAATTCAACATAACGAGTATGCCAAAACAAACTTCTTCAATTAAGGAATGCATTTGAAACGAAACAAAATTTTCTGGCATGCAAATGTCTATTCAGGGGTAGAATTTTAGTTCCCTTAAGAAAAATTTCCCATCCTGCTCCTTCAATTTTTATTGTCACATCAGTCAAAGATGAAGGTTGATTTGACCCCACTAAGCACTAGAAAATTCAGCAAACATTCCAAAAAATAACATTAGTGAACTAAATTCTACTGGTGTATGGCCAGACTAGCCTCCTATATTGCCGGGACTACTCAAAGAAGACTTTTAGAAATGTGGACTCACCAAGTGGAGGGTTTTCTGAAATCTGGCTGATCTGAAATGTCTCCAAAACAAAGAAGGACTCGATGGCTGATAACTTGTTGCTGACTTGACACCTATAAGGTCCTGCATGGTGACTTTGGAGGGATTCAATGTATAGAACTGTCCCGTTGTCTCGTAGTTGGTAGAACTCAGAGTCCTGGTCTACCACCGTTTTATTGTGCCACCACAGGAATACGGGATATGTTCCTTTCTCTATGGAGCAATTCAATGTCAAAGATTCTCCATATACAAAATCACCTTTATCCACGGTGATATTGATACCTAAAATTGGACCTGTAAAAGCAGAAAAAAATAATAATATTTAAAAAAAATGCACAGAATTAGTATTTTGGAAGTGGAAAGACAACTGTGATGAGTTATTTTGTAGAGAAGTTTAATATTTTTAGAACTGGTGCTAAATTTGGCTGTTTTTTGCATTCAGGGGCTGACTGGCAACTTTCGGCCCAGGGGGCAAGTACAATCCAGAGGCCCATGGTGCAGCGACTCGGCCCCCCTCCCACTCCCCCCCTTTCTGGCCTCCTTCTGACCCCCATTCCAGGCTGAAGCTTGGCCCCCTCCCACTCTCCCTCTTTCTGGCCTCCTGCTGACCCCCAATCCAGGCTGTAGCTTGGTCCCCCTCCCACTCTCCTTCTTTCTGGCCTCCTTCTGACCCCCATTCCAGGCTGAAGCTTGGCCCCCCTCCCACTCTCCCCCTTTCTGGCCTCCTTCTGACCCCCATTCCAGGCTGAAGCTTGGCCCCCCTCCCACTCTCCCTCTTTCTGGCCTCCTTCTGACCCCCATTCCAGGCTGAAGCTTGGCCCCCCTCCCACTCTCCCTCTTTCTGGCCTCCTTCTGACCCCCATTCCAGGCTGAAGCTTGGCCCCCCTCCCACTCTCCCTCTTTCTGGCCTCCTTCTGACCCCCATTCCAGGCTGAAGCTTGGCCCCCCTCCCACTCTCCCTCTTTCTGGCCTCCTTCTGACCCCCATTCCAGGCTGAAGCTTGGCCCCCCTCCCACTCCCCCTCTTTCTGGCCTCCTTCTGACCCCCATTCCGGGCTGAAGCCCTGCTCCAGGTACTCTCTACCCACTGTCCCGAATCCAGGGTTCCCAACTTGGCCAGCAGGGGGAGGTTGGGGGGGAGCTGGGACAGCTCAGTTGGGGCTGGCCGGGGGAGAGTCTCCAGTGAGGCATGGAACCGGCATGGAGCATGGAACGCAGTTTACACCATCCATGCTGGGGGGGAGGCCTGCTCTCTGTCCTTGTCTTTATCCTGCACTCAGTAGGTCAGCAGTGGGGACTTTTTACTTCTCTTCACCAGGAATCATTTAGGCATGTCTGTAGCAGAAGCGGTGCAGCCTTTTTTCGGGGCATCAGAGCGGCCCAGGGGGCAATTGCCCCCCTGGCCCAGTCCTCCTCTGTTTGCATTGTTCCAAAATGATTTCCATTGGTTTTATGGCTGAAATATTTCATACACAATGTTAAACAAGGATTTTAATATAACAGCTTGCACTCACTTTGTACGAGGATGTAGATGTCAGTGCTGTTTTTCCTAACTTTTCCATCCCGGGATTGTACAGAACACCGATAGCTTCCTGTGTGCTCTTCTCCGGCTTTACCAATCACATAACTGGTCTTCCAATCACCACTTTGGATAATCTGAGAGTCTTTATAAAATGTATATAAGAGGCTGGTTCTTCCATTAGGATTGGTCGCACACTCCAACGTCACCTGCTCGCCCTCTTCCACAAGGTGTGATGGACCAAATCTGATTTCTGGTGATGTGAACAACTCTAG
This sequence comes from Pelophylax lessonae, assembly GCF_965119305.1. Taxonomy (NCBI): domain Eukaryota; kingdom Metazoa; phylum Chordata; class Amphibia; order Anura; family Ranidae; genus Pelophylax; species Pelophylax lessonae. Next base: position 7,304,409 of record NC_138780.1, read on the forward strand.
AACACATTTCAACAATTAAAGATGTATAAAATAAACATATATATATGACATTATGACATTCTACAAGTGTAATTCATTCATTCCTTTTAGCAGCTGCAGTGAAGGCCGGTCTTATTCATACTATGTTCCTAATTGGGAAAATGAAGAATTATTAACTGCTTGCCGACTGCCTAACGACGATTTACGTCGGCGGTAAGCCCCTCACAGGCAAAGCGACGTAGGTCTACGTCGCTAGCCTGTGAGGCTCTGGGGAGTGAGTGCGCGCCGCTGGATGTGCGCTCCCGCTCGGTCACGGACCCCCCCGCGCGTGTGCTCGGCGAACCCGATGTCCGCCGGGCACTCGCGATTGTCCGTTACACCGGGAGAAAGGCAGGCGGCTAATGTAAACAAAGCCGTCTGTCATTCTCCCCTATGTAAGAATAGTGATCACACTGTTCTACTATGTAGGACCGTTGATCTCTGTTCTTACACATCAAGCCACAACCAATCACAGTTAGAAGCACGCCCCTAGGGACACACTTAACCCCTCCCTCTCAAAAAAAGTTAACCGCTTCCCTGCCAGTGTCATTTTTACAGTAACAGTGCATATGTATAGCACTGATTACTGCAGTAATGTCACTGGTAACCCCAAAAGTGTCAAAAAAAAGTCAGTCAAGGGTCCGATCTGTCCGCCGCAATGTCGCAATCCCGCAAAAAAAAATCGCAGAATGCCGCCATTACGCATTAAAAAAAAAAAAAACAACAAAAATGACAAAAATCTTTCCCTTAGTTAGTAAACGCAATAACTTTTGCGCAAACCAATCAAAATACGCTTTTTACGTTTTTTTTTTTTACCAAACATATGTAGCATAAAACAAATTGGCCAAAAATGTTGAAAAATTTTGATTTTTACATTTTTTTTTTTGGGAATTTCATATAAAAAATTTTGAAAAATATTGTTATTTTTGCAAAATTGACGCTCTTCTTTTGTTTATAGCGCATGATCAAAAAAATCGCACAGGTGATCAAATACCACCAAAAGAAAGCTCTGTTTGTGGGAAAGAAAGAACGTCAAATTAGTTTAGGTACAGCGTCGCACGAACGCGCAATTGTCCGTTAAAGTCACGCAGTGCCGAATCGCAAAATAGGCCCTGGTCCGGAAGGGGGTAAAATCTTCCGGGGTTTTGGTGGTTAAGGCATCCCAGACATGGAAAAAAACATTCTGTACAAGGAGAATCTCCTTCATTTCCCCCATAATATGTGATTGGGAAGAGTCCTCAGTCTTGGGTTAACTCTGACTCAGAGAGTTCACAGGTCATCTTCGCACCTCTGGTGACAAATGGACCCACAGAGAAGCAAAGGTAAGGTCAGGCCAACTAAAAGAAAAATGTGGCACAGTGGCGTACCAACTTGGGTGGGGTGGGGGGCAGGAGGCGGTCCACTACGAGCGCCACACATGGGATGGGGGGGGTCAGGCCACCACTTATTAACACAGGAGAGCGAAGCAGGGAGCAGGAGGCAGAACAAGAGAGACAAAAAGCAGCACTGAATAGACAGCGGGAGCTGCTGGATTTACCTTTCCTAGTTGGCCAGCAGGTGATTGGTTGCTAGGACCTGTCTATTCAATGCTGCTGCTTCCCTCTCCTGTTCTGCCCTCCTGCTCCCTGCTCTGCTCTCCTGTGTCTGCCGCTCTGCATTCCCAAAAAAGGTAGGAAGGGGCAGAGCTGCAGGGGGTAGGGGGCTGTGTAATGTAAAGGGGTCCAGAGGTGCGGAGCTGTGTAATGTAAAGGGGTCCAGAGGTGTGGGGCTGTGTAATGTAAGGGGGTCTAGAGGTGTGGAGCTGTTTAATATAAAGGGGTCCAGAGATGTGGGGGGGCTGTGTAATGTAAAGGGGTCCAGAGGTGCAGAGTTTTGTAATGTAAAGAGGTCCAGAGGTGCAGGGGCTGTGTAATGTTAAGGGGTCCAGAGTGGCAGGGCCTTAGTAATGTAAAAGGGTCCAGAGGTGCACAGCTGTGAAATGTAAAGAGGTCCAGAGGTGTGGGGGCTGTGTAATGTAAAGAGGTCCAGAGGTGTGGGGGCTGTGTAATGTAAAGAGGACCAGAGGTATGGGGGCTGTGTAATGTAAAGAGCACCAGAGGTATGGGGGCTGTGTAATGTAAACGGGGTCTTCCTACATTTCTTTCTTACACTTGCAGTTATAGCTGTAGTCCTAAAGATTTCTATTAGGTTGCACATATTTTTTTCTGCATTTTCTGAAAGCTCACCAAAATCCCCACATGCTGCATCTTTGGAGTACTTTCAGAAAACAGGAAAGTATTTTTTATTTTTGTGGGAGGGTGACACCATGTTTTACTGCGCCAGGTGACACTAACCCTAGTGACACCACTGGCAGTAGCACATAGTAAGTGTGTTACTACCAGTTACACACTTGCTATGACAATCCTCGGGTCGGACTGCCCCGTTGCCCAGAGGAGCAGAGGGGGGAGGACTCCTCTTGGTCCCAGGCCACGGTGCGCAAAGGTGCTTCACATGACGTTAGCATGTCGATGTGTGGTGCGCCCCTTGCCCGTCTGATTGGGGGGGTGCCAGATATAGGATTCGCTCCGGGTGCCAGCTACTCTAGGTACGTCCCTGACGTAGCAGCTACCTTGGGCATTTTAGTGGGAAGGATAGGCAAAAGCGGCAGGACCTGAAGACTATGCTGCTGAATAGGGATGAGGTTGGGTTTGGTTTGAGCCCAAAATGAAGCTACAGGTGAGCAGGGCCGAGACAAGGGGTGAGCAGGAGTGACGGCTGCCCTGGGCATAATAGTTTATTGCAGGGATGGGAGCACCCTGAACCTAACCCTAAGGGAAGGGGGGGTGGGGGTGCCTCAGTTTGGCATCTTTGCCCTGGGCGCTGGATGGCGTTGTCCCGGCACTGCAGGTGAGGACAACTCTCTTTTGGCCTCACTTAGTGAAACTGAAATGCAGATCTTCTGTTGAACCTTACAACACTTGCATGAAAGAATTAATCCTTTGCTTGTGTTACCAGCAGACTCAGTGAACTCTGTATCTTCAGGACGCTAGTGTAACGCTCCTGCGTTTCATGTATGGTGTGGATTTTCAGCTGCAGAAATATTCCACTTCAGTAGTCATGTAAGAGAGATGCTGAGATACCATTCCCAACCTCAATGACTCATCATGTGTGGAAGGTCTTAATTCAGCTAGTAAATACACACACTCAACAAGCTGGTTCCTAGAGTGACTTTATGTATGTGGTAACACAGTGATGAAGATTTAAGAGACAGGTTGAGTGGAGGTGGTAGGTGACAGACACTTGAAGGTAAGACAGTAGCAGATGGATGCAGGTAGGTTTAGCAATCATGTATGGTAGCAGATGACAGAGTAGCAGGTGGACATACAAGAGTGATCAACCCAGTGCAGGAATAAGTAGCAGTAGTCTTAAGAGCTAGCAATCTAGATATGCAGATGTGATAAATAGTCTTTACTATGCAGAGCTAGATAGTGTAAGCTTAGTATAAGTTTATAGAGGGTTCCCCTGCGGGGTACTTAGCACTAATAGCAATACAGCCGAAGGTTGGTTCAGGAGGAGCGGATGCAGGGATCAGCGCAGCGAGGTTCCGTCAGCGAGGTATGCTTGCAAGCACGAAAGCTTCAAGCCAAGTTAGCATCCAGGTAAGGGTGTTTGAACGAACACATGTGAGTGAGAACCGGCGCTTTAAATAGCCATCTAGTCCGGCGCTGAGTGATGACAGCTTCAGTCTTAAAGGTGTATGCGCACCTTTCCAAAAGAGAATGGTGGGGCGCATACACTTGTGAAAAGAGTAATTTAGGGTACCAAAGGTACCGGAACATTACAGCTAGCTAGTATCCCTTTTAGCTTACACCCAGCCTGTTGACTTTCTAGCACCAAAAGGGGGATTTTAACAGCAACAATCTCTAGGATCCCTGTGGGAAGTCTGCACTCACAAGGCCCTTGTCTGCCGGTCACCTTCCTCTGTGGCACCAGACGAGATTCATGGACATCCTTCCTCAGTCAGCCCCTAAAAGAGTCCCTGGGTTTCAGCATCTCTGTTTCTGGCCCTCAGGTCGACCACCTGGTAGTCTGCGCTGGGGAGACGCATCAGCCCCCTCCCCACCTGGAACCCACTCTGTAGCCAAAGACCAGGAGCCCAGTGTGCAGCTCAGATATACGTACAGTCACCCAGCATGCACCAGGGCACCTCCCCATGCCTATTGGCCAAGGTACAGATATCCCCTACTCTCATCTGCATGATTTCCTCCCACTGTCCAATAAACTGTATCACTATTGGATCAGTATGAAACATCAAGCCAGGATGAGCAGCTTCAGAGCACACTGGGCAGGTCCTATCTAAGAATCCCAGCTCCCTGTTAAACAGACAGCTTCTAGATTTACCTGACTGTCTTCCTGGTAAGCAGAGAAACCAAAACCTTATATACACCTACCTGAAGGTTCTACATACACATGCAGCTGCAGGAGGAGGGAATTCCCTGCTCATGACGTACCTCTGGGTTGGGCAGAACATAGGTTCAGACCAGGGCTGGATTAAGAACATCATGGGCCTGGTGCTGAGGATTTTGGTGGTTCAGGGCTGCAGGTATGAATGGACAAGGATGGTAAGGATCAATACCCAGAGAGCAGGGGGAATCTGATGGACAGTCTGGGGTGAATGGTGCGGGGGGGGTGGGGGGGGGGGAGAAATTATAAGCACTGATCTCTCTCTATGGCTCACAAAGAAAGCAGCTGAAAGCCCCAGGAGGGAAAGGAGGAGAAGAGGCAGCATGGAGAGTCAAAGAGGGAGTTTGGTGCTTGTAATTACCCCCATCATCGCACTGATAAACCCCCAACTGTCATATTTCCCCTGCTGCAGAAGGTTCCAGGAGCCTCTCATGTGGCCCCCTACTGGCCCTGAGCTGAATAGTCACTCTGCCCCTACGGGGCCTATTTTAAGGTGGGAGCCTGGAGCTGCAGCTCCAATAGCCCCTACGTTAATCTGGCCCTGGTTCAGACCAAACCCAAGGTCATCTCTACTGGTGAAGTAGTTCACAGCTCATTGGAAGGACACTCTGGCCACTTTCCTGGGGTGGTAAAGAATTTGTCCAGGCACTGATCAACTGAGCAAAGGTGAGGATTAGATGGTGCAGGTGCTGGTTTCAGGTACACCTTCTCCTTTCACCTGCATGATAAGTAAAGCACAGGCTAACTTTAATGAACAATTTTCAAGATTAGTTTCTCAGGCTCACCTTGGATCTGAATGGGTAATGCATTGCTGTCCTTCCTCACAGTGCCAGACACCGTCCTCACATCACAGGTATATTTCCCAGAATCCTCCAGCTGTGCTGACCGCACTCTATATGTATCAGATACATCGTATCCCCGCACATTCCGTCCATCTCTGTAGAAGGCAAAGTGCAGCTCTGTGCCGCCTCTGAGCGGGTTAAGCCTGGTGTCACATCTCACCGTCATCTCATCTCCCTCTTGTATGGAGTTAGGCGAAGTTTGTAATTTAGGAATAGTGAACAGTTCTATAAATGATAGGAAAAGGTTACAATGTGTAAAGTTTTATTACTTGCGTAAGATAAAATGTGACCTATCTTATTTTTTACCATTTCCACCCAGGTGTGGAATCGAATGTAAGCTCCTGTGATGGCCACCATATCATACATTTCACTACAGGAAACCATCACAGCCATGATAATATCATCTTGACTTTGTTATTGGATTAGGGTTTGGATCACTTGTGTTCTATCCATACAAGGAGAAGTGACAGGCAGTGACTAGCTTCATTTATCAAATCAAAGTAATATTTTTATTGTACTGGGGATACTGGAATGCCTGGGCTATTTTACTGCAAGGGTGAACTCAGAGGCTAACTAGAACCTTTAGGGCCCCGGTGCAAGAAACCATGAAGGGCCCCCCGGACCCCTGGCCAGGGTCCTTACCTTCAAGCCTGGGGCTCTTCCCACTAATCCTGGGGCCCTTTACTCTTGTTGCGGGGCCTCCTTATTACAGTCCCGCAGCGGGCCCCGTTCCTGCCATCTTTGGGCCTCCCCACGGTGGTGGAATGCCAGGGCAAGTGAGACCTTTGCGCTCCTGGAAGTTCACCCACTGGTGTCAGTAGTTTTTATTTTTTGGTATTTTAATTGTATTATTTTTCTATTATTTTATTTTTATTTTAAGATCACAGACTATGACTCTGTCCATTCAGAAAAGGAAGGAGCTGGTAAATTACATATTTACGGACCCCCTTCCTGGTTCTCTATTGTGACACATCCCCTGCAGCAGCCAGCAGGAGAGGGTAGGGAGCACAGTGGGGGGTGGGGGGAACCAGGGGAGCACACAGGGGCCCAGAGGCAGCGGAACACAAGTGAACTGGATAGGAGGAGTGGCGGGGGCAGCATACAGAGGAACCAATCTCCTCCATTTTCCTCCTGCAGCTACAGGAGGAAAAAGGAAGACAGTGATTTCTCTACATGTTTCCCCCGCCGCCCCTTCTATCCAGGTGTACAGGGGAGCCGCACAGGCCCCCTGGAGCAGAGGGCCCGGTTGCAATTGCAACCCCTGCAACCCCTGTAGGGGGTCCCCATTAGGGATGTAGCAGTGATTGCTGGCTGATGGGGAACTAGTGTCGGTCTTTCAAATTATTTTACGCCCTGCAACCCCTGTAGTTACGCCACTGGGTGAACTAACCCTTTAATTGTGACCCATGCTTCCCCAATCAGTACTTGGAGCCATGGTAAAAAAAAAAAAAAAAATGGATATGGGACACCTATATACCAGCCTCCACCCTATCACTCACAATGCAGTGCTCAGCAACCTATTGGCCGGCATGAGCTCTGTTACACTGGCAATGCTCTATGTAAGAATGGAAAACATGAATTTTCAGAACTGCAGTATATGGAATGAGGACTAGCTTGTATTTCAGGAGTGGGAAACATAAATGTATAATAATAATTGTGTGCGACTGTGGGGGAGGGGACATTAGAGTGTAAGCTCCTCTGGTACAGAGACTGATGTGACTGTGTGGGGAAATTAGAGTGTAAGCTCCTCTGGTACAGCGACTGATGTGACTGTGTGGGGACATTAGAGTGTAAACTCCTCTGGTACAGAGACTGATGTGACTGTGGGGGGGGGGGGGGGCATTAGAGTGTAAACTCCTCTGGTACAGAGACTGATGTGACTGTGGGGGGGGGGGCATTAGAGTGTAAACTCCTCTGGTACAGAGACTGATGTGACTGTGGGGGAGGGGACATTAGAGTGTAAGCTCCTCTGGTACAGAGACCGATGTGATTGGCTCAGTGGTCTCTGTACAGCACTGCGGTATATGTCAGAGCTATATAAATGTATACTGTGGGGGGAACAATAGAGTGTAAGCTCCTCTGGTACAGAGACTGATGTGACTGTGGAGGGATATTAGAGTGTAAGCTCCTCCGGTACAGAGACTGATGTGACTGTGGGGGGGGGGGGGACATTAGAGTGTAAGCTTCTCTTGTACAGAGACTGATGTGACTGTGGGGGGGGGGGACATTAGAGTGTAAGCTCCTCTGGTACAGAGACTGATGTGACTGTGGGGGGAGGGGACATTAGAGTGTAAGCTCCTCTGGTACAGAGACTGATGTGACTATGGGGGGGGGGGACATTAGAGTGTAAGCTCCTCTGGTACAGAGACTGATGTGACTGTGGGGGGGGGGGGGACATTAGAGTGTAAGCTCCTTTAATACAGAGACTGATGTGACTGTGGGGGGAGGGGACATTAGAGTGTAAGCTCCTCTGGTACAGAGACTAATGTGACTGTGGGGGAGGGGACATTAGAGTGTAAGCTCCTTTGGTACAGAGACTGGTGTGACTGTGGGGGGAGGGGACATTAAAGTGTAAGCTCCTCTGGTAAAGAGACTGATGTGACTGTGGGGGAGGGGATATTAGAGTGTAAGCTCCTCTGGTACAGAGACTGATGTGACTGTGGGGGGAGGGGACATTAGAGTGTAAGCTCCTCTGGTGCAGAGACTGTAAATAGTTTGGCACAGCTTGATGTAATGATGCTACGATCTAGGAGGAAATAAGCAAGAAGTACCTTTTACAGAAATATATGTATCTGAAGATTTCCAGTTTGTATCATCCTGCAAATATCTTTCACATCTGTATTTTCCAGTTGCAGCCATGGTGACATTTGTAATGTGTAAAATGTCATCGTTGGAGTCTAATCTGCCATCATCCTTGTAGAAGTACGTCGTTTTAACAGTTTTAAAATTCTGCCCACTGGGACATCCCAGACTCAGGGAATCTCCTTCTACTACATTAGTGGGGATCTGCAGGATGAGGTTAGCTGAATACAACAAAAAAAGGAAAGTTATTATTCATACATTAGCAAAGAAGAGATATTTTATAGAGAAGGTCCGCATAAAAAATGATCTAGCAACAATAGAGAGTGGAGGAGGCAGATTCCCCAACAGAGGGACATTCAGGACTTAGGTGTTCTATATGAAGGGTTCATGTTGAATGGTGACATTAGTTGATAGGTGCTCCTATATATCTTCCTGGACGGTTTATTGATAATTGCACGAATAAAGAAAACTGTTGTAGAATTGCAACGACATTATGGTGTGATTTATTAAATTGTGGTAAAGTGAATAATCCAATTTCTGGGGGTATTAGAAGGTGAAATTCAGCAATGAGGAATAATCCTGCACAGCTCCACTTTGTTGCAATTCACTTAACTCCGTATACTATGGGGGCACCATAGAGTGCAGCGGATGTTACTAGAAATTTTTTGTCTCAACAATGACATTTTGCAGAGGATGGTTGGGGTGGCGGTCACTGCTGAACATGGAAAATTTTAGGGGTGAACATGGTGAACACCCAGTGAACATGGGTGCACTAGAAAAGAAAAATTAGTTTTCAAATACAGAAAGGCTTCTTTACAGTAAGAGCTGTGAGAATGTGGAATAAACTCCTTTAACCTCCCTGGCGGTATGATTGTTTCCGATTTTAGGTGCTGAAAGCGGTACAATTATTTTACATGTAATTTGTAAGGACGAGCAGCCCAAACCCAACTATTTACATATGATTTTTTTTTACTGTGCGTTCTTCTTTATAACATCTCGGGTATGATAAAGTTTGAAACATAAAATCATAAATTATAATACAATAAATAACTATAAATAAGTTAAAGTATATATATATATATATATATATATGTATATATATATATGTATAATATATATATAATATATATATATATATATATATATATATATATATATATATATATATATATATATATATATATGCGTATACATATATATATATACGTGTACATATACATATATATACTTACATATACATATATATATATATATATATATATATATATATATATATATATATATATATTGTAACAGGAAGTCAGCTAAATCTGGGAATGTAGTCACAGGAAGGAGATACATTCCCACCTGCTTTGAAAGTTCACTGATACTATAGGGTGTTGGCTGCAGAGAGAGCCAGCAGGAAGTTGAAAACCATTCAGCTGTTCAGAATGAGGAGATCAAGGACTCTATAATTTGTCCAGAGAAAATCTATTGAGTGCTGCCTCCTGTCGCCGTGTAGGTTGGGAGAGGAGGACAGACATACGTGTACCTCCCGAAGCCGTGTGGGCATGGGAGAAGGACTGCTGCCGCCTGTCGCCGTGTAGGCTGGGAGAGGGGGACAGTCGGATGTGTGCCTCCCGACAAGCTGGTGAGCATGGGAGAAGACCCCCTACAGCGATGTGAAGCTAAGGAGGGTAACCACGAGTGAAGACGTCTCAAAGGTGAGAAGACAAAGTGTTCCGTGTGAAGAGTAAAGGGACCTGTTATAAATGGACATGTGCTGTGTGAAAGAAAACAAAGGGACATGTTCAATGGACAATGTTTGTGCTGTGTGAGAAGCAAACAAATGGACATTTGAGTGTCTGCTGTAGGATCAGCAGTGTCGGCCCAACAGTAGGTTGGAAAGACTTCTTAGGTAGGTTCCAGCGTGAGAAGGTAGCCGCCCACAGAGGCAAGGATTTATTTTGTCTTTTATTTTATTTTGGATGTTTTGCTGCATACAGCCTGGTGAAGAAAACACCATTTAATAAACCACACTGTTTGTTTGCAAGCACTTGTCGGCTATCTCTCTGTGAAACGCACCCCCAAAGGGGTCATCCACGCCTACCACCGAGCTAATCCCTCACATATGGTGGAGGTATGCAGTGGGCATAAGCAGAGATCCCTGCAATGGAGTGCATATGTTTGATGAACTTTGTCTGGTGCATGAGATTGCACAATCTATGTGTGCAGGAGAGAAGATCCTGACAGAAAAAAAAAAAAAAAAAAAGTGTTTTAAAGAGACAGGGGTCTCAAAATTTTTTGATGAACTTTGTTGTGTCTGGTGCAAGTGACTGCACAAACTGTGTGCGCAGGAAAAGAGATCTTGCAAGAGAGAGAGAAAAACTACATGTGTTAAAGAGACAGTGGTCTGAAAAATTTTTGCTGGACTGTGAAAAATTTGTTTGTGGAGTTATTGAAGATGGGGCGTTCAAAACGCCTGAAGAATGCAAAGATAGATGAAATGAGAGACCGGATTCTATGGATGGAGGGGATGTTACCGTCTGAACCAGCCCCATCCATGCCTGAACGGAATCGGCTAAAGAGAAAAGTTGTTGTCCCTAGCAACACTGGGGCAAATGAAACTGCTTTGGAGACGCAGGGTTCTCAGATGAAAAGTAAACCCAAAATGGGGGAGATGCTGAAACAGCGGAGCTTTGCAGCTCAACAAAAGGATCACCAAGAGAGCATGGCAGGCTGGAAACAGAGACGCCAGCAGCCAATGGAGGCCATCGGTTTGGAGGAAACCGAGTATGTGTGCAGGGCTGAGTTGGATGCCTTGCAACGGAAAATGGAAGAAAAGGAACAAGCCTTGGAATTGCTTAAAATGGAGCATAGAAACTTGCAGGAAATGAATGAACTACTCAAGTCTCATGTGTTACAGTGGGAAGAATCCACTGCTCTTCTTTTGGTCGAGTTGCAAAAACGCAGAGAGACTATAATGGAGAAAGATACCATCCTCATGGAAAAGGAAAGTGAAATTCAGACTTTGCAGAAGCAAAGTATGGCTGATATGTTGGAGTTGCGTAATCAGCTGGAAAAAAGTCTTCAGTCTTTGGGAGCTACAAAAATAGACCTGCAGGAGTCGCAGGAACAGAATGTCGCTCTGAAAACGACATTGTCTCTCAGCGACAACGAGAAAAGTGAAAGAGAGGCTAAATTACTGAGTACTGTGTATGAGCTCACTACTTTGAGCAATGTGGTAGATGAATGGCGTGCGGACTGTGAAAGTTGGAAAGATGAAGCCCAACGTGTCCAGCAGCAGTTAAAGGAGAAAGAAGCCTGTGTGGCAGAATTACATTCTTATTCCCAGATGCTAGCCAATGAGGTGAAGGCTCTTATGCAGGGAAAAGGAGATTGTGAACATAAGAGGGAAAAAGTAGAGGCACAGCTTCTGGAATCGCAAGTCAAGGTGTCAGAAGGTGACCGATTGTGTGCTAAGCTGTCAGAGAAGGCAAACCGACTGCAGGTTGAGTTGGACAATGTTACAAATCAGCTTTCTCAAGCAGACAGCAAATCTAGAGAAATTGCGGAAGATTTTTCTATCTTGGAATCGCAGCTGCAAGACACGCAGGAACTCTTACAGGAAGAGAGGTGTCAAAGGCTGAGTTTTAGCACAAAGCTCAAACAAATGGAAGATGAGAAAAATGGCTTCCTGGAACAATTAAAAAAGGAGGCGGAAGCAAAGAAAAACCTATCAGAGCAAGTCGCAACATTGCAAGCTCAGATAGCGGATATGAAAAAACGCATGGAAGAAAGCGTTGGTTCATTACAGTGTGTTGAAGATGTGAAAAAGAAGTTTGATCAGATGCTTGGTGAAGAGAAGACTGTGTCTGCAAAATATGCAGAAGAACGCGACCGTGCAAAAACGGAGGTGCGTGATAACGAGAGCAAAGCCCTGTTCTTGGCTCGCTCTTTGGAGGAAGCTCTAGAGTGTAAGGCTGAACTAGAAAGTGTTAAACAGCTGCGTACAGAAATGGAAGAATTGGTCAGCTCCAAGGATGATGTTGTGAAAAGCGTTCAGGAGCTAGAAAAGTCTAAGCGAGCCTTAGAACAGCAAGTAGAAGAGATGAAGATTCCGTTGCAGGAACTGGAAGAGGAATTCCAGGCAACAGAGGATCTGTCCCAAAGAGGGGATAGTGTGCCTGATGCAGTTTTTAAAAGGATCAGTGTTTTGGGGTCTGTCCTGAGTGAGCCTCAGAAATGTGATGACATGTGGCTTGAATCACCCCTTTGGAATAAACCGTTCCTTCAAAAACTTCAAGCATTGGAAAATGTATCATTAGAGCTTCAGCAAACAAAGGAGCTGAGTAAGAAATGTGATGATTTCTCAGTTCAGGCTGAAAACCTAGTGGGGAAAACTAAGGCTGTTGGTGAAAACGTGAAGCAAATGAATAAGTGCCTTTCAGGGAGTGTTTCCAAAATGGAACTGGTGAAAGACGGGTGGCAGAAGTTTGATCGTGATCTTGAGATGCATTCCATGTGGAATTCAGATAGAGAAAAAGAACTAGGTGACCTTGAGCGGTCAAATAGTTCAGCAGAAAGTGCATTGAAGAAACCTGTAAAAGAATGTGTTGCAGTTCCATGCTTCTTCACTGATGCAGAGAGGAGGTCTATAATGGATACCACCCAGATCGCTGGGTTCAACTGTGTTGTTGCCTTTGACCCCTATGTTGGTGGAAGGAAAATTGATGATGTTCTGGTTGGCTACTTCTGTGAAGAGTTTGGCAAGAAATATAAACGGAATATCAAATCAAATAGTAGGCCTTTACTGCGACTCGCTCAGGAGGGCGAAAAGTTTAAGAAGTTGATGAGTGCAAATGCTTCAGATCTGCCTATGAATATGAAATGTTTGAATGATATTGATATCTCTGGGAAAAGGAACAGGGGTCACTTTGAAGAAATGTGTGACAGCCTGTTGTCTCAATTGGAAAATCCTCTGCACAGCATCTTAGAGCAAGCAAAGCTCAAGAAGGAAGATCATTCCCTTTTACAACAAAAAGTCAATGATTGTGTACAGCTGTATGGAGAGGCAACTCAAGTCACAGAGGGATGTCAAGAGTCCCTACTTGGAACAAAGCTTAGTGAAGCAAAGGTTCTCAAAGTTTTGTGGAAAACATTTATGGATTGCAGAGAGAGGCGTCTTAAGAATGTTGAAGACATTAAGACTAGCCCAATTGAGTTGCCTATGGATCACGGTCCTCCGTGGTGGATTGGACAGACGGTTATGAGGGACAAGCTGTCTGACATTTATGAGAAAGCTGTCAATGAAGATGACAGAAACGAGAAGGAGCGAAATGATGCCAAAAATGCAGTTGAAGAATGTGTATATGAGATGAGAGACAAACTGTGTGGCATTTATGAGAAATCCGTCAATGAAGATGACAAAACAGTTTCATCCGGAAGCTTGAGGATAATAGGAGGCTTATCAGTGAGTCAGCAGTGCTTGACACATGCGTGCCTGGAAATCTGTGTCCCAACCCTAGGGTTGAAACAAGAGGGGGGGGTATGTAACAGGAAGTCAGCTAAATCTGGGAATGTAGTCACAGGAAGGAGATACATTCCCACCTGCTTTGAAAGTTCACTGATACTATAGGGTGTTGGCTGCAGAGAGAGCCAGCAGGAAGTTGAAAACCATTCAGCTGTTCAGAATGAGGAGATCAAGGACTCTATAATTTGTCCAGAGAAAATCTATTGAGTGCTGCCTCCTGTCGCCGTGTAGGTTGGGAGAGGAGGACAGACATACGTGTACCTCCCGAAGCCGTGTGGGCATGGGAGAAGGACTGCTGCCGCCTGTCGCCGTGTAGGCTGGGAGAGGGGGACAGTCGGATGTGTGCCTCCCGACAAGCTGGTGAGCATGGGAGAAGACCCCCTACAGCGATGTGAAGCTAAGGAGGGTAACCACGAGTGAAGACGTCTCAAAGGTGAGAAGACAAAGTGTTCCGTGTGAAGAGTAAAGGGACCTGTTATAAATGGACATGTGCTGTGTGAAAGAAAACAAAGGGACATGTTCAATGGACAATGTTTGTGCTGTGTGAGAAGCAAACAAATGGACATTTGAGTGTCTGCTGTAGGATCAGCAGTGTCGGCCCAACAGTAGGTTGGAAAGACTTCTTAGGTAGGTTCCAGCGTGAGAAGGTAGCCGCCCACAGAGGCAAGGATTTATTTTGTCTTTTATTTTATTTTGGATGTTTTGCTGCATACAGCCTGGTGAAGAAAACACCATTTAATAAACCACACTGTTTGTTTGCAAGCACTTGTCGGCTATCTCTCTGTGAAACGCACCCCCAAAGGGGTCATCCACGCCTACCACCGAGCTAATCCCTCACAATATATATACGTATACATATACATATGTATACGTGTACATATACATACATATATATATATATATATATATATATATATATATATACACGTGTATATCTATATATATATATCTATATATATATAGATATATATATATATATAGATATACACATGTATATCTATATATATATATATATATATGTACATACTGTAGTACATGCAGGAAAGGGCACTGGGGGGCAAACTAATGTCAATTTATTTTATTTTGTAATGTAATCCAATAGGATTACAATATATCAGTGTGTTTGTGTGTTGTACTTTTCAGATTTGCCGCTGGTTCCACCCCCCTGCGAGCGTCACGTCGCAGGAGACGGAAGCCGGGGCTCACAGCATCGGGCGGAAGATCCGGCCGCTGTATGCTGCAGGGACACATCGTGGGATCTCGGGGACAAGGTAAGTAACCTTTACCAGGATCCAGCGATGCTCACTGGCGGTATCCCGAGTGTGGCTCGGGGTTACCGCTAATGGCACTGAAATTCCACACTCGGGAATACCACTAAGGAGGTACAGAGGTGGTTCTTTCCAGCTCATTAGATTGCTTTAAGAAAGGCCTGGATTCTTTCCTAAATGGACATAATTTGACTGGGTACTAAATTTATAGGTAAAGTTGATCCAGGTAATATACAATTGCCTCTTGGGGGTCAGGAAGGAATTTCTTTCCCCCGCTTGTGCAAACTGGACCATGCTTTATTTTTAGACTTCCTCTGGATCAACTATGGGTAAATAATTGTGAAATTGGAGGTTTTATATTTGTGTGTGTGTGTTTTTTTTTTGTTTTTCTATGTTGGTTGAACTGGATGGACTTTTTCCTTTTCCAACCAGATTAACTAAGTAATCATGTAGGCACCATTGGTGTGCGCAGCCTATCGCATTAGGGTGTGCACCCCAGAGCACAAATACACATGCGTGTATATAAGCAGAGCAGTGAATGGTGTCAAAAGAGCAGAGATTGGTGTCGGGAGCTATTATTTTTTACAATTTTATTTTTTTAATTATTTTTTAATATATTGTTTTTTATTTTTTATTTTTTATTACAGTTTTTATTTTTTTAGGAGCCCTATTGGGAGTTTTGGAGAAATATTAACCGGTTGCCGACCGCCGCACGACTATATACTGCGGCGGTCAGCCCCGGCCAGGCAGAGTGACGTATCGGTACGTCACTCGCCTGTCACTGACTTGCGAGCCAATTGCGGGCGGGCAGGCACACGCCCACCGCGGCTCGTTCACAGACAAGTCAGTGCGTGTGACCGGCGGACTCGATGTCCGCCGGTCACACTACGATCGCTCCTGTGAAGGGAGAAAGGCGGAGCCGCTTATGTAAACAAGCCGCCCGTCATTCTCCCTGGTGTAAAAATGAAGATCAGACGGTTCTACTATGTAGGAGCGTTGATCTTTCTTTTTACACCAGTAGCCATGTCCCTGCACAGTTAGAATCACGCCCCTAGGACACACTTAACCCCTCCCTGTCCAATAAAGTTAACCCCTTCCCTGCCAGTGTCATTTTTGCAGTAACAGTGCATATGTATAGCACTGATTACTGTAGTCATGTCACTGGTACCCCCAAAAGTGTCAAAAATGTCAGTCAAGGGTCCGATCTGTCCGCCGCAATGTCGCAGTACCGCAAAAAAAATCGCAGATCGCCGCCATTATGCGTTAAAAAAAAACACCAAAAATGACAAAAATCTTTCCCTTTGTTAGTAAACGCGATAACTTTTGCGCAAACCAATCAAAATACGCTTTTTGCGATTTTTTTTTACCAAACATATGTAGCATAAAACAAATTAGCCGAAAATGTTAAAAAATTTTGATTTTTACATTTTTTTGGGGGGGAATTTCATATAAAAAATGTGAAAAATATTGTTATTTTTGCAAAATTTACGCTCTTTTTTTGTTTATAGCGCATGATCAAAAAATCGCACAGGTGATCAAATACCACCAAAAGAAAGCTCTGTTTGTGGGGAAAAAAAGAACGTCAAATTCGTTTAGGTACAGCATCGCACGACCGCGCAATTGTCTGTTAAAGTCACGCAGTAAAAAATCGCAAAAAAACCCCTGGTCTTTTAGCAGCCAAATCCTCCGGGGCTTAAGTGGTTAAGGGTCTAAACAGACTCCTGATGTCTCACTTTTGAGACAGAGAAAGGGAGTGAGGACAGAGCTTCCCCAGACTTTTTCTCTGCAGCTTCAGCTGCACTGGACAGTGAATGAATGGGTACTCTGTGCTGAGCGGCTTCCTGTTCATTCACAAAGGGAAGCATAGCACATTATATATTGTGAGGGGTTAGCTCGGTAGCGGGGTTCGTTACACAGAGAGACAGCCGAAGAGTGGTTGTAAACAACAGTCTATGGTTTATTCTTCCAATTTTCTTCAAACAAATGCAAGCATCCAAAACAGCATAATTCAAAACAAACATAAAATAAACCCTGGCCACTTGGGGCGTCTACCTTCACAACACAGGAACCTACCTATGGTGTCTGTCCCAACCTACTGCTGGGCAGACACTGTTGGTCATACAGCAGAAAACCAATAGTCTTTGTTTTCTTTTCACACTGAAAAAATCCAACAGTTCACCTTCAGAAGTCTTTCAGCTGACTGCTCTCCTCAACTCACACAGCTCCAGGAGGCATTCAGCTCACTGCTCTCCTTAACACACACAACTTCAGGATGCAGCAATCAGTAGTCATCCTCTGGATAACTTATAGAGGCCTTAATTGCCTCATCCTGAATAGCTGAAGCTTTTTCAACGTCCTTAAACCTTTCTGGCTACCTCTGCAGCCGACACCCTATAGTAATTGGTGAATTGTCTACACAAGGCAGAAATGTATCTCCTGTCTGTGACAACATCCACAGATTTACCTGACTTCCTGTCACAATATATATATATATATATATATATATATATATATATATATATATATATATATATATATACACACATCTACATATCTGATAAAAATATCAAATGTCTTCATGAATTTAGGCCAAAATGTAATCTGCTACATGTATTTAGTATAAAATAAAATCCAAAAAAGTGTATATTTATTGGTTGACATGAATGTTTGTGAGGGAAATCACCTTAGACCACAAGCTGATACAAGGAAAAAAACATTTATTCTCGTATACGAGGAGACAGGTTACATATAGGCGTAGGCCTATTAGCTACAGTGACATGTGGAATAGGTTCCTTTCACATGCAGCCAACCTAGTCTGGCCTGCACAGGGGCAGACTGGCAAGTTTTGGCCCAGGGGGCAAGTATAAACCAGAGGCCCATGGTGCAGCAACTCGGCCCCCTCCCACTCTCCCTCTTCCTGTCCTCCTCCTGACCCCCATTCCAAGCTGAAGCTCCGCTCCAGGTACTCTCTACTCACTGGCCAAATCTGGGTTCCCAACCTGGCCAGCAGGGGGTGCTGGGACAGCTTGGTTGGGGCTAGGGGAAGAGAATCTCCAGTGGGGCATGGAACTGGCCTCTGCTCAGACATAGTTGACACACCATCCATGCTGGGGGAGGGAGGACTGCGCTCTGTCCTTGTCTTCATCCCTCACCCAGTAGGTCAGTGGCAGAGACTTTTTACTTCTCTTCACCAGGAATCCTTTAGGCATGTCTGTGGCAGAAGCTGTGCAGCCTTTTTACAGGACATCAGAGCGGCCCAGGGGGCAATTGCCTCCCTGCCCCCTGGCCCAGTCCTCCCCTGGGCCTGCATATGATGTGTCTTATCTTATATACATTTTAGAACATCCTGTCCAAAAACCTCCCCTTTGGACAATGATTGGTAGGCCTATCACTTCCTGAAGGGGGATGAACTTTTGTCTTACATACTTAATGCGAACAGTAACTTATTGTGTGTGTATATATATATATAGCATACTGTCACTATCCATTAGGCACATGAGCCATTTCCTAAATTACAGAACATAGGGACAGGATATAGTGACGTCATGGAGTATATAGTAAGCCATTTTTTAAATTATTAGCAGGATATGCTGGAAAATTAAAATGTGATGACTTGCAGTTATAAAAAACTACTTCTGCAGGCATATGTATATATTCTTATAGGCATAAATGATTATAAAACATATAAATAATTATGAAACATTCATAATTTCTTTAACAATGTTATAGTGTCTGCAAACTATGGTAAATATACTGGAATTTACACAGCTGTTGACACTATACTGTAATGGCGGTGATCAGTGTCTTATAGTAGGCCTATAATAGTGTGATGGGCAATCTGGTGCTAACAGACACTGGCAGAGAGGGACACTAACTGACACTGATGTCACTAGTGACACTAATACGGTGATGAGATATAATATTGTAAACTGGGAACTGTACTAATGACACTGGCTGGGAAGGGGTTAACATTTAGGGGCAAACAAGGGGTTAACCGCGTGCCTAGCAATGTGTAATGTGTATAATATGTGCTGCTTTTATTTCCTGATCTGGCTGTTTTTAATCCCTGCTTTTCAGGGAGGAGAAACAGCCAGATCACTGTCTGTGTTTGTAAACACAGGACTCTGTTCTGTGATTGGCCACAACCGACTTGCTAACAGACCCATGCTATGGCCAATCGCGCACGCCCCGAACCCGGAAGACAGCGGACAATGTACATGTACGTTGCTGTGCCTGCACTTGCAGCACACTTGCAGTAGATTTACTGTGAGCAAGTCGGTAAGTGTTTTTTCTCATTATTCTTA
The DNA here is from genome assembly GCF_965119305.1 of Pelophylax lessonae. Classification (NCBI taxonomy): domain Eukaryota; kingdom Metazoa; phylum Chordata; class Amphibia; order Anura; family Ranidae; genus Pelophylax; species Pelophylax lessonae. Next base: position 7,323,598 of record NC_138780.1, read on the forward strand.
GGCCTCATGCATGCGGGACGTTTTTACAGCGGCTGTTTTTGGCTTCAGACGTTTTTTTCTGCAGCCAATAAAATCCCCGGCATGTCCTCCTATGTCTCCCCGGCATGTTCTCCTATGTCTCCCCGCATTCTCCTATGTCTCCCCGGCATGTTCTCCTATGTCTCCCCAGCATGTTCTCCTGTGTCTCCCCATCATGTTCTCCTATGTCTCCCAAGTATGTTCTCCTATGTCTCCCCAAAATGTTCTTCTATGTCTCCCCGGCATGTTCTCCTATGTCTCCCCCGCATGTTCTCCTATGTCTCCCCCGCATGTTCTCCTATGTCTCCCCAGCATGTTCTCCTATGTCTCCCCAGCATGTTCTCCTATGTCTCCCCAGCATGTTCTCCTATGTCTCCCCGGCATGTTCTCCTATGTCTCCCAAGTATGTTCTCCTATGTCTCCCCAAAATGTTCTTCTATGTCTCCCCGGCATGTTCTCCTATGTCTCCCCCGCATGTTCTCCTATGTCTCCCCCGCATGTTCTCCTATGTCTCCCCAGCATGTTCTCCTATGTCTCCCCCGCATGTTCTCCTATGTCTCCCCGGCATGTTCTCCTATATCTCCCCAGAATGTCCTCCTATATCTCCCCAGGATGTTCTCCTATGTCTCCCCCGCATGTTCTCCTATGTCTCCCCAGCATGTTCTCCTATGTCTCCCCGGCATGTTCTCCTATGTCTCCCCAGCATGTTCTCCTATGTCTCCCCAGCATGTTCTCCTATGTCTCCCCCGCATGTTCTCCTATGTCTCCCCAGCATGTTCTCCTATGTCTCTCCAGCATGTTCTCCTATGTCTCCCCAGCATGTTCTCCTATGTCTCCCCGGCATGTCCTCCTATGTCTCCCCGGCATGTTCTCCTATGTCTCCCCCGCATGTTCTCCTATGTCTCCCCAGCATGTTCTCCTATGTCTCCCCAGCATGTTCTCCTATGTCTCCCCAGCATGTTCTCCTATGTCTCCCCAGCATGTTCTCCTATGTCTCCCCAGCATGTTCTCCTATGTCTCCCCAGCATGTTCTTCTATGTCTCTCCCAGCATGTTCTCCTATGTCTCTCCAGCATGTCCTCCTATGTCTCCCCGGCATGTGCTCCTATGTCTCTCCAGCATGTCCTCCTATGTCTCTCCCTGGCATGTCCTCCTACGTCTCCCCAGCATGTTCTCCTATGTCTCCCCGGCATGTGCTCCTATGTCTCCCCAGCATGTTCTCCCATGTTTCCCCCAGCATGTTCTCCTATGTCTCCCAGGCATGTTCTCCTATGTCTCCCCAGCGTGTTCTCCTATGTCTCCCCAGCATGTTCTCCTATGTCTCCCCAGCATGTTCTTCTATGTCTCCCCAAAATGTTCTCCTATGTCTCCCCGGCATGTTCTCCTATGTCTCCCCGGCATGTGCTCTTATGTCTCCCCGGCATGTTCTCCTTTGTCTCCCCAGCATGTTCTCCTATGTCTCCACCGGCATGTTCTCCTATGTCTCCCCAGCATGTTCTCCTATGTCTCCCCGGCATGTTCTCCTATATCTCCCCAGAATGTCCTCCTATATCTCCCCAGGATGTTCTCCTATGTCTCCCCCGCATGTTCTCCTATGTCTCCCCAGCATGTTCTCCTATGTCTCCCCGGCATGTTCTCCTATGTCTCCCCAGCATGTTCTCCTATGTCTCCCCCGCATGTTCTCCTATGTCTCCCCAGCATGTTCTCCTATGTCTCTCCAGCATGTTCTCCTATGTCTCCCCAGCATGTTCTCCTATGTCTCCCCGGCATGTCCTCCTATGTCTCCCCGGCATGTTCTCCTATGTCTCCCCCGCATGTTCTCCTATGTCTCCCCAGCATGTTCTCCTATGTCTCCCCAGCATGTTCTCCTATGTCTCCCCAGCATGTTCTCCTATGTCTCCCCAGCATGTTCTCCTATGTCTCCCCGGCATGTTCTCCTATGTCTCCCCAGCATGTTCTCCTATGTCTCCCCCGCATGTTCTCCTATGTCTCCTCAGCATGTTCTCCTATGTCTCCCCAGCATGTTCTCCTATGTCTCCCCAGCATGTTCTTCTATGTCTCTCCCAGCATGTCCTCCTATGTCTCTCCAGCATGTCCTCCTATGTCTCCCCAGCATGTTCTCCTATGTCTCCCCAGCATGTTCTCCTATGTCTCCCCGGCATGTTCTCCTATGTCTCCCCGGCATGTTCTCCTATGTCTCCCCAGCATGTTCTCCTATGTCTCTCCCAGCATGTTCTCCTATGTCTCTCCCAGCATGTTCTCCTATGTCTCCCCAGCATGTTCTCCTATGTCTCCCCAGCATGTTCTCCTATGTCTCCCCAGCATGTTCTCCTATGTTTCCCCGGCATGTTCTCCTATGTCTCCCCAGCATGTTCTCCTATGTCTCCCCGGCATGTTCTCCTATGTCTCCCCGGCATGTTCTCCTATGTCTCCCCGGCATGTTCTCCTATGTCTCCCCGGCATGTTCTCCTATGTCTCCATGCACACACAGGCTGTTATCAGCAGTTTTTGGCAGGGGCGTTTTCTGGCTGTAAAGAAAAAAAGTAGAGGGTTTTGAGTGGTGTTTTTCAGCTGTAAAACCGCTCTAACCTCAATAAACGCTACAAAAAACGCTGCTAACTGATGTTTTTGATGCAATTGCATTTTTTTAAACCTGGGTTGTGTTTGGAGGTGTGGTTGATGGAACATAGCCTGGGGTCACACTGGTGCATGCTGAACACTGCATGTGATTTGCACCAAAAACGCACCGCATTCCTGTGCACATCACATGGGATGTCTGTACGATGCGATTTGAGACATATACAGTATTTTGTATGGGTCAAATTGCATCACATTTGCATCAAAATGTTGTAGGACTCTTTCTTCATACCTAATCGCTCCTGAACATTGCAGTGCTCCTCTCTCCTTTAGTGCTCTCTCTGCTCTGAAATCGGCGATTAAACAATTAACCACTTCTGGACCGGAAGTATTTGCCCCCTTAATGACCAGGCCATATTTTGCGATTCGGCACTGTGTTACTTTAACAGACAATTGCGCAGCCATGCGACGCTGTACCCAAATAAAATTGATGTCCTTTTTTCCCCACAAATAGAGCTTTCTTTTGGTGTTATTTGATCACCTGTGCGATTTTTATTTTTTGCGCTAAAAAACAAACATTTCTGAAATAAACCCCCAATATTTTTCATATTCTGCTATATTAACATTTTAGGCCAATTTGTTTTCTGCTACATATTTTTGGTAAAAAAAAAATCACAATAAGCGTATTTTGGTTTGCGCAAAAGTTATCGCGTCTACAAACTACGGGAAAGATTTATGTCATTTTTATTGGTTTTTTTTTTTTTTTTTTTACTAGTAATGGTGGCGATCTGTGTTTTCAGCGGGACTGCGACATTGCGGCGGACAGATCGGACCCCTAACTGACATTTTTGACACTTTTGGGGGGTACCAGTGACATTACTACAGTAATCAGTGCTATAAATATGCTCTGTTACTGTAATAATGACACCGGCAGGGAAGGGGTTAACACTGTGGGTGATAAAGGGGTTAAATGTAAGCCTAGGGGAGTGATTCTAACTGTGGGGGGAGGGGTTTGTGAAATGATCATAGAGACATGTGATCCTATGTAGAAGGATCACATGATCTCTATGATCATCCCAGGGAGAAGGACGGTCAGATGTGTTTACAACAGCTGACCGTTCTTCTCTCTCAGAGGGCAATCGGAGCCGCCTGACACGCGCATCGGAGTCCCCGCTGCTGAGTGGGAGCACCCTGCCGGCGGTACACGCTCGTCCCCTAACTGCCGGCACGCAACCGACGCCGACCTATGTTGGTTTGCTCAGGAGGGTCAGCCTGCCGCAGTAAAAACAAAAAGTGATGTGTTGGGCGCTTGTGCCGACAGGTAGGACCCGCACTGGAGTATAGATGGAATGGAGAGAAGTAAGTCCGAATGTAGCAAAAGTCCAATGCCGCCTAGATAGAGTCCAATGGGGGAGCAGGATCAGTCCAGAGACGGCGGTAAGCCGCTTGTCCACCTTTGATGACGTAACGCGTTTCGGAGCATGCGCACAACGCTCCTTCCTCAGACGATCTAGAGAAACTATCAGGAGAAGCCCATACCAAACTTCTATGTAAGTGTGCTATGTTTTTGTGCAATAAACCGTGATTGTATTACTGAGTGGCGCCTGTCCTCTCTTGTTTCATATGTGCCGCAGTAAAAAGGTGGTGGGCGGTCAGCAACCAGTTAACAAAGGCTATGCAAAGATGCATTGTGGGAGTTACTAAAACAGCAGAAAGGTCGTTTTTAGCTAAAAACGTCAGAAAACGCTAATTCCAAAAAACACTAAAAAAAAAACCACCAATGCAAAAAAAAAAGCTGAAAAACCGTGAAAAGCTCGCTACAAAGCTACTGGCGTTTTTATAACGTCCCGCGTGCATGAGGCCTAATAGATTCCAACAAATTATCTCTGTTAACTGCATGGCTGAATTCTTTTTGATACACAATGAAAAGGAACAAATATAACAGAAATATAATATAATAATAATATAATAGAAAGCACTCACTTTGTATGAGGATGCTGGTGCTGTTCTTTCTGACTTTTCCATCCCGGGATTGAACAGAACACTGATATGTCCCTGTGTGATCTTTTCTGAATTTATTAAGCACATAACTGGTCTTCGTGCCATCATGCTGAATAATTTGAAAGTCTTTATAAAACGTGTATAAGAGGCTGGTGGGTACTTTAGTATCCGATGCACACTCTATTGTTACTTTTTGGCCTTCTTTCACAGGCAGAGATGGTTTAACGCTTATTTGCGGTGATGTGAATACCTCTAACAACAAATATTTTGAATTAAATATTGTTAAAATGGACTAATATTAAATATTGTTAAAATGTTAAATTACACATTCTAAAAGAATAACCATCATTGGTCTCCTATTTTTAGAAGCTAAGTGAACAAGTCACCTGATGCGATGCCCATCTTTGGCCATGCCAGTCCCCCCTTCTATTCCGGCCTTCTGACCCCTCACATCCTTTCAGCAAGTCGTATTTTAACCACATCAGCTCCGAAAGGATTTACCCCCCTTAATGACCAAGCCATTTTTTGCGATACGAGACTGCGTTACTTTAACTACTACCCAGCAGCCCCTCCTGCGCGAACCAACGTAACTGTACATCGGTCGCACGTCTGCAACTAGGGGGCGAGCGCGCGCCGTGCACCCGCCCCCACTCATCAGCGGGGACTCCGATGCATGGGGCCGGCGGCTCCGATTGCCGCTGGGCACGCACGATTGCTGCCCGCTGAGAGAGAAGGACAGTCGGCTGTTGTAAACACATCTGACCGTTCTTCTCTCTGAAAAGATCACAGAGCGCCTGTGATCCTTCTATATAGGATCACATATCTCTATGATCATTTCACAAGCCCTTCCCCCACACAGTTATAAAACACTCCTCTAGGCTCACATTTAACCCCTTGATCACCCACAATGTTAACCCCTTCCCTGCCAATGGCATTATTATAGTAACAGTGCATATTTTTTAGCACTGATTACTGTAGTAATGCCACTGGTCCCCCCCAAAAGTGTAAAAAAATGTCAGTTAGGGGTCCGATCTGTCAGCTGCAATGTCACAGTCCAGCAAAAGAATTGAAGATCGCCGCCATTACTAGTAAAAAAAAACCCCAAAACAATAAAAACAATACACTTAGATGTGTATTCCATGTATGTCAAGGAAGGAGACACACAGACTGTCATTGGCAGACTTGTCCTATTGTCTGTTTTGAGATGAAATGTGTATTGTGTTAAAGTCTACCTGTCCCATTGTCAAATGGTAATAACCTCACATTGTTCTGTCCAAATGGCTAGATAATTAGTTTAGGTTAATTCTGTTTCTGTATACAATTTCATCTGCATATGATAATGTAATCATTCAACCCCTGACCTGTGTCTAGTAATTTGATCAGGAGGGGGATGTGCTCATGTATGTATAAATTGAGTGTGTGTCTGTTCAATAAACAGTCTGTTTTTACCTCTTCATGAAGCCTTGACTTATGTTTGGGGGAAAATGCTACAAGGGATTGCTATGCTCTTCATACTCCCTTGGATAACACTAAGCTCTTGAAAGAGCTTGTTCCTGCTTCACTCTCTGGAGAAAAAGAGGGTCACCCACGGGAACCTGGAGCCTTGTCATAGGTCCAGGGTGGGTAGGGGACGGCGACACCCCAACCAAGCTGTGGCGTTTCGTGGGGTCTGTGGTGGTTATGGTGTCTGGTGGAGTGCTTGGAGCCCTCGGGAAGCACTAGGAGCATCCGTCAACGGGAGGTACCCATTCGGGGTGCCCGTTGATCTGTTACAATACACTTATCCCAGCATTTAACTAATGTCTGGAAAGCTTCGGCATAGAACCATCCAAGGACAGCCTGGTTTACTTTCTTTGGAAAAATTCAGAAAAAATTTGTCTCTTGTGCAATTTCACGAGAGGTTATACATCAATTATCCAGGATCAGGTGCTCCACGCGCTGAATGTTCACAGGAATGACTGCTGTGGGCTAGAAACTTCATTACCACATGATGATACCACATGTCACATGCATGCACTAACACTGTTGTCTGCCATCTTGATTAAGAGTCTCTGGATTGGCCCGCGACACGTGCGCTGCCTATCAGTAATAGGACAAACTTGCCACTTACTGCTGCATGTAGTACCACCACACTAGCATCCCTTTTTTTAAAATTAAAAGTCCGGTTTCACCTAAACATCCCTCATACTAAAAATTTGCCATACCTAAACTTTCAGCAATACATAGCACATTGATAATGTACTAACCATGGGCGTCTGCAGAACTTTTTTTAGGGGGGGGGGGGGCATAATTTTAAGGTCATCCATGCTCAGCCCCTTTTTTCGCCCCCATAGATCCCCCTTTAGAGCAGGCCAGTGTCCCCCATAGATCCCCTTTAGAGCAGGGTCCCCATAGATCCCCCCTTTAGGGCAGACCAGGCCAGGGTCCCACATCGATCCCCCTTTAGAGCAGGCCAGGGTCCCCATAGATCCCTCTTGAGTCTTACCTTTTCACCTATATTCCCCGCCCTACCAGGTATTCCTGCACCACTAGGTACTCCTGGCTCTCCCTGCAAAGAATATATATATATATATACTGTACTTAGCCAATATGACCCACTTTAGAGCAGTCCAGGATCCCCATAGATCCCCCTTAGAGCAGGCCAGGATCCTTATAGATCCCCTTTAGAGCAGATCAGGGTCCCCATAGATCCCCCTTTAGAGCATGCCAGGCCAGGGTCCCCCATAGATCCCCATTTAGAGCAGGCTCCCCATAGATTCCCCTTTTAGAGCAGGCCAGGGGCGCTTGCCCCCCCCCCCCCCCTTGTGGATGCCCATGGTACTAACCACAACTGCCAATCAGAAATCATATTTCATGGACTGGCTTGGTCCGTACTGAGCACACACCCAGTTGTCTTTACACATTCCTTAGTAATCAAAAGAAGTCATTCTTTGAGGGTACTGTCTAGAAATATATACCATACCAGTGTTCATCTCCCACCCACCCCAATACCACTAATGGGCATAGTGTGGACGTGGATAGGGGAGAAACCATTGCACGCTGTTAAGCATTAGTTTCCCAATAGACTTCAGGAGATGATTTCCCATCATTGGAGGTAAGTATTTATGTCTCTCTTTTGCAGGCAAATCTTTTTGGTAAAGTAAATCTTAAGAACAGGGTCACTTTAATGAACAATTTTCAAGGCCATTCTTCCATGCTCACCTTGAATCAGAATGGATACCACATTGCTGTTCTTCCTCACAGTGTCAGATGCCGTCCTCACTTCACAGATATAATTCCCAGAATCCTCCAGCTGAGCTTTCTGAGAGCTGAATGTTTCATCTTTGCTGAAATCCTGAACAATTTGTCCATCTCTGTAGAAGGCAAACTTCAGATCCATGTTCTCTCTTAGAGGGTTATGTCTGGTTTTACAGGTCAGGGTCATGTAACCACCTTCTCGTATTTGGTTTCGATTGTAATCTATTTTTGGAGTAGTGAACAGATCTATAAAAAATAATAAAATGACTGTGGTTTTATTATACACACATAGTTACAAGTTGGGTTACAGATATGTGGGAACCCAGACAAAACATCACAAATATTGTCGAAGGAAGAAAATTATGGGTCCAGTCTTCATCAACATTTAAAAGCCAATGTTGTAGTCTATTAAAGAATCCATTGCACATACCTATCCATTTGGTGTTGCCGGTCCATAGGAGGCAGTGATTAAGTGGTGATATTCATGAGCGGCAATTAAATAATCCCTTTTTAGAAGATGTATTGCCACCGAAATCTCTTCAACATTGGACACACTACTGAGGGTGCCAAACGCCCCATCAACCACTGTGCTTCAATCCACTAGCCCCCGCATCAGAAGAAAGAAACAAACGGAGCACCTCTAAGTGCAGTATGTTTAATCCAAGAATGTACACAAATTGTAAAAACTCACATGGGATACATTGCGTAAGGCTCAAAGCTGGTGTCGAGAGATGAAGTCCAAAGTCCAGTGTCCAGGAGCAGAAAACAGATGGATGCTGATATATGAAACGGGAGGACAAACAAAGCCGGCCGCCGTGTTCCAGAATCAGCTTCCTTCCGCGTGTCAGACTGGAGCACAGCGTATCGCCACGTGACGTCACCAGGACCAGAAGGGGGAACGCAACGCATTTCAGAGCATGCGCCAAGCTCTCAGCGGGCATGCGCGCTCTTTTTTCAAGTGTGATTGTAGGAAGATCAAGGGGGATCCCTCCAAACTCTCCTCTCAGCCGCCCACAAAAAATTGATTTTCCTACAATCACACTTGAAAAAAGAGCATGCATGCCCACTGAGAGCTTGGCGCATGCTCTGAAATGCATCGTGTTCCCCCTTTTGGTCCTGGTGACGTCACGCGGCGATACGCTGCGCTCCAGTCTTACACGCGGAAACAAGTTGATTCCGGAAGACGGCGGCCGGCTTTGTTTGTCCTCCCGTTTCATCTATCAGCAGCCATCTGCTTTCTGCTCCCGAACACTGGACTTTGGACTTCATCTCCCGCCACCAGTTTTGAGCCTTACACAATGTATCCCATGTGAGTTTTTACAATTTGTGTGCATTCTTGGATTAAACATACTGCACTTAGAGGCGCTCCGTTTGTCTCTTTCTTTTAACCCTCTCCACAGAGCCTGACTTCCCTGTGTTATGGAGCCAGCCCTTTGTCATGGACTGTTTTATCTTTGATGGACTTTTATACTTTTAATTGTATGTACAGCACTCAGATGCACTGCTGTCATTTTTAGCGACTGTGATTTACAGTGAATGGCCCATTATACATTGATTATCCCGACCACCTTGTATTCATCCAGGGCGCCGGCTAATCTATTGTTTTTTGCCCACATCAGTAGAGAACACAGTAATGAAAAAGTGGCCAGCAGGAGAAACCACAGTCACTGAAGGGTTTTTTGGTGGCCCTTAATCTTTAAAACAGTGACCATCTGAGTCATTGTCCACTAAAGAGGGTAGTATGCCCACTCATACTTGACAAGGTCCTGTTGTTTAAAAAAATGCCGATAACCTCTCTTTAAAATGATCCACAATACAATGCTACTATATACATATAGGAATTAAAGGATCTAAAAAAAAAAAAAATGAAAAAAAAAATTACCTTGTACAGAAATATAGGTTTCAGCCCATATCCATTCAGCATTCTGATGGTCAAAATCAAATTTATTTTTACATTTGTACATGCCGCTCATCGCTGTGTTTACATTTTGAATATGTAAGATATCATTTGTGGATTTTAATTGTTCATTATCCTTGTAAAATAATGTCATGACTTCATTCTCATAGCCGGGCAAGCTGTGACATTTTACATCAAAGGAATCACCTTCAACAACATCAGGTGGAGCCTGCAGGATAAGATGGGCTGGAAAAAGAAGAGTCAGTATTAAAGTTAAAATTTAGGACAGAGAACCTAGGGTACAATGCCAGACAGGAGAGAATGGATTTGATGAGTACAGACCTGATAGTTGTGTCTGATTCAGGACATGAGGCACGACAGGGGAGGACAGAAATTAGCTTGAACCTCAGTACGAAGAATGGAGAGCAATACAGTACCAAATGTGAATGTCGTGTTTTAATAAAATGGAGATGGGTCTCATGTGGGTTTGGAGAGAGTGCTGACTTTTAGCTAATTGAATGTGGTGGAGCTGTCCTATTCACCCAAAAGGGATACTAGGAAAAATAAGAAAGTGCGGAGAAGGGCAATCAAACTAATAAGAGGCATGGAGGAGCTCAGCTATGAGGAGAGATTAAGAGATTAGAGGAACTTGATTTATTCTCTCTTGAGAAGAGGAGATTAAGGAGATATAATCACCATGTATAAATACTTAAGGGGTCCGGTCCATATAGTGAACTTGGTGTTGAGTTATTCACCTTAAGGTCATCACAGAGGACAAGGGGGCACTCTTTACATCTGGAGGAAAAGAGATTTCATCTCCAAATACAGATAGACTTCTTGATAGTAAGAGCAGTGAAAATGTGGAATAGACTCAAGAGCCAGCTCAGTAGATTGCTATAAAAGGCCTGGATTCTTTTCTAAATGCACATAATATAACTGGATACTAATATTTAGAGGAAAAGTTGATACGGGGAATATCAAATTGCCTCTCGGGGGATCAGGAAGGAATTCCTTTCCTCCACTGGAGCAAAGTGGATCATACTTTTTTCCTTCCTCTGTATCAACTGTTGGTATAAGATTGTGTTTATGGAGGTTTTCTATTTGTGTGTGTATGTAACTATTCAGTCATTTGTGAATCAACGTCCCCGTTTTTAAACTATTACTTCAGACTTTCCAAGTCTCCCGCGACTTGCGGGAGTCTCCCGCAAGTGCCGTGTGATCTCTGCCAGGGGCGGACTGGGCCGGGGGTTCAGCTGCTGGAACTGCACGGTCGCACTTTCTCATTCTTTACATGTCAGTCCCGGGCTGGCCTAATTATTTTTTATGCAGAATGCAGACAGGCTGGAACTCAGGAGAATACAGGGTGATGTCATGAGGGAGGGACTTATGCAGCTTCAGCTATCCATTGGCTGGGGAGGCAGCAGGGGCAGTGCAGAACCACCTCCTGAGCCAATAAGTACACAAAGTAAAACTTCATCCCATGGGCTTTCTGTATAGTGCGGGATGGAGCAGCAGTTGTCATCTGGGGAGAAGGCTGAACAGGGTGCTTTTCAGCCAATCATGGCTCAGGGGCTAAGTCCACATCCCACACTATATAAGGCTGATGCTTACACAGCAGCCGTGTGTAATGTGTTACAATAGTGATTAGCAGTGGCGGCCGGTGTATTGAGGGCGCAGGTAAGCCGCCCCCCATCCATGCGTCCGGCCCCCTAATCTACATGCAGGGGCTCCGGACGCATGGAGCTTACTGGGCTTTTTTTTTTAAATCACCTGATTAGAGCCAGAGGCTCTAATAGGGTGATGCAAAGGGTGGTCCCGGGGCGCAGAGCAGTGCGCCCGCGAGCCCACCCATTGTGTGACAATAGCCGCGGCTGCTCCAGGGCTCCAGGTAAGTGCACTGGTCTCGGGGGGGGGGGGGGTCCACAGGGGGCATGTGTGTTGGTCACTGCATTGAAAGGGGGCATGTACGCTGGTCACTGCATTGAAAGGGGGCATGTACGCTGGTCACTGCATTGAAAGGGGGCATGTACGCTGGTCACTGTATTGAAAGGGGGCATGTACGCTGGTGACTGCATTGAAATGGGGCATGTATGCTGGTCACTGCATTGAAGGGGGCACGCTGGTCACTGTGCATTGAAAGGGGGCACGCTGGTCACAGTGCATTGAAAGGGGGCACGCTGGTCACTGGGCATTGAAAGGGGGCATGCTGGTCACTGTGCATTGAAAGGGGGCACACTGGTCTCTCTACATTGAAAAGGGGGCACGCTGGTCTCTCTGCATTGAAAGGGGGCACGCTGGTCTCTCTGCATTGAAAGGGGGCACGCTGGTCTTTCTGCATTGAAAGGGGGCACGCTGGTCACACTGCATTGAAAGGGGGCACACTATACCTTATTTACTGAAGGCCCCTTTCACACTTTTGCGACCTCAAAGTCACGCAATTTTTTACAGCGTTTTTTGCCGCAAAGCAATGCCTATTAAATTTTTCTGTTTGCGCCCCCCCAAAAATTTTGAGCACCAGCCGCCACTGGTGGTGATTAGGCAGGTAGTTTGTGGATAGTGAGTTCAGTCAGTTTAGTGCAGTCAGTGTAGTGTACAGGCATACGCCACTTTTAAAATGAATAAATATGTTGTAGTCTTGGGTCCCCTCTCGGTGCTCCCCAAATTTTGTGTCCCTGTCACTTATAGATTGGGAGCAGTGCCATGCCAAGCTGACCAATATTTCCCATAGACACCAATGTTAAAGACGGGGAGCAGTAACATGTCAAGCTGACCAATATTTCCCATAGACACCAATGTTAAAGACGGGGAGCAGGGCCATGTCAAGCTGACCAATATTGCCCATAGGTGCCAATGAGCACTGAAAGCTGAAACTTGGTCTAGGCAGGAAGGGGGTGAAAGTGTTTTGTATTTAAGTGGTTAAGAGGGAACCCTATGACAGAATAAAAAAAAAAGGGCATGGGTCTGATACAGATTTTAAGGGGAACTTTACGCCAACATTTTAAAGAAAAACAGTGTGGGGTCCCCCCCAACATCCATACCAGGCCCTTATCCGAGCATGCAGCCTGGCAGGCCAGGAAATGGGTGAACGAGCAGTTCCCCCCCCTCCTGAACCATACCAGGCCGATTGCCCTCAACATGGAGAGGGTGATTTGGGTTGTCCATGTTGATGGGGACAAGCGCCTCTTCCCGACAACCCTGGGCTGTGGCTGTGGGGGCCTGCGGGTGGGGGGCTTATCGGAATCTGGAAGCCCCCTTCAACCAGGGGGCCACCAGATCCTGCCCCCCTCTTGTGAATAGGTATTGGGTACATCCTACCCCTACCCATTCACCAAAAAGTGTAAAAAAGTAAAAACCACAGAACACAGTTTTTGACAAGTCCGTTATTAAAAAGAAAAAAAAAACAGTGTCCCTCGATGTAAATCCACCGTCAATCATGACGCCCGCCTGACCCGAAAAAAATAAAGAAAAAATTAAAAAACGCTTCGCCTCTTCCGAGGCTACCCGCCCTATGCCACTCTTCAGCTTTGGCAGCTCTTTTATAGGCAAGGGGCGAGGCAATCCGGTTACGTCAACCGGTGGCACTGCTTCTTCTGACGTCACGTGACTTCAAAAGAGGCGGTGCCACCAAGTGACGTAACTGTGTGGCCCCACCCCTTACCTATAAAAGAGCTGGCAAAGCTGAAGAGCGGGCATACGGCAGGTAGCTTCGGAAGAGGCGAAGCGTTTTTTATTTTTTTTTCTATTTTTCGGATCCGGCAGGCGTCGTGATTGATGATGGATTTACATCGGGGGACACAATTTTTTTTCTTTTTAATAAAGGACTTGTCAAAAACTGTGTTCTGTGGTTTTTATTTTTTTACACTTTTTGGTGAATGGGCAGGGGTACGATGTACCCGATACCCATTCACAAGGGGGGGGGGCAGGATCTGAGGGCCCCCTTGTTAAATGGGGCTTCCAGATTCCCCACCCGCAGACCCCCACAACCACAGCCCAGGGTTGTTGGGAAGAGGCCCTTGTTCCCATCAACATGGGGCACCCCAAAGCAACCTCTCCATGTTGAGGGCAAGCAGCCTGGTATAATTCAGGAAGGGGGGGCGCTTGCTTGTCCAAGTCTGATAACGCGTGGGATGCGAAACGGCCGTAGAGCTATTATCTCAAACGCTTAAGGTCCAGCCATCACTCCATCTTGGCTTTTGAAGTGAGTCCTTTGATTGTTTGAATGTTATTTATTTTATATCTTCATGTACACTGTTTTTCATGTCAGTGTTACTCAATTTTTACCTATTAAATTTTAAAACACCTTTTCATACTGCACCATGAGCCTCTTCCCTTTTTTATTAAAATCTCACATGACGTGTTGAGTGGATAAACTTTTTGGAGTTTGTTCCTGAGACCGGATGTTGCTGAATATCTTGATGTCCAAAGGCTACGAGGCTTGCTGAACCATACCCTAATGCTGTCCTATAATTTAGACAGCACCTGGCTCTGGTGAGTGTGCATTTCATTCATCGGTGGTGGATACATCAACGTTTATGAACCATTTCTTATCATCTGCACCGGGATTTATTCATGAACTCTACCACATCTTATGAATGAACTTTCATGATATAATTTGTTATATTCACCTCACAGGGATACTTTTTGTTGTATTTTACTAAGTATATTTTTTCTGAAGTGCAGTAAGACCCCCCTTTTTTTCTGTATTTCAGTGTTTGTATATTTACGCTTTTTTTTTTTTTTTTTTTTTTCTTTCAAAAACATTTTATTAAATTTCTTGGTGAACATGAACATGTAAATAACAGTGGATTTACAAGGGCCGTATAATACAATGCAAATTAATATTAGACATGTAACAAGGTCAATAGCAAAAGGGAGACTTAAGAACTCTTAAGATTTGAGGGGAGAGAGGAAAATACAATATCATCACAGAAAAAAGTGAATGAATAGGTAACTGTTATGGGGGGGAACACAGTAAACATATTGTGAATTAAACAGAATGTGTAAATCACATGGGAATCCGTCCCATAATCCAGACACCCCCAAAGGGGATCATGCTGTGTCCGGTTCACGGGAGGGCTCCACGGAGATGGGCCGTGTATTTTCTAAATAAGAAAGAGCGGATAATAGATGGAGGGGGAAAAAGATAGAAAAAAAAAAAAAAATAATAATAATAGGGGGACCCTCTTATAGTATTAGCGAAAGGAAGCTATTTAGGAGGGTGGAATGTTTGAGGGTTAGAAGATTCATATGCACCATATATGATAGTATGTAAACGTATCAGGTGTGGTGGAGGGGGGGGGGTGGGAAGGGAAGAGGGGGATGTAGGAAGGGCAAAAAGGGGAGGTATTGTAGAAAGCAGAACAGGGATAGACTAGACATTGTTAAATAGTAATCAACAACTTGTCAAGATAATGATAGAGAGATACCAAGCAAGCATTATGAAAAAGAAAGAAAAAGAAACTTTGGGTTTAGTTTGATGCTGAAGTGTAGTTCACATATACATCAGATTTAGTGAATTCGAGCCAAGGGGCCCATATCTTGTAGAATTTATCAGGGGATTCTCTGGCTTGGTGGATTAATTCTTCCATTTCGGCAACTTTAGTAATACGGGAGAACCATTCTTTTATAGAGGGCGGGGTTATTGATAACCAATGACATGGGATGCACATCTTGGCAGCGTTGATGAGGTGTAGTATAAGTGATTTATTTACGCTTTTTTGCTAGCTACTGATACATTAGATCATTAGCGCTGAATCACAATTTTTGTTTTCTACCTATTTACTCTAGAAGAGCTGTACAGGGCTGTAGAAGGTCCTTAACCCATCAGCAGGACCGGTATCTGCTCCTTTGTGCAAGGAGGAACAGGATAAGCACTGCCAGAGCCCTACAAAATGACCTCCAGCAGGCCACTGGTGTGAATGTCTCTGACCAAACAATTGGAAACAGACTTCATGAGGGTGGCCTGAGGGCCCGACTTCCTTTAATGGGCCAGTTACCCAGTCCATACTAGTACAGATCCTAACACATTACCCAGTCCATACCAGTATACATCCTAACACATTACCCAGTCCATACCAGTATACATCCTAACACATTACCCAGTCCATACCAGTATACATCCTAACACATTAACCAGTCCATACCAGTATAGAACCTAACACATTACCCAGTCCATAAGAGTATAGATCCTAACACATTACCCAGTCCATATCAGCATAGATGCTAACACATTACCCAGTCCATACCAGTATATATCCTAACACATTACCCAGTCCATACCAGTTTAATTCCTAACACATTACCCAGTCCATACCAGTATAGATCCTAACACATTACCCAGTCCATACCAGTATAGATCCTAACACATTACCCAGTCCATACCAGTATAGATCCTAACACATTACCCAGTCCATACCAGTATACTTCCTAACACATTATGCAGTCCATACCAGTATAGATCCTAACACATTATGCAGTCCATACCAGTATAAATCCTAACACATTACCCAGTCCATACCAGTATAGATCCTAACACATTACCCAATCCATTTCAGTATACTGTAGATCCTAACACATTTACCAGTCCATACCAGTATAGATCCTAACACATTAACCAGTCCATTATAGTATAAATCCGAACACATTACCCACTCCATACCAGTATAGACCCTAACACATTACCCAGTCCATACCAGTATAGATACTAACACATTACCCAGTCCATACCAATATAGATCCTAACACGTTATGCAGTCCATACCAGTATAGATACTAACACATTACCCAGTCCATACCAGTATAGATCCTAACACATTACCCAGTCCATACCAATATAGATCCTAACACATTACCCAGTCCATACCAATATAGATCCTAACACGTTATGCAGTCCATATTAGTATAAATCCTAACACATTACCCAGTTCATACCAGTATAGATCCTAACACATTCTCCAGTCCATATCATTAGAGATCCTAACACATTACCCAATCCATTTCAGTATACTGTAGATCCTAACACATTAACCAGTCCATACCAGTATAGATCCTAACACATTACCCAGTCCATACCAGTATAGATCCTAATACATTACCCAGTCCATACCAGTATAGATCCTAATACATTACCCAGTCCATACCAGTATAGATCCTAACACATTACCCAGTCCATACCAGTATAGATATCCAGCATGAGATTTTATCCCCATTTAGATCTGATGCGTTTTCAAAGTGTTCCTTTCATTTTTTTGAGCAGTGTAATAATATAGGTACAGTATATGTATAAGAACAATAACACACAACGCGGGGAACATTTGATACGTGAAATAGTTTGATATTTAAAGCAATTTGTCCCTAGCTAAAAAGACAGAAAAACTTACCATTGCTAATTACTTCCAATCTTACAAGGTAGCTACGATCCTTTCCAGAGCTACACTGGTAAACCCCACTGTCCTCTATATTTGAAGATATGATTTTTAACTCTTGATTTGACTCTCCGCTGATTGGTTTTCCATCTTTGATCCAGTCATAGTTCTGTGTTGGTTTAGTGGTGTTACAAGTCATAGTTATCATTTCATTCTTAAACACCGTTCCCCAGGGAGGTGAGAGGGTCACAACGGGCCTGTCTGGTTTTCCTGCAACACGCAATGAAAAAACAAACCTAAAGTGATTGTAAACGATCACCTTGTAAAACATACAGGTTAAAATAGAAATGAAACACAAAACATTTTTGTATAGATACATAAAAAAAAAAAAAATTATAAATACTTCTTTCCCCTTTTTTATAAGTGATCACATTCCCTCTGTTCTCAACTGCATAAGAGCTGGGGGGAGGCGAAGCAGCAGCACACTGAGCTTCCCAGTGAATGGCTGTGCAGCGGGCGCGTGTAAGGACAGCTCTGATCATTGGAGGAGAGCACACTGAGTTCACCATCTATGTCCCATTGTGGAGATTTCTCTTCACTTCTGATATGGCCAAACAGGAAGTGAGAGGAAATCCGTGAAAATTAGGGGCCTCCTCCACCCATCTCAGAACGAGTGTCCCCATGGGAAGATTTCCCCTTGATGACTTTTTGGGGGCAACCTAAAATTTGGAATTTTCTTTTACTTTCACTTTCAATGATAATGGTAAACAGGACAAAGAGGGTGAATCTCCTTAACGGGGGCACAGACAGCAATAAAAACTGACAGGTGTTCAAATACCTCTTCACTCCATCCCAAAACTAAAAAACGAAAAAACAAAAAAGTTGTGCCTTTAGCTGTACTTAAAAGCGGAGTTCCAACCTCATTTTTTATTTATTTTTTTATTTTAAAAAGACACCCGTGATGTTAATAATAATGTCTTTCCAAAAAGGTAATTATATGCAAAGTCGTTGTATTATTTCAGCATTTTTATTTAAAACTAACCTTTCATTCTAAGACAAAAGTAGTGTGGTGCTGCGCTATTAGGTGATAATAATAAAAAAATCATAAATACCAAATTACTCAATAATATAGTGGTTATAGATAGTATATGTACAAAACAAATAATGCTAATAGTCATAAACCATAAAACAAAATTATTCATTAGAATATGTAATTAGATACCCAGCAACACAAGTAAAATTGGTAGAAGTGACAAATTCTTAATCTGTCTATATATTGAAAAATAATAAAAGATTATAAAAAGGTGTTTGTTGTTTCGCGGGACCCTTCACCATTTAAAAAATGAAACTCTGGTCAAAAATGAAAGTTTTCCTATTAATAATATGTTCAATATCTTTATCTTTGATATTATTCATTTTCTGGCTAGCTGCTTGTGTAGCTTAGAAAGTCTTATCTAAACTGGACAATCAGCTTCTTCCTGTTCTTCACCGACAAAGCTATCTCCCTTTATCTGAATTTGCTAAGCTGTCTTTCACTTCCTGAAAAGGTTGTCAGTCTTTCTTAGACAGGCATGCCTAGACCTGCCCCCCCCCATCATATCTTTCCTATCCTTCACCATGATCTCCTCCTATCTTCATTGCCTTGTTTAGGCTAGCAGCTTCTCCTGAGAGAGAGGGAGAGAGAGGAAGAGGAGGGTCACGTGACCGTCGCATTATGAGAAAAATAAGGTACAACGGAACATTTGTGTCAGGTCCATTTTAGATCATAGACTCGCCTATTTGAGGGCTAGAGATACAGTTCTGGATAGGAACCCCAACCCCCTTTTTTTTCCCATTGTCCACCATCTTACTCCTGGATATACACATTTACATACAGAGTTACCCCCTGAGGTTCATCACCTCACAGATTAATTGGGTGACTATCTACAATGGACGTTATCATTCTCCTGTCTGATTTGAGCTGAACTATCATGAAAAAAGAGATGGAATTGCCCCTTATTACATACCAGATATTCTGCAACACGGCACACCTCACTCCTTTTCTATAATATTCCACTTCACTGTATCTAATCCCTAGATGCTCAACTGCTCAACATGAAAGACTGTTCGCATCTTAGACAGTTACATCTTTTGAAGTACCCTTATGGAAATGCGAGCTCAACCAATAGGCCCCTAACATAGAGAATAGAAGCAAATGACAAGTATTGGTATTGGTCTAT
Organism: Pelophylax lessonae; assembly: GCF_965119305.1. Taxonomy (NCBI): domain Eukaryota; kingdom Metazoa; phylum Chordata; class Amphibia; order Anura; family Ranidae; genus Pelophylax; species Pelophylax lessonae. The sequence goes on from NC_138780.1 coordinate 7,342,910, forward strand.
ACCAGTGATGGCGAACCTAAGCACCCCAGATGTTTTGAGCTACATTTTCCATGATGCTCAACTGCATTGCAGAGTGCATGAGCATCATTGGAAATGTAGTTCCAAAACATCTGGGGTGCCAAGGTTCGCCATCACTGGTCTATACTGTCTTTGTATCATTTATCCTGCCCATCTTCCCGCCACCGAGAGGGAGATCCATTTTCATATCTCAGTTTTGCTTTTAAAGGAAAGGTCATGGGTTCACACAAGTTTATTTACCTTTACTCTGTGGGCTGCCATTATAACTCCTCCCACGCGCCCCACAGGTAGTAGTTATAAACTGTTACATAAACTGTTTTTTACACCTTCTAACTACTTTCTTATTGACCTTCGGTGTTAATCATCGAAAGGTGTTGTTAGCAATCTTCAGTGTGTACCCTTATTGAAATAGGGCGTCCACAGGAATTACGTATTATTACTGGCTAAAGTATAAATCTCACTCATTCTTGTTTCTTTTGTTTACAGTCAAACTTTTATCTTTATTCTTCTCTCCCTTTCTTCCTAATTATCTCTCCTTTCAACTTTTATCTCTGGACCTCTTCGATAAGCAGTGCAAAGGAAAGACCAACAGAAACCCAGGTACTAAAGACAAAAGATCTACAGCGCCTTACTCTTCTTACTGTAAGTACAGATGACAATTTCCACACTAACATCCCTCACAACTTACCCTGACAATGACATTCTCTGCTCTTGGGAAAGGTCCTACTGTGATCTCTCCCAACTGCCGAGGCTTGAATATTCCTGAAAAGCGAATCTCACTGCTACGTAAACTCAAAAAGTCTAGACCACAATTCGTTTTTCTTCAGGAGACACATTTCCGCACACAACATATCTCTAAAATGTTGAATAGATTTTTCACTAAAGCCTTCCATTCCACCAATTACTCTTCTAAAACCAAAGGAGTGTCTATCTTAGTGAGTAAAGAGGCTCCATTTTTTCTCCAACAACAATTGACTAACTCGGAGGCCAGATACCTTTTCCTGAAAGGTACTTTGGCAGGCAGACCTGTTACACTTATCAACGTGTTCTTCCCAAACTCTGCCCAAATTACCTTTTGCAAGCATATCATAGATGAGTTGAAATGTTTCACCTCAGGATGCATCATCCTTGGAGGTGACTTCAATATACCTATGAACCCAATGATGAACCCCTCCAATGAAAATTCAAGAATTAAATACAGCATACTCAAAAAACTCAAAGAGCTATTACGCTCTCGAACACTAGTGGATGTATGGAGATCATTACATCCAGATGATAGAGATTACACATATTACTCTAACATACACGACAAATATTTCCACATAGAGTATATTTTCATGACACAATGAGACCTAACAGACCTTAGAGAAGCAAATAGTGGGAATCAATCAATATCCGACTATTTCCCTATTTCAATGCTGCTAGCTTCTCCTTTACCACAAACACAGAAAGCCTTTAACTGGCGTTTAAACCCCTCTTTGCAGACAGACCCTGAAATTTACCAGCAAATTGCTGAAGAAATTTCACACTATTTGTCGACTAACATGCCAGAAGATTTATCCCCATTAACGATAGGGGAGGCACATTACGAGGCAAATTTATAAAGTGGAGGGCAAGACGTAAACAGGAAAAGGAGGCAGAAATGTCAAGTTTAGCTGACAAAATGTTGCAGTTTTAGAACTGCAACACAAACAATCGCTAGCCATAAAAAACATAAAGAACTCTTAGAAAATCGTAATTCTCCTCAACAAATTTTAGATGCAAAAGCCAAACATACTGTTCCTCTGCAAAGGAGTCTACTATGAGTATGGGGACAAAACTAGCAAATTTTTAGCGATAGCTCAAGGAATCTCAATTACCTCTAATATACACGGGATGCAAAAATAAGCTAGGAAAACTGGAATGCACAACAAACCTTATTGCTAACCAGTTCCACAAATACTACTCAAGCTTATATAACCTTCCCCCTCAGCACAAACCTGCCACACTGCCAGAGTTGTATAAAGTACTCGAAACCCATACTTGAGTAAAAGTACAAGTGCTCGATCAAAAAGTGACTTGAGTAGAAGTGGAAGTGCTCGATCAAAAAGTGACTTGAGTAGAAGTACTAAAGTATTCAACATTTTTTGTACTTAAGTATTGCAAGTCGTTTTTTTTTTTAAATTTTGCTACTCAAGTACTGAAAGTAAAAGTACCAGTAGTTTTGAAAAAAAATTGCTACTCAAGTACTGAAAGTAGAAGTACAAGTACTGTGTTATGTAGTTATTAAAGAAAGAAGTCAAAAGTTTGAACATCATATTGTTTTTTATTATTTCAAATGCAGCTTTTATTTATACATACAGTAGCATTTATTTTCATATGCGCTGATAATACACAATGTTTTGAACTTCATGAAACCTCCATCTACTGTTCTAGCAGTGGTAATTTTTATAATAGTAACGAGTAACTATGCAGCACAAAAAAAAAATATCGGAGTAGAGGTATTGAAATCATTGAAAAAATGTAGTGAAGTAAAAGTGGAAGTAGGAGAAAAAAATTCTACTCCAGGAAAGTACAGATAACGCCTTTCAGTACTTAAGTACAGTAGTGAAGTAGTTCTACTTAGTTACTATACATCTCTGCACACTGCAAGGCAATAGAGAATCTATATTAAAAGACTACTTAACCACTTGCCGATCGCCCGCTGCCTTTTTACTGCAGCAGTGCTGCTACTGGAGTGCATGTGGAATCGGCGGCGCGCGCGCCGGAGCCGCACTCCCACTGTGTTTAGACGGGAGACGTGCTGCGAGAGGGGCGGTGGCGATTGCCACCTTCCTCCCGCAATTGTCCGGGAAATGGAGAGAAGACCCGCCTGCTTATGCAAAACAAAGTAGGCAGATCTTCTTTTAGACAGGCAGGGAGAGATCAGCAGTTTCAGCTAAGCTGAAACTGCGATCTGTCTGTGCTTGTCACAGAACCCCCCTCCCCCCACACAGTCAGTAAACATATTAGGCATAGATTTAACCCCTTGATCACCCCCAGTATTAACCCCTTCCCTGCCAGTGTCCTTTATACAGTAACAGTACATATTTTAGTACTGATTACTGTAGTAATGTCACTGGTCCCCACCCAAAAAGTGTCAAAAAATGTCAGTTAGGGGTCTGATCTGTCCGCAGCAATGTCACAAAAATCGCAGACCGCCGCCATTACTAATAAAAAAAAAAAAAAATAAAAAGTCCAAAAATCTATCCGTAGTTTGTAAACGCAATACCTTTTGCGCAAACCAATTAAAATACCCTTTTTGGGATTTTTTTTTACCAAAAATATGTAGCAGAATACAAATTGGCCTAAACTGATAGAAAATTTTTATTGGGAATGTTTTATAGCAGAAAGTAAAAAATATGGCGTTTTTTTCAAAATTGTCCCTCTTTTTTTGTTTATAGCGCAAAATCTAAAAACCGCAGAGGTGATCAGCTCTATTTGTGGGGAATACGACCGTGCAATTTTCCATTAAAGTAACGCAATGCCGAATCGCAAAAAATGGCCTGGTCATTAAGGGGGTAAAATCCTTCCGGGGCTGAAGTGGTTAATACAAAGCAAAATCCCCACACTAAATTCCACAGATATTGATGACCTGGAACAGCCTATTAGAGAACTCACCATTGTCAATCATACCAAGTCTCGCCGGATGGCTGTAGATGGTTTTGTCAGTCGAGCACTTATACAATTCATTGGCTCCTACTTTCACGTCAATTTTATTTTGTTTGTTCCAATAAAATATCAGATCTTTTTTATACCAGTAACTGTTCACTTCCACTGATCCCACACTGCATGACAGAGTCACTGAATCACCGCGATAAAATTGGTTCCAATTAGGGGATAGGGTTACAACCGGTCTGGCTGCAGCTCCTATAAGAGAGAACAATGTGAATGTTACTTAGGAAGAAAAACGACCTGGGGAGCCACCAACCTACACAAGGAGAGAGAGCAGCTGTGATCGGTCTTTATTACAAGAAAAAGTCTCATACTAGATTACTGCACAGATCTGGAAGAAATACACAAAAATACTTTGGAACGTTTTCAATGGTCAGTCAATTTCTCTTACTTTGGATCTCAATTGATAACCCATCACTCATCTTCCTCACAGTGTCAGACGTTGTCCTCACTTCACAGGTATATTTCCCAGAATCCTCCAGCTGAGCTGACCGCACTCTGTATGTATCAGATACATTGTATTCTTGCACATTCCGTCCATCTCTGTAGAAGGCAAAGTGCAGCTCTGTGCCACCTCTGAGCGGGTTCAGTCTGGTGTCACATCTCACCATCATGTCATCTCCTTCTCGTCGCGGGTCAACAATTTTTTCAATTTTTGGAGTTGTGAACAGATCTATAAAAACCAAGGAAAATCTTATGTGTGTAGGTTTTTTTTTGTACTTGTTTGAGTGACTACTATTCCTTCCTTCCCATTCCCTCCATACTTCACCATCATCACCACCGCTTGAAGCCACACTCGTGCCTTCATTTCTAACATGCCATGAAACAATTGGTAACAGACTTTTAGATCAGGAGGCAGAGATTCAAGGTATAAAAACAAAATGCCTTGGAAACCTTGAGCACTGCAGTAAACTGTGGGTGTGATAAAATTGTGTTAACAGTGGGAGGGGCTTAAAGGGGTAACTTTAGATAAACCCGAGTCTATGTTGCTATGGCTCAATATTATGTAACACACAGTACAGGGTTCAGGAGTGAATAGCATATGATGCTCAGAGGTCAGGAACAAGTAACACAGATCACAAAGGTCAGGAATTAGTAAAGCACACATTGCATTGATTAGATGTAAGTAAATCACAGAGTGCAGGGTTCAAGTAAAATATGGAGAGCAGAGGTTAGGAGCAATTTAGCTTGGAGTAAAGGGTTCAGGAGTAAGTAACATATGGAGAGCAGAGGTTAGGAGCAAGTAAGCATGGCGTGTAGGGTTCAGGAGTAAGTAACATATGGGGAGCAGAGGTTAGGAGCAAGTAAGCATGGAGTGTAGGGTTCAGGAGTAAGTAACATATGGAGAGAAGAGGTTAGAAGCCAATAAGCACAGAGTGTAGGGTTCAGGAGTAAGTAACATATGGAGAGCAGAGGTTAGGAGCAAGTAGGCACTGAGTGTAAGGTTCAGGAGTAAGTAACATATGGAGAGAAGAGGTTAGAAGCCAATAAGCACAGAGTGTAGGGTTCAGGAGTAAGTAACATATGGAGGGCAGAGGTTAGAAGCAAGTAAGCACGGAGTGTAGGGTTCAGGAGTAAGTAACATATGGAGAGAAGAGGTTAGAAGCCAATAAGCACAGAGTGTAGGGTTCAGGAGTAAGTAACATATGGAGAGCAGAGGTTAGGAGCAAGTAGGCACTGAGTGTAAGGTTCAGGAGTAAGTAACATATGGAGAGAAGAGGTTAGAAGCCAATAAGCACAGAGTGTAGGGTTCAGGAGTAAGTAACATATGGAGAGCAGAGGTTAGAAGCAAGTAAGCACGGAGTGTAGGGTTCAGGAGTAAGTAACATATGGAGAGAAGAGGTTAGAAGCCAATAAGCACAGAGTGTAGGGTTCAGGAGTAAGTAACATATGGAGAGCAGAGGTTAGGAGCATGTAGGCACTGAGTGTAAGGTTCAGGAGTAAGTAACATATGGAGAGAAGAGGTTAGAAGCAAGTAAGCATGGAGTGTAGGGTTCAGGAGTAAGTAACATATGGAGAAAAGAGGTTAGAAGCCAATAAGCACGGAGTCTACAGTTCAGGAGTAAGTAACATATGGAGACCAGAGGTTAGAAGCAAGTAAGCAAGTAGTGTAGGGTGCAGGAGTAAGGAACATATGGAGAGCAGGGGTTAGGAGCAAGTAAGCATGGCATGTAGGGTTCAGGAGTTAGTAACATATGGAGAGCAGAGGTTAGAAGCAAGTAGGCACAGAGTATAGAGTTCAGGAGTAAGTAAAATATGGAGGGCAGAGGTTAGGAGCAAGTAGATTAGGAGCAAGTAAGCAGGGAGTGTAGGATTCAGGAGTAAGTAATATATGGAAAGCAGAGATTAGAAGCCAATAAGCACAGAGTGCAAGTTCAGGAGGAGTAAGTAACATATGGAGAGCAGAGGTTAGAAGCAAGTAAGCAAGTAGTGTAAGGTTCAGGAGTAAGTAAAATATGGAGAGCAGGGGTTAGGAGCAAGTAGGCGTGGAGTGTAGGGTTTAGGAGTAAGTAACATATGGAGAGCAGAGGTTAGAAGCAAGTAAACACAGAATGTAGGGTTCAGGAGTAAGGAACATATGGGGAGCAGAGGTTAGGAGCAAATAAACACAGAATGTAGGGTTCAGGAGTGTAGCGGAATGGACACTGAGAGTGTGGTTTGTGTTGAAAGAGTGAGGGACTCTTTCACTTGGGACCATAATATTTCTGAGCAGTGTCCCTCAGGACATGTGTGGGGATGTATTGCAGATTGCTAGAATATGGCAGGAGTGTTTCATAGACCCATGCTAGGGTGGTAGGGGTTTGTTATTGTTGAATACCTGCATTCCATTGTTCTATTGTTCCTGTCTGCCTTGAGTAAGCTTATTATGGGATGTGTATGTTGTGTGGATTGCCTCTAAGAGGGAGGGGTTTTCCCAGAGTGTAGATCTCTCTTGTGTTTGTGTTTTCATTAAACGGTTCATTCTAGTTGACTCCCAGAACTGTGTGTCGTCCAGTTACTGGGGGGGAATTTTGCCTTGGATATTTTAGCACTTCCTCAGCTTCAAGGATTATACAGCGGAGATACCTAGGCTTTTCGCTGTCGCTGTTTTCCAGTTCGTCTAAAAGCGCTTTTGCGCAAAAAGAACGCTTTTTGGACGCCATGGTCGTTCTCTATTTTCCAGGCACAAAGCACTGGAAAAGCACAGGCAGGGCACTGGAAAAGTCACCAGGTGAAATCCTGTGGTGAAATGGGATGATACAGTGTAATCCGTTAGGATCACAGCTTTCTATCCTCTCATTGGGTGTATTTATATTTTTGAATTTACCGCTGGTTCCACCACCCTGCGTCGCAACGCTCGCAGGGAAGGGAACCGGAAGGCAAGTGCCGGCATCGGCCGAGCACACAGCGGGGAGAGAGTGTGAGGATGCCAGGGAGGACGGCGGGGGGATTGCAGGGAAGGTGAATAACATTCTGGGGTAATCCCGAGTGTGGCTCGGGGTTACCACGTTTGGTGCATAAAATTAACGCCGAGCCACACTCTGGAAGACAGCTAGGGAGGTTAATAAGCTTAAAAATAAAAATAAATCAATAAATAATGATATAACAAATAATTCAGTAATAATAATAAATAAAATAATATATAAAAGCAAAACTCACCTTGTACAGTAATAAATGTTTCAGCAGTTGTCCACTGTGGTACATTGTTGGGTATATGTTTCCCACATTGGTACATGCCGGCCTCTGCTGTGGTTATGTTGGCGATTTGTAGAAGGTCACCGATTTGTATCCATTCGTTATTAATTTGATAGTATATTATATTATTATCTTTATTCTTACTGTGACATCTCAGACTCGGGGAATCTCCTTCCACTATGTCAGGGGGAGTCTGCAGGATGAGGGGGACATCTGAAAATGAAAGAATAGAAAGATGATGTCATACAGTAAAATGTAGAAGAGGTTTTATAGAGACACTCCCCATCAAATAATGCAGCGGGGAATATCCCAGCACAGGGACGTCCTACTCAGTCTATATCTATAGGAAAGTCATGTGGAAAGTCACAAAACAACCAGGCAATACATTTCCAAAGAGCAAAAGGCTTTATTAACATCGGCTGCAGATGGGAGCAAATTACTAGTTAACCACTTTAAGAGCGGGCCTATTTTTGACACTTGGTGTTTTCAAGCTAAAATCATTTTTTTTTTTGCTAAAAAAATACTTAGAACCCCCCAAACATTATATATATATATATTTTTTAGCAGAGACCCTAGAGAATAAAATGGAGATCGTTGAAATATTTTTGTGTTCCAAAATTTTTATTGAAATCGCATTAACAAGGTACAACATTAGTAAGTAGAATAAACTCATTAATTAAAAGACGTTGCAATATTTTTTATCACACCGTGAAGCGGTCTTCCAAATGCAATTGCTTTGGAAAAAAATTCACTTATTTTGAATTAAAAAATAAGAAAACAGTAAAAGTTAGCCCAATTTATTTTCCATAGTGTAAAAGACAACGTTACGCTGAGTAAATAGATACCCAACATGTCTTGCTTCAAAATTGCGCACGCTCGCGGAATGGCGACAAACTTTGGTACTTAAAAATCGCCATAGGTGACACTTTAAAAATTTCTACAGGTTACAAGCTTAGAGTTACAGAGGAGGTCTAGGGCTCAAATTATTGCTCTCACTCTAACGATCGCGACAATACCTCACATGTGTGGTTTGAATACTGTTTACATGGTGGGCGTTCACTTCTGCACGCAAGCTAACGGGACAGGGCGTTTTAATTTTTTTTTTTTTCCTATTTATTTTATTTATTATTTTTTATACAGTTTTTTCAAAAAAAATTATAATTTGATCATTTTTATTCCTATTACAAGGAATGTAAACATCCCTTGTAATAGAAATAGGCATGACAGGTCCTCTTTATTGTGAGATTTGGGGTCAAAAAGACCTCACACCTCACAAATACACAAAAAAATGAAAAAAAAAAAAAGAAGGGACCTTTAAACCGGTTGCTAGGCAACGACGTTTGACGTCGCTCCGGTCCTCCAAGACCATAGAGTTGAGTGAGGGCCATCTTGCCCTCACTCGACTTCCTGTCTCTGAGGATCCGGGACCGGATCGTTTTCCCCGCTGCTGGCGGGTCCGGTAAGCGGGGAAAACAGCCGGGACGCGGCGGGAGGGGGGCACCTCTTCCGCTGCACCGTAAGGGTGCTCCTGCAGCAAATCTGCCACTGGGACCACCCTTATCTGAAAGCCGACCGCTTGACGTTTAAAAAAATACCGAGGTTATGGCAGCTATCTGCTTTGGATAATACAGTATCCCGCATAGAAGCTAATATTGAAGACATGGCTACCACTGTTAACGAACTAGCTGATGCGCATGACTACAAAGAGGAACATAAATGGATCATAGATAACCTGGTGGACATAAAAGACAGATCTCGTCGTAACAATGTTAAAATACACAACATACAGTGCAAACGTCTGAATTACTCCGCTATGTTTGAGGCCTAATTAAAGCTTTGCTGCCTGATCTGAAAAACGTTGAACTGGTCATTGATCGTATTCATAGGGTTCATAGTTACATTGTTACAGTTAGTCAGGTTGAAAAAAGACACAAGTCCCTCCGGCTCAACCAATAAAAAAAAAAAAAAACAGTATTGAAAACCCAACCATACAATCCCATATACACCATCCTATACCCACAGTTGATCCAGAGGAAGGTGAAAAAACCCCAGCAAAGTATGATCCAATCTGCTACAGCAGGGAAAAAATTCCTTCCTGATCCCCTGAGAAGCAATCAGATATTTCCTGGATCAACTTTACCTATAAATATTAGTACCCATTTATATTATGTACACCTAGGAAAGAATCCAGGACCTTTTTTAAAGCAATCTACTGAGCTGGCCAGAACCACATCTGGAGGGAGTCTATTCCACATTTTCACAGCTCTTAATGTGAAGAAACCTTTCCGTGTTTGGAGACGAAATCTGTTTTCCTGTAGATGTAAAGAGCGCCTCCTTGTCATCTGTGTTGACTTTAAAGTTAACAACTCAACCAAGTTCCTAAACCTCCATTTCTATCTGACTCAGCCTCTCGGGATGTTACTCTACTCATCCACTTTTTATCACGTAAAGGACCAGCTTATGCAAAAGGCGAGATCTCTAGGGACCCTGCCCAAACCATATACACAACTTCATATATATGCAGATCTGTCCCAGCACACTTTGCAACACCACAGACTACCTAACACAATTGCGAAGGCTCTACGAAATCATTGCATCCAATATCAGTGGACAGCCCCCGCTAAATTGACAATCAGATATAATGGATCCAAGCACATGGTGACAATAATGCAGGAAGGTCTTCATCTACGGCAAAGTTGGGGAATCATCAACGTCTCCACTACCTCCATGCCAATGGATCAAAGCAACGGTGCGGAGTGTCATGATCACCCACTAGCGAAATGCAATAACAGATTCTGGCCACGATAATGTAGTGCTGTGGAACCACATTCTGTCCTACTACCCTTGCCAGTGAGTGCCGTACTCGGCTATTCTAAACTCTTTACCCAGTTGTTGTCCTGCTCTCTTCCTTGGTACGATTCCTTGGCATTCGCCCTGGTATCTTTTTTTTTTTCTGTTCTACATTGTTACACCGGTTCTTGTAAACTGTCTATACTATTTGGTTGCTTTGTAATATCGATTTAACTTTAATTATACCAGCTCCCACTGTATGCTCTACTAGCTGAACTTTTCTTACCCTTACTGCAGCTACTTTTGTGTCATCCCCTGCCAAGGCACATGCTACCATGACCATCAAAATCCTCTCCATTAACGTTAAAGGTCTCAATCATCCTGTAAAAAGATCTTCACTTTGGAAAATGGCTGAGCAATCAAAATGTGACATTCTCAGCATGCAGGAGACCCGCTTCCACGCATCCAACCGGCCATTGTGTACATACTAAAATTTTACCACGATTTTCACTGCCAATGCTCCAGCCAAAAGGAAGGTATCCTCGCAGCCATTGGCAACTCACTTATCTTCCAACTTCAGACCGGTGTCTCAGATCCCAAGGGTTTATTATCTTATCCTCCTGTGCTCTTTCAATGATGTTTTTTTATACCATAAACTGGTGTAAGCTCCAAACACCCTCCAGTTGCACTTCCTGTGCAAACTCTTGTAAAAACGGCAGTGCCATACAAGGAGCAATAATACGATCTGGAGATTTCAACATCACTCCTGACCTTCTCCTGGACTCCTCATTTACCTCCAACAGATGAGAACCATCCATGGGCCCTCTCCTACCGACTTTTCAGCTATATGATGCCTGGAGGTGTCAGCAGGTAGAAGAACAGAATTATACATTTTTCTCTCTGCGTCAAAATTCATATTCCTGCATTGACCTCTTAGTAGTTAATACCTAAATAAATTAGTAAAGAAACTTACCACCAGATATCACTTGTAGCATAGTTGCCAACATTTGAAAAAGATTTCCAGGGACACTTTGCAGCGCAGCTATTAATTACTTACCACACCCACTTCCCCGAAGCTCCGCCCACTCTGCATAATTAATCTACACCTACTTATCAGATTATAGGGTCTACTTCATAAAGAGAGAATTACAGGAATTTGAAAAGGGAATTGAAAACTTGAGGCCAAAGTAGCAGAGTTGGAAATATTCTCCCATTCAGCTGCACTACTTCTGCCTAAAGTTTAAAATTCTCATCACAATTCCCTGCAATTCTAAAGTGTCAGCTTTTCGGAAGGTGCTCTGCCTCCCCCTGCTGGCGGATTTCGGAAAGTGCACCATGCTGACACCCTGCCTCCAGTGACACGTTAAATTTGCGACAGGCGGAAAGAGTGAGTGGGCACCCAGAGAGAGACAACCTGCTGCCAGAACTACAACACATAGCTGGGGTGAGAGCGACACTGTGTGGATTTACATTGTCCCTGATTAACAGGGACAATGTAAATTACCCGGGACAGGCTCCTATTTGCCGGGATTGTCCCGGGAAAAACGGGACAGTTGGCAGGTATGTTGTAGTTGGACAGGGTTACTATAGATGCCAGATCCCACTGAGCACCTATAAACTCCAGTGTGTTCTACTTTGGCATTGAATGTTGTGTTCTTTGTGCTCCAGATTTTGTCATCTTTAAACCAGGTGTAGGAGTATATATGGGTATTCCCTTCTACTGGTCCTACATTGCATGACAGAGTCATCTGATCTCCGGAGTATACATTGTTCCAGTTGGGGCTCAGGGTGGCTACAAGGGTGACTGCAGCTTCTACAAAATAGTACAATGCAAATGGTTAGTAAAAAAAACCTCTCGCATGATGATGATTGAATCAAGAGAATTGCACATTTTTTGACCCATTCAAATATTTGCATGTGCAGTTATACTGTACAGCCAGAGAAATACAGAAAGGAGCGCAAGACCAAAATCAGACGGTCCCGTGGATCAGCATCCCCGCAAGTTATCACGTCTACAAACTAGGGGAAAGATTTATGTCATTTTTATTTATTTATTTATTTTTTACGAGTAATGGCGGCGATCTGCGCCGGACAGATCAGACCCCTAACTGACATTTTTGACACTTTTGGGGGGGACCAGTGACATTACTACAGTAATCAGTGCTTAAAAATATTCACTGTTAGTGTAACAATGACACTGGCAGGGAAGGGGTTAACCCAGGGGTGATCAAAGGGTTAAGTGTGAGCCTATGAGATTGTTTACTAACTGTGGGGGGAGGGGCTTCTGAAATGACCATAGAGACATGTGATCCTTCATAGAAGGATAGAAGGATCACAGGAGCTCTGTGATCATTTCAGAGAGAAGAGCGGTCGGCTGTGTTTACCTGGCGGCAATCGCGGCCGCCGATCCCGTGCAGCGGCATCCCTGCTGCCTGGTGCCCCCCAGCACCAAGCATGTGACCAACGTAGGGCTACGTCGGTTCCTGCAGGAGGGCCAGCCTGCTGCAGTAAATGTGCGGCGGGCGATCTGGAAGCAGTTAATCATGCACTATAAACAAGAAAAGAGCGTCAATTTTGCAAAAATAACAATATTTTTCACATTTTTTTATATGAAATTCCCCCCAAAAAATGTAAAAATCAAATTTTTTTAACATTTTAGGCCAATTTTTTTTTTTTACCATATGTTTGGTAAAAAAAATCGCAAAAAGCGTATTTTGATTGGTTTGCGCAAAAGTTATTGCGTTTACTAACTAAGGGAAAGATTTTTGTAATTTTTGTTGTTTTTTTTTTTTAACGCGTAATGGCGGCGATCTGCGATTTTTTTTGCGGGACTGCGACATTGGGGCGGACAGATCGGACCCTTGACTGACATTTTTGACACTTTTGGGGGTACCAGTGACATTACTGCAGTAATCAGTGCTATACATATGCACTGTTACTGTAAAAATGACACTGGTAGTGAAGGAGTTAACTGTATTGGAGAGTGAGGGGTTATTGTGTCCCTAGGGGCGTGATTCTAACTGTGATTGAATGTGGCTACTGGTGTAAGAACAGTGATCAACAGTCCTACATAGTAGAACCATTTGATCATCATTCTTACACAGGGAGAACTGACAGGCGGCTTTGTTTACTTTAGCGGCCTGCCTTTCTCCCTCTGCACCGACGATCGCGAGTGACCGGCGGACATCGGGTCCGCCGGGCACACACGCGGGGGGGTCCGTGACCGAGCGGGAGCGAGAGCGCGCCTCCGGCGGGGCGCGCTCGCTCCCAAAACCCTCACAGGCAAGCGACGTGGCCCTACGTTACTCTGCCTGTGAGGGGCTGAATGCCGACGTAAATAGTCGTGCGGCAGTTGGCAAGTGGTTAAAAAATTTTCTAGATCAGGGATCTCCAAACTACGGCCCTTAAGCGGTTACGGAACTACACATCCCATGAGGCATTATAAAACTCTGACATTCACAGACATGACTGGGCATGATGGGAATTGTCAGGGTCCGGACTGGCGGCAGATGAAGACACTAGGGGTGGATCCTCTGTGTCAGTGAGGGAATGGCATGGACCTTACCAGAGGACCGGTTCTAAGTTGCTACTGGTTTTCACCAGAGCCCGCCGCAAGGCGGGATGGACTTGCTGCGGCGGTAGCAACCAGGTCGTGTCCTCCGGTAGTGGCTCAACCTCACTGACAGCTGAGACAGGCGTGGTACAGTAGGACAAGGCAAAGGCAAGGTCAGACGTAGTAGAAGGTCAGGGCAGGCGGCAATGGTTCGAAGTCAGGGGCAACGGCAGAAGGTCAGATACACAGGCAGGGCAATACACAAAATGCTTTCTCAGGGCACTAAGGCAACAAGATCCGGCAAGGACAGGAAGGGGAAGTGGGTTTATATATGTTTTGTACTGATTGGACCAGGCACCAATTAGTGGTGCACTGGCCCTTTAAATCCTAGTGCAGCGGCACGCACGTGCCCTAGGGAGCGAGGCCGCGCGCGCCGGGAGGAGGACAGGACGTGACCCGGCGTGCGCCGGGAGGAAGAGAGGACAGGACCCGGCAGGTCAGTGCCTTGGGATGCAGGGGGACAGCGCTCACGGTCGGGGACGATGACCGGAGCGCTGTTGCACGCAGGACGCCACGAGCGCTCCGGGGAAGCTGCGGGACCCGGAGCGCTCGGCGTTACAGGAATTGTAGTTCCTGAACAACTGGAGGGCCATAGTTTGAAGATCCCCTGATCTAGAGCAATAATGTGCAGTCAATGCTGGAGCAAGTGCCTGTAGACAGAAAGTGGCTGCAAAAGGCAGCAGGAAGACCTGTGATCAAAAAAAAAATAAAAAGGTCAAAGTAGCATTTTATGATACAAATGTACAATTGTTAATGGTATACAGTACACAGAGATACCTAAATGTAAGATTAGATGTTACATATTTGTATTAACCACTTTCCATCCCGGGGGCCATTTCTGTCACTTCGCTCCTACATGTAAAAATCTACTTTTTTTTGCTAGAAAATTACTTAGAACCCCCAAACATTATACATATATATATATATTTTTAGCAGAGACCCTATAGAATAAAATGATATGTGTTGCAATCTTTGATGTCACAAGGTATTTGCACAGCAGTTTTTCAAACGCAAATTTCTTGGAAAAAAAAACAATTATATGTTAACTGCTTTCAGCCTGCCCGCCACAGAAATACTGCGGCAGGCTGACCCTCCTGCCCGAACCGCCGTAGGTATACATTGGTCACACGCCTACAGCTAGGGGGCGAGCGCGCACCATCGGCGGACCGCTCCCGTCCCCACTCGGCAGCAGGGACTCGGATGCACGGGTCAGGCAGCTCAGATTGCCGCCGGCCACCCGCGATCGCTCCCCGCTGAGAGAGAAGAACGGTCGGGTGTTGTAAACACAGCTGACCGTTCTTCTCCCTGGAATGATCACAGAGCGCCTGTGATCCTTCTATATAGGATCACAGGTCTCTATGATCATTTCACAAGCCACGCCCCCCCCCACAGTTAGAAAACAATCCCCTAGGTACACATTTAACCCTTTGATTGCCCCTTGGTTAACCCCTTCCCTGCCAATGGCATTATTACAGTAACAGTGCATATTTTTAGCACTGATTACGGTAGTAATGACACTGGTACCCCCAAAAGTGTCAAAAATGTCAGTCAGGGCTCCGATCTGTCCACTGCAATGTCGCAGTCCCGCTAAAAATCGCAGATCGCTGCCATTACTAGTAACAAAAAAAAAAAACCCAAAGCAATAAAACTGACATAAATCTTTCCGGTAGTTAGTAGACGCGATAACTTTTGCGCAAACCAATCAAAATTATTTTTTACCAAAAATATGTAGCAGAAAACAAATCGGCCTAAAATGTTAAAAAATTTAGATTTTTTAATTTTCGTTTGGGAATGTTATATAGTAGAAAATGAAAATTATTTTTTTTTTTTTCGGAATTGTCGCTCTAATTTTGTTTATAGCGCAAAAAATAAAAACCGCACAGGTGATCAAATACCACCAAAATAAAGCTCTATATGTGGGGAAGAAAATGACATATGAATTTTATTCGGGTACAGCATCGCGCGGCCGCGCAATTGTCTGTTAAAGTAACGCAGTGGCGAATCACAAAAAATGGCCTGGTCATTAAGGCTTCTTTCACACGGTCCGGCTCCGCAGGCGGATCCGTGTTGCTCAGCGGGGATCGATCCACGATCCCCGCTGAGCCGGGCGGATGACAGCTCCGTCTCCGCTTGCAGAGCGGAGAGGGAGGTGTCTCAGCACCCGCTGCCCTCTATGGGGGATCGGAGGAGAGCGGACCGCTTGTCCGCTCTCATCAGATCCGCTCCGCTCCGATTACTGAACGGATGGAAAAATAGGGTTTCCATCCGTCCAGATTTCAGCACAGGATTGGATGCGGATGGCAGCGGGTGTTAGCGGAGGTGTCTCCGCTGACACCCGCTGCCCCATAGAGCTGCATGGAGAATCCGATCAGATCCGCCTAAAAAACTGACAGGCGGATCTGATCGGACCGCCCGTGTGAAAGAGCCCTTAGGGGGTAAAACCTTCCGGAAGTGGTTAAAAATTGATTTGTTACATCATTAACTATAAGTCAATTAATAGTGTTAGTAGTTAATACCTAAATATATTAGTAAAGAAACTTACCATCAGAGATCACATGTAGTTGGACAGGGTTACTATAGATGCCAGATCCCACTGAGCACCTATAAACTCCAGTGTCTTCTACTTTGGCAATGAATGTTGCGCTCTTTGTGCTCTTTGTGCTCTTTGTACAGATTTTGTCATCTTTACACCAGGTGTAGGAGTATATATGGGTATTCCCTTCTACTGGTTCTACATTGCATGACAGAGTCACCTGATCTCCGGAGTATACATTGTTCCAGTTGGGGCTCAGGGTGGCTACAAGGGTGACTGCAGCTTCTACAAAATAATGCAAGGCAAATGGTTAGTAAAAAAAACCTCTCGCATGATGATGATTGAATCAAGAGAATTGCACATTTGTTGACCCATTCAAATATTTGCATCTCATGATGATAGACTTACAGTGCAGTTATACTGTACAGCCAGAGAAATACAGAAAGGAGTGCAAGACCAAAATCAGCCGGTCCCATTGATCAGCATCCCCGCTGCCTAGTGGGGCAGGAGCGTGCCGGCGCGCGCTCGCCCCCAGGAGCGCTTCCGCGTATCCCTGTACAGGTACGGTGATTCACGCAGCCGAGCCAGTCTGCCACAGTATATATAGGCGGTCGGCAAGCAGTTAATCACACAACTACCGATTGTCCTTTTAGGTTTCAATACAATAAATAATCTGTTAGTAGATTAATTTAATTTACTGACCTGCGTTCCTCACTGCCAGTACTGGAAGAGAAAAGAAGAGAAATATATATAAAACATATAATTACATAATAAACAAATTTAAAACTTTAAATATTTGAATACTCATTTCCTGTTGTCTTCTTACATTAAAAGGAATGTTTAGGGGAATTTTACCCTAAAATGGAATTTTACCATAACTATGCCCAACTATGCCCAAAACTGGGCACAATCCCCCTAATCAATTGAAGAGACACAAAGTGTATCCCAGGTCTCCCCACGAGGGGAGGGGAAAAGGGGGAAAGAGGAGAGCACTGGGAAATGGGGATATGTGCCAGTCACTATGTACCAGAATTAAAATTAATATGTTTTATTATTCAAAAAACAATGAATAGAAAATTAAATCATGCTGTACATATCACCACATGATACAATCAACTGTATTTTGTAAGGATCACGCCAACTATGGATCAACGTGTTTCGCTTGAAATGCGTTCTTCTTCAGGATCCAATTTTCAACAGTATAGACAATGTATCAATTCTCAAAAGCAGAAACCCAAAAAGGTAACGCATGTATCAAAAGATATATTATGTATATACATCCACAGGAATCTAAAGGATTTACTGATCCAAGGCAAGGCGATCACCCAGAAATATCAGATCAAAAATAATGAACGAAATCGCCGCCAGGGGGACCGACGTCAAATCGATCCAGTGACATAAGGGGGAAGAAGTTTAAAAAATGCCAAAAAGACAAGTCCACAACATCCATCCATATTAATGAGAGGTTACTAAATATATAAACCGTCCCTGTCCCAAATCAGAAAGATGGCGATATGTGCAACACGATTTATTTTGTATTCATTGTTTTTTTTTGTAAAGCTTATGGTTTGCAAACTCTGTTTGTTCAGAGTGAACATATAGTAGCGAACCCAAACCATATCCTTATTCATTAGTCCTATACAAATGGATTGCACCATTCTTAAAGCAAATTCTCTGTGTTGGGGATTTCTTATAAAGGAATATTAGTCCAGCACTGTAAGACTGGAATACATAATTACTTCTAGCACTACCTTCTCCCTCCTGTAGGAATTGCCTTCCTGTCTATCAATCTTCTTCTATTGGCTGGTCTTGGTTGCAAAATTTTGGTAATATTGTTCTCAATTTCCCAAAGTCAGTTCCCAATTTTTCTAGTCTGCCATCTTGTACATTTTTGCTTTATAAATATTTTGGCTCATGGTCAAGCAAGATGATGACAATCTTATCTCACAGATGAGAAATTTAAACTTACGAGATGATGGCTGTCTATAGTTTAAGATTTTCCATGTCCTATTACCATTTTGTTCAAGTTTGACTATTATGGTTTATTTCAGAACAAAAACTCATTGGTCATACACTAAGCCACATGATCTAGCACAAAGCTCTACAGGGGTATGCACTGAGAACAGCTAGTTGACCACATCTGTGTAAAAATCATAATATTGTAAATGATAACGCAGTAATTTTACTGAAATAAAGCAGGAAGGAAGTGATATTCAACAGGAACCCACTGTTAACCCCCCCCCCCCTGCCCAAAAGAAAAACAACAAAAAAAACCTCACAAGACGAAAAACAGAATGCAATAAACTAAATTATTAAACAAAATATGCTTGTGTTGAGTGCTACCAAAGGTGCCACATCCCGGGTATAAATAGAGAATAGGAAAATTCCCCTGATTGTGGGACTTTATAGGCACTCATATAATGTAATTGTGCATAACCATATCAATTTAATGAAAAAATAACATTTTATTGAGAAAAATTATACAAAAGGCATATAAAATATGGCAAGCTAAGTATAATACATCACATCAACAGGCAGATAGTGACCACGTGACCCCAGGGTGATAACCCGACACGTTTCGGAGTGACAGTGATTACTCCTTCTTCAGGGGTGACCTTGGATAGTGGTATATTCTGCTGTGATGATTTGAGACTCTAAGCCTGCCAGATACTATTAAAACCAATGAAACCAAATCAAAAGGTTTGCTCACTTGTCGCAAGCACAGGAGGCCATTTCTTTGTATGATCTTGGCATTCCCTAAGTACTCACAAGGATCGCCCAACTGCGGGTTTCAGCTGTCCCCTTTCAGCCTGCATAAGGGTGGCCAGCACTCAACATCAAATTCTTACCCATCGGGATTATGTGCAATTAAAAGTATTCCTTCTGACATTTCCACACAGCATGTCGGTGTTTGTTTCGAGCAATCTGATCATTTGGTTTTAATAGTATCTGGCAGGCTTAGAGTCTCAAATCATCACAGCAGAATATACCACTATCCAAGGTCACCCCTGAAGAAGGAGTAATCACTGTCACTCCAAAACGCGCCGGGTTATCACCCTGGGGTCATGTGGTCACTATCTGCCTGTTGATGTGATGTATTATACTTAGCTTGCCATATTTTATATGCCTTTTGTATAATTTTTCTCAATAAAATGTTATTTTTTCATTAAATTGATATGGTTATGCACAATTACATTATATGAGTGCCTATAAAGTCCCACAATCAGGGGAATTTTCCTATTCGCTAAACTAAATTATTGTTCCTAAAAAAAAAAAGAACTGGCCAGAGTTGTTTTTTTTCTAACTTCAGCAAAAAGTTGAACGTGTCTATTTATCCATGCATCAAGTTTCTTCCATCTGAAAGTCCAAATGCTTTAGTAGAATGTTTAGGAGCTAATGCCTCGTCCTAATCGAGGTAAGTATGTACTAGGGGAAGGAGCATCAACATAAACTTTTTCCTTTTACCTTCATGGGCAGGTCCAGGTTTAAGCTGACTATACCTTGGTAACTTTTTGTATGAAAAATCTAATTAATGCATTCACAAATGCCATTGGAGACTTGACGAATGTAATTCGAAAGTACTTCAAAATTCTATTTGCCTCTACCCTTTGATTTTGGAATGAATAGAATTTACTAAATGAAAACCACATTCACTACAGGAATTTTGCTGTTTCATTAAAAATGTTCCATCCTGTTCCTTTGAAGGCCCTCTGGTCAATAAAAATCCTCCATTTTACTCCACTAACAATTAGAAAATTAAACTAGCATTCCAAAAATGAACATTTTTGTAGAAAATTGTTCTACTGTAAGGCCAAGTTTACTTTGAGTTGAGTTTAGGTTAAGGCCAGGTTTTGGGTTCAGTCTGAGGTTCAATGTTGGCCTAAGATCTCGTGAAAAGTCACTGGGTAGCTAAGCACACAGATACACGGAGTTCCCATTTTTAGTGATTCTTATTGTTGGTCATTGTTGGTTAGACTGGACGTGTTTTTAGCTTTTTGTTCCAGAAAGCTAACAAGAACCTCCAGCTAGTGGATCATTGTTGCTTTGTAGCATGTCACTATGTGAGAGGCTTCAGCAGGAGATGATGGAAAGGTGGGTGGGTGACATTGCGATTTTTACATTGGCCAATCAGGGTAAGCCTTGTATCCACTGATAAAATTACAAGGCTTCTCATGATTGGCTGACTCTCTTCAATTCCAGCAGCAGACAGGAAGTTGTTTGTACTGCTGCCAGACCACAGTACAGTTTACTGTATGTAGCTAATGCAGCGTACAGAGGAGCCCCATCATTGAGTAACAAAAATAATTCATTTCGGCCAGCTTGGCCTGAACACACAATTTAACCACTTGCTGCCAGCCCACCGTCAAATGACGGCAGAGTGGTGCAGCTCTCGTTCTTGGAGGAAGTCATATGACAGCGCCCCAGAACGGCCGCCCTCACGTGCCTGTGGGGGCTCGCTGTGCGGAAAATGCGGCCTCGCCAGGTTACTAGGAACGCGGCGCGACCCCGATCTTGGTAAAGAGCCAATCACAGCTGGTCACATGTAAATGCAGAAGTGCCATTTGTCAGCGCTTCTCGCCTCATATTGTCAGAGTCTGTGGCGAGGAGAGCCAATCAGTGACTCCTCCTTGAAGGGAAGTACAGGACAAGTAATCAGGGAACTGATAATCAATGCCCTGATTACAGTAAAGCAAAAAAAGTGCTCATCAGTGACACCAATCAATGCCCATCAGTGACCTCAATCAGTGGCCATTAGTGATGCCAGAAAGTGCCAGTCAGTGCCTGCTCATCTGTGCCTCCCATCCACACTTGTATAAAGTACTCGAAACCCATACTTGAGTAAAAGTACAAGTGCTCTATCAAAAAGTAACTTAAGTAGAAGTGGAAGTGCTGTATCAAAAAGTGACTTGAGTAGAAGTACTAAAGTATTTAATATTTTTTGTACTTAAGTATTGCAAGTAGTTTTTTTTTTTTTTTGCTACTCAAGTACTGAAAGTAAAAGTACCAGTAGTTTTTAAAGTTATTAAAGAAAGAAGTCAAAAAATTGAACATCAGATTGTTTTTTATTATTTCAAATGATTAACCTAAAGGACAATCACAATTTCTTTTGGCTGTAACTTTTTGTAAACAAAAACAGATAAAGTCCCTCCCTTTCCCCTTTAAAGCATCCCTCCTTCTCTTCCCTGCATGGTTTTTTTCCTCCACAGCTTATTGGTGCGCAAAATCATATATAAACCAATGTGATATACAACAATATATTCCAATAATGAAATAAAGGAAGAGTGTATGAAATCAAAGTCAATAAAAAGTCCATATATATAATGCCATAATGCCATAATACCATATATATATGTGACAAAACAAGATGAATATATTTTCAAAGGTGCAGGAATCAAACGGGTGCTATTCCAAATAATAGGTGCAGACTCCCACCACCTTGTGGATTTCCCCCTTACCCGGCGGATGAAGGTAAGTGCAAAATAATATCCAAATAGACTCTTCCAGTGAAACAAAACTGCAAAACCTGTGCTCTCAACTTCCAGTGAAAAAAGCAAAATCAGCCTCTTACCAGAAAAAAGGTCTATGTACGCTTGTGACTCTCCTTGGTTGGGGGAGGTTCTCTTTCCCCTTGTAGACCATTTTATTTATACATACACTAGCTTTTATTTTCGTATGCGCTGATAATACACATGTTTTGAGCTTCATGAAAGCTGCCATCTACTGTTCTGGCAGTGGTAATTTTTATAATAGTAACGAGTAACTATGCAGCACAAAAAAAAAATATCGGAGTAGAAGTATTGAAATCATCGAAAAAATGTAGTGAAGTAAAAGTGGAAGTAGGAGAAAAAAATTCTACTCTAGGAAAGTACAGATACCGCCTTTCGGTACTTAAGTACAGTAGTGAAGTAGTTCTACTTAGTTACTATACATCTCTGCTCCCATCAGTGCTGTCCATCAGTGCTGCCCATCAGTGTCCACCAGTGCTGCCCATAAGTGCCCACCATTGCTGCCGATCAGTGCCCATCAGTGCCGCAAGTCAGTTCCTATCAGTTCCGCCCACCAGTGCTGCCTATCAATGCCCATCAGTGCCGTCTACCAGTGCCCATCAGTGCCATCTATCAGTGGCAAACAGTGTGAACTATTAGTGCCCATCAGTGCCGCCTATCAATGCTCATCAGTGCTGCCTACCAGTGCCACCTATCAGTGCCCAACAGTGCGGCATATTAGTGCTACCTCATCAGTGCCACCTAATCAGTGCCCACCAGTACAGCCTATCAGAGCCCATCAGTGACGCCCCATGAGCGCACATCAGTGAAGGAGAAAAACTACTTATTTACAAAATTTACTGACAGAAACTAAGAAAAACTTTTTTTTTTCAACATTTTCTGTCTTTTTTTGTGTAAAAAAATGATAACATTTTAATTTGGGTACAGCATTGCATGACCGGGCAATTGTCATTCAAAGTGACAGCGCTGAAAGCTGAAAGTTGGTCTGGCCAGGAAGGGGGTGAAAGTGCCCTGTTTTGAAGTGGTTAACTGCTTGCCGACCGCCGCAAGTAGATATACTGCGGCGGTCAGCCCCTCACAAGCAAAGTGATCGTCAGCGATCGTCGGGGGAGAGGGAGAAAGCCAGGCAGCTTGTGTAAACAAGCCGCCTGTCATTCTCCCCTGTGTAGAAACACTGATCATACGGTTCTACTATGTAGGACCGTTGATCAGTGTTCCTACAGCTCAAGCCACAGCCAATCACAGTTAGACCCACGCCCCTAGGGACACACACAGCCCCTCCCTCTCAAATAAAGTTAACCCCTTCACTGCCAGTGTAATTTTTACAGTAACAGTGCATATGTATAGCACTGATTACTGCAGTAATGTCACTGGTCCCCCCAAAAGTGTCAAAAATGTCAGTCAAGGGTCCGATCTGTCCGCCACAATGTCGCAGTACCGCAAAAAGAATCGCAGATCGCCGCCATTACGCGTTAAAAAAAACCCAACAAAAATGACAAAAATCTTTCCCTTTCTTAGTAAACGCGATAACTTTTGCGCAAACCAATCAAAATACGCTTTTTGCGATTTTTTTTACCAAACATATGTAGCATAAAACAAATTGGCCGATAATGTTAAAAAATTTTGATTTTTACTTTTTTTTGGGGGGGAATTTCATATAAAAAATGTGAAAAATATTGTTATTTTTGCAAAATTGACGCTCTTTTTTTGTTTATAGCGCATGATCAAAAAATCGCACAGGTGATCAAATACCACCAAAAGAAAGCTCTGTTTGTGGGAAAAAAAGGACGTCAAATTCGTTTAGGTACAGCGTCGCACGACCGCGCAATTGTCCGTTAAATTTACGCAGTACCGAATCGCAAAATACCCCCTGGTTTTTTAGCAGCCAAATCCTCTGGGGCTTAAGTGGTTAAAGTGCAAAGAAACCTTTAATTCTACTTTAAAGTGGTTATACACTTATATATTTCTGGATATCCCCTTTGGTCGTTATTCCCTCCCCCTTTTTCTGGTCCTAAGGATACTGCACTAGAGATTGGGAGTTAAAGGAAGTCTTCCCAATGGTGGCCCACAAAGGACAAAACCCAACAGTGACTCTCTAGCCCTTCTTACACTACACAGTGGAAATCATTTCTATTCCACATTAAACTTCTATTTAAGATACGCGAGCTGCAGTAAAAAAAGAAACAAAACTATTTATATAAAACTGTCTGCTGTGTCTGAGCCCAAGCACACCAACATTGCTACCCTGGGGAAAAAACACCTTGTTATGCATCAATGGACAGAACATGACCTTATTTTGCAAGAGTTGATGATCTGTGACTGTGGACCTTAGCTGATTGGGAGGGGTCCTCAATTTAGTTTCCTCACCTCAAAAAATAAATACAAAAAAAAAAGCTATAATACAGCCAGAAGTATCTGGTAATGATACCTACATAGTTACATAGTTGGTGAGGTTGAAAAAAGACATCAGTCCATCCAGTTCAACCTATGATGTGTGTGTGTTTGCTGTTAACCGTACATTGTATACCCCTGTATGTTGTACATTGTATACCCCTGTATGTTGTACATTGTATACCCCTGTATGTTGTACATTGTATACCCCTGTATGTTGTACATTGTATACCCCCTGTATGTTGTACATTGTATACCCCTGTATGTTGTACATTGTATACCCCTGTATGTTGTACATTGTATACCCCTGTATGTTGTACATTGTATACCCCTGTATGTTGTACATTGTATACCCCTGTATGTTGTACATTGTATACCCCTGTATGTTGTACATTGTATACCCCCTGTATGTTGTACATTGTATACCCCTGTATGTTGTACATTGTATACCCCTGTATGTTGTACATTGTATACCCCTGTATGTTGTACATTGTATACCCCTGTATGTTGTACATTGTATACCCCTGTATGTTGTACATTGTATACCCCTGTATGTTGTGGTCTCTAAGGTGCCCATCTAACAGTTTTTTTAAACTATCAATGCTCCCTGCTGATACCACTGCTCGTGGAAGAGAATTCCACATCCTTACCGCTCTTACAGTGAAGAACCCCTTACGCATTTTAAGGTTAAACCGCCTTTCCTCTAGTTTTAGTGAGTGACCACGGGTCTTATTGTATTCCCTTTCTCTGAATAGTTTGTTCCTTATGCTAGGGTTATGGTGAGTCCCCGGATGCAATGATTGGTGACAGAATATAATATTGAACACCCAGGTATATGAGGTCTATGGAAGTATAGAAGAGCCCTGGGGCCATCATAACATTTTTTTTCAAAGATTTATGAACTTGACATTTTTTTTTTTTTTTTTTTACAGAATTCTGAGTTTGAAAGTCAGAATTCTGGATTTGAAAGTCAGAATTCTGAGATTACAAGTTTGGACCATGCTAACATTTTATTAAACACAATTCTGAGATTAAAAGTCAGAATTCTGAGTTTAAAAGTCATAATTCTGAGATTAAAAGTGAGATTAAGAGTTTTGGATCCTTTCTGCTTACCAGAGGGATTGCCAGGTAAATCTATATTGTTCACTGCCTACCAGAGAGCAGGATCTGCTAGTGAGGTCTGCTCATTGTGCTCAGGTGCAGCTCAGTTTGTTTGAAGCGTTTCACACTGGTCCAAAAGGGAGGCATATGGGAGGAAACCTGACAAATGAGTGCACAGGCATTTAGTACAGCCCCAGTGATTGGCAGAGGAAAGTACCTATGTGCATGCTGGGATACTGTATAAATACCAGGAGCACATGTGCTTGGGGTCTTTCAGCTGGAGAGCGGAGTCCCGGAGGGAGGGGGTGACTGCCTCCTCCTCTGTAGAAGTTGCCATGAGGCCTCAGGTGGCCTAAAGCTGACTGGAAGGGAGACACTGGAAGGATCTGATTGTGCATACAGTGAGTACAGATCTGTGTCAGGGGGCCTGACCTGAGGGGGGGGCCACCCCTGCAGCTTAAAGAGTCAGTGGACGGGTGTCAGTATAGGGGATGCTAGAGAGTATCCTGAAGATAATCTAGTTTACCAAGTCTATTGCTGGAGAGAGAGCAAGGAGACTTAACCCTTTCCATACACATGGCAGTATGGTCCAAGCAGTGTGACTGCTTCCACAAGTAACCTGGTGAGGCCAGGGGAGAGTTTTCCTTATTAACCGTATATAGTTCCAGTTGGAGTATCCCACTATTCACTTCTCCCATCCAAGTTCCACAATAAATATCAAAAACCAACACCCCTGGACTGTTTATTGAGTATCGAGCCATTGGGAGTAAGGATGAATGTGTGAACTGTACCCTAAGTGACTGCCCGCTGGTAATCGGAGGAGGCCTAACAAGTCATTATACAGCAAGCCCTACGGGGACAGTGCTACATGTACAAAAAAATAAAAAAAATTTCCGATAGGCAAGTGGTTAGTAAGGGAGTAAAGCAAGTTTACTTTACAAAGTGATCATGCTCTACTCTTAGTGTATCAATCACTACTGGAGAACTGGAGAGAATGCAGAGAAGGACAACCAAACTGATAAGAGGCATGGAGGAGCTTGGGTATGGGAAGAGATAAGCTGAACTGAATTCATTATTTCTTGAGAACAGGCGATTAAGTGGGATATGATCAACATGTATAAATATATGTAGCACCCTCCTAGGTAGGTGCTAGGAAAACACATTCGGTGGCTCTGCTCTGCTTATCGGGAGAGCCAGATCTGTTAGTTTAGCCTGTCCCATGTTTCCAGGTGTGATTTATTGGGTCTAAGGGAGTCTCCCCACTGTATCCAGTTGGACAGTGGAGGAAACCTAACCAATAGTGCACCAGGGTTTATGGCTGTCCCAGTGGGTGGGCATTTAGGCAATGCATCCTGGGATTGGTTATAAATCTGGAGGGAGCATGTGACAGGGTGTCTTTTGACGGGAGCAAAGTCCCAGGAGGAGGTGTACGGCTGTCTCTCCTCCTGCAGGTGTGAGGAAGGTGGTTCAGGCGGTTGGCCTAGTAAACCAAGTGTGGAGCTGAGCTGCAGAGGATCCAGAGTACTGACAAGTGGAGCTGCTGGCAGAGACTGCTGGGAAAAACAGTATCGTGAGTACCAGGCGTTTTGCCTAAGCCAGGGGACCACTCCAGAGAAGTCAGGGGGATCAAGGAGCTAGCTCACACATGAAGTGTATCAGTAAAGGGGGTGCCGTGTAGTGAACCCTGAAGATTAGGAACAAAGGGGGTGCCAGGAAGGACCCTGAAGTGTTCAGCAGCACAGCTCAATTACTTCAGTTCTGCGTCACAGCTAATGACGGACTGAAAGAAGTGGCCTAGCCGTGACTAGCTCAACTACAGTGTTACTCAGCGTTAACCAGCATTAACTCAGACCGTCCCTGCATATTGTGCATAGTTTAGTTCAGTTGGAGTATCCCACTCATCCATTCTCCTATCCAAGTTCCTAATAAATCCATGGACCAAAGAAACTGGACTGGTCCTTGTCTAAGGTAAATACACTCGGAGATATGTCTAAATGGTCCACTGTTGCTAATGGTAACCCAGGGGAACCCATCTTCAGCAGCTCCCTTGGGAGTAGTGCTCCATATATAAAGGGGGATATGATCACCATGTATAAATATATAGGGGTATGATCACCACATACTGTATAAATATACTGTACAGGGGGAGATATTATCACCATGTATACATATATAGGGGGGATATTATCAGCATGTATAAATACATAGGTGGTCCATATAGACTTGACTGGTGTCAAGTTCTTCACTTTAGGGTCAACCCAAAGGACTAGGGGGCATTCTTTACATCTGAAGAAAAAGGAATTTAACCACTAAATACAGAAAGTCTTCTTCCCAGTAAAAGCTGTGAAAATGTGGAATAGGTGCCCCTCAGGAATTAGTTCTGGCCAGCTCAGTTGATTTATTAACCACCTGCCGACTGCCTAACGTCTATCTACGTCGGCAGTCAGCCCCTCACAGGCAAAGCGACGTAGTACTACGTCGCTAGCCTGTGAGGCTCTAGGGAGCGAGCGCGTGCCGCCGGAGGCGCGCTCCCGCTCGCTCACGGACCCCCCCCCCCGCGCGTGTGAGCGGCGGACCCGATGTCCGCCGCTCACTCGCGATCGTCGGTTACACCGGGAGAAAGGCAGGCGGCTAATGTAAACACAGCCGCCTGTCATTCTTCCTTATGTAACAGCAGAGATCATACAGTCCTGCTATGTAGGACCATAGATCTCTGCTGTTACATGAAAAGCCACATCCAATCACAGTTAGAAGCACGCCCCTAGGGACACACTTAACCCCTCCTTCTCAAATAAAATTAACCCCTTCCCTGCCAGTGTCATTTTTACAGTAACAGTGCATATGTATAGCACTGATTACTGTAGTAATGTCACTGGTACCCCCAAAAGTGTCAAAAATGTCAGTCAAGGGTCCGATCTGTCCGCCGCAATGTCGCAGTCCCGCAAAAAAAATCGCAGATCGCCACCATTACTAGTTAAAAAAAAAAACAAAAAAAATGACATAAATCTTTCCCTTAGTTAGTAAACGCAATAACTTTTGCGCAAACCAATCAAAATACGCTTTTTGCGATTTTTTTTTTTACCAAACATTTGTAGCAGAAAATAAATTGGCCTAAAATGTTACAAAATTTAGATTTTTACATTTTTTGGGGGGGAATTTCATATATAAAATATGTGAAAAATATTGTTATTTTTGCAAAATTGTCGCTCTTTTTTTGTTTATAGCGCATGATCAAAAAATCGCACAGGTGATCAAATACCACCAAAAGAAAGCTCTGTTTGTGGGGAAAAAAAGGACATCAATTTAATTTGGGTACATCATCGCACGACCGCGCAATTGTCCGTTAAAGTCACGCAGTGCCGAATCGCAAAATAGGCCCTGGTCATGAAGGGGGTAAAATCTTCCGGGGCTTAAGTGGTTAAACAATGAGCTGGTTGCCTTCCTCAACAGACAAAGTACAACTGGGTACGAGCATTTTATAGGTAAGGAGTAGTTGATGCAGGGACGATCTGATTGCTTCCTTGGGGAACAGGAAGGATTTTTTTCCCCAACTGGAGAAAATTGGATTATGCTTTATATAGGGTTTTTTTTTTTTTGCCTTCCTCTGGATCCACTGGGAGTTTAGGGTCCTGTATATGGAGGTCTTCTATTTATTTATTAATTTTCTTTCCTATTGGTTGAACTAACACTTGACTTGTGTTCTTTTTCAACCTATGTAACAATATAACTATGTAACCAGGACGAGAGAGAGAAGTTCCATTTTGTTTTCTCCCGGTGTTAACATTTCAGAACTTCCATCCCTTGGTCCCGAGCTCTACAGGGATGCTATAATTTTACATAGTAGGGGAGGTTGAATAAAGACAATAGTCCATCCAGTTCAACCTGTGTAGGTGTCTGTGGCCGTAATCATCTCTCATACCCCTGAATGTTCTTCTCCTTGAGATGTATGTCTAAGAGTCTTTTGAAAGCCACCATACTTCCCGCAGAAACCACCTCTTGTGGTAGAGAATTCCACAATCGTGTAGCCCTAACAGTAAAGAACCCCCCGCGTTGCCTGAGGTTAAAAAGCTTCTCCTCTAATCGCATTGTATGCCCTTGAGTCCTCATGAAATCCTTTCGACTGAATAGCTGTTTTTCTATGCTGAGATCACCATTGAGATATTTATAAATTGCTATCATGTCCCCTCTCAGGCGTCTCTTCTCCAGGGAGAACAAATCAAGCCATGGCAGACGCTCTTCATAATCAGTTTAGTTGCCCTTCTCTGGACTCTCTCCAGCTCCAACACATCCCTCCTGAGGACTGGTGACCAGAACTGGACAGAATACTCCAGATGTGGTCGGACCAGAGTTTTATAATGATGTAGTGACCCCCCCTGGTGGGACACAGCAATAACCCTTCTTTTGCTATTTCCTTTAAGCAACCCCCCAGAATTCAATCCAGTCTGCATTCTGTCTTATTATTAAAGAGAACATCACTGGGTTAAGTGAAAATGTACTAAATCTTCCCCATCACATCCAACGGCCAGGAAAATGCACTAAAAGTCGTCCACTTACAGATGAAGATGATCGGAGTCAGACGAGACATGGTGACCGCTCCGTGCGAACATAATCCTATTCTCATCTCATCTCTGTGCTGAGATAATCAACAGTGAGAACTTCCTCTTTTTAGTCAAACTCTGAGTTTTGGTTTGATAATAGAAAAATGTGTTAGCAGGAGGTGGAAATTCTATTCACAAGACAAAAGAGGAAACTGATCTGCCCCTACCAGTAAATTCAGTGATGTTACAGCAAAATTCAGATATATGATATCTGTATTTATTTCAGATAATCTTTGCAGAGAAATACATGGGAGCTTCTATCACTGACCCCCTTCTGAAAACCCATTGGCTGCCATGTTTGTTCCTGGCTTCAATACTCCCTAAGTCACTGATGTAGTATAAGTATGCTAAACAGGAAAAGCAAATAAAAGTCAGAAGTCTTTATTTGTATCCTTGTAGTGAGTTAGGCTGGCCATAGATCATGCAATTTTCTTTCCTTCAACCATTGTTTGAAGGAAAGAAAATTGCTTGATTTCCCCCCAACAACACAGTCCTCGGGAGGTTTCCCCACTATTAGAATACAATGATCACTGCTGAAGGCTATGGCCTACTGAGCTGGCCAAATGTTGATCCATGTTGATGGCCTGGCTTTAGTTACTTAAAGTATTGAGGCCAGAAAATGAGTGTAGCACACCCCATGAAGGAGCTGCAGATGAGCAGGGACCCCCTACTCCTGCACAGCCAGGCACACTAAATCTTCACAGTCACACAGAGTGAGAGAACAGTCCATGGCCTTGTTTTTGTTTTTTATTAGGGGGTTAATAACTTGGATAGGGATAGGGAGGTTATGGGATGCCCACTTGACTTCGGCAAAATCTTCAGGGACAACTTCCTTTACAGTAGATAGTCTATATACAGTCTCCTTCACTTTCCTCCTGCACATTCCCGCATCTCCATGTGAAGGCAGCTGCAGTAGCTGCTCCTTTGTCCGCGCTGCTCACGGGGGTGGGGGGGGGTGTTACCGGGGGGGGGGGGGAGAAGAAGGTGAGTGCCCGAGCAGCCTCCTTGTGTGCCTAGATAGGAGGAGCGGTGGGGCAGCTGAATATAGAGGAGTTGATCGTTCCATATTCCTCCAGAAGACGCTGAATGCCTGATTCTCTTCCTCTCCCTTCTGCAAGCATTCAGCGGCTTCAGGAGGAATTTGGAAAGATCAATTCCTCTATATGCAGCTTCCCACCTGTGCTCTCCGTCCCCCTGGCTTTCCCTGCCCCCCGCTGTGCTCACCACCCCCACGCTCTCCAACCCCCCTGCAATGCTTGTCAGACCCCCCCTAATTCTCCCCAGTCCCCCCCCTCCCCATGACTTTCAGCTCCTCCAACCTTACCCGGATGACACATGCCAGAGGGGTGACCGGTCTCCAGTCCTCATGCAGTGTGGGCCCTTCCCTTCCCTCTCCACCCCCTGCACACAGCATTCCTCTGAAAACTTCCTGCGATCACCATGAAGTCTGGGACCTGTTTAACAGAAGAGGAGATCACAGAGTGGCACATGAGCTGACAGCTGAGCTCCAACATGTTCTGCACCAAGCTGGAGTAGCTGAAATTGCCAGCCATCGGTGGACGATGAAGTGCCGGCCACCGCCACAACTGGAGCCCTGATCTGCAGCGAGGAGTCCCGCAAGGTGCCGCATAGAAGAGCCACCATAGAGAAGCCTCTGCAGAGGAAGAGCAGCTAAACCATGGTCAACCTGCACACCTTAGCTGAGAGCATTCACAAGTTAATTCACTAATTACATTTATTCAACATAGCACACCAACAACTCTTCTCCCAGGGGTTAAATCTGACATGTGTGCAATGATTCCTTTTATTTTTCTTTATGTATGTAGACTAACCAAAATTTTTACAGTCTAGGTCATAGAAAAGTAGTTCTAAAGCTGGCCATACACCGGTCAGTTGAAGGTCAGGAATCAAACAGGTTCCTCCAACCACACTAAACTGCGTAGATAGATGGGCTACTGGAGAATGAAAGCCAGCGCCATCACCATCCAATTAGATCCAGGCACCGTCCAGCCGATAATTTTCCACCTACTCCTTTTCGTTTTTAATTGAAGGATGTTGGGTCAGTGGGGGGATCGACAGATCTACCTACAGAGTAAATATTGGCTGGTTCCTCAGGAATCAGATGAAATTCTCGCAGTGGGCTTGCTATGGGGGTGCAGACGGCACAGTGGCAGACTAGGGGGGAGGGGAACGCCACACCTTGTTTTACCGCACCAGGTGACGCCTCTGAGAAAGAGAAAGTTGTCTACTTACAAATGAGGATAACCAAAGCCGGGAGGGAAATTGTGACGGTTCACTGTGTACATAATTAGATTTTCTACCCTGCTCTAGAATGAAGAACATCCAACACTTCCCCATTTTGTTCAGATTCTCTGATATGATTGAACACTTGATAATATTTTTCAAAAAAAGAGGAAACAGAATTTTCATGTATCTGTTTATTCAGTTTTGTGTAAAGTAACGTGATAAGTAACGGCTACTAATACCGTATACTGTATATCAGTCCAGAGTCCAATATACTCATCAGTCCAGAGCACCTGCTGCCATTTTTCTGCACCCCAGTTCCTATGTTTTCATGCATAGGACATGGAAACAATTCTAAGCAACTTAATCATGCATGAAAACATAGGAACTGGGGTGCAGAAAAATGGCAGCTGTTTAAGAAGGGCTGGAGAGCAGTACAATAATGAGTGTCTGCGGGCAACTGTGAAGCATGGTGGAGATCCCTTGCAGGTTTGGGGCTGCATTTCTGAAAATGGATTTGGAGATCTGGTCAGGATAACTGGTATCCCCAATGCTGAGAAATACAGGCAGATTTTTTTTGGGGTACAATGTGATGCCTCGGCTTATATTCGGGTCGGCTTATACTCAAGTATATACGGTACTCGTACAACTGCACCATAGTTTCCGGCGTTTCTTCATCAGGTACCCTTGGATTTGTGGTAACTCTCTTGGATCAGAAATATACAGTATATTAGGTAGGAAATTATTTTACTTTCCCGCACAAAATAGGAAAGAGTATTATTAGGACAAAGCAGTAACACAGAAGAGTGAGAGCAGATATAAGACCAAGTGATCCATTTAGTCTGCCCCAATTTATTTATTTATTTTTACTTTTTTGTTTGAGTAAAAATCTATGTTTATCGAAATCATTTTTGAATCCTCTAACTCTTGACTGCTGTTACATGCACACAGCTCAAGTCCATGCCTTGGCAAACCAACCTGATTTCAGGCATCAAGGGGAGCACCCTACAAACCACATGTGCAGGCACCATTGGATGCCCACATTAAATTTAAGTGTTAATTTTATTCTAAATATTAGAAGTAAGTGGACATAAAATATATGTTGGATAATCTTAAAACACACGAGTTGCTGGATGTCTACCAACCAGGGCCGTTAAAGGGGGGTAACACCAGTCCTTCTGTAGGGGGCGCTGACAGCAAGGGGATCGGTGCAGTGGTAGCAATTGCAGAACGATCCTGTGTGGCTCTCTGCAGAAGCTGAAAGCTGGTTTCTCCTCCTCTCCATGCCACCGGCTTTGGGCTGCTGGAGGGAGAGGCACAGACCAGTGTAACAACCAATAGCGTGCTCATATGAGTGAGAGGGAGTGACTGCTGATAAGTTGCTCCACCTTTGCCACCTCCTTAGCCAATCAGCATACCTCTGTAACCTGCCCCTTACCCAGCCTGCCACTTTTGACCAGAAGATGCTGGTGGCCAGAGCAGGGCTGGATAGGGGTGGGATGGAAAGGATCCGACATACCTGAGTATGAAGAAGTTATGATCCCATTTAGATAAAAAAAGATCACATGGTGCCCACACAGGACTCTACACAAGTAGCTCTATAGAAACAGCTGATGATCGGCACTAACAACATGTCACACACATGTAATGCCGGCTGCAGAAGTCTAATCATCATCATCATCATCATCATCATCATCATCAGTGTGTTCTACCATCCTGTATGCATATTAGGCAATGAACACTGATCAGGGAATGACTTCCCCTTGTCTTCTCCCACTGCTTCTTATTTTCGTTTTTATTGACACTGCACACTGCTCAAAGGATGGGTGAACACACTGATGATGATGATGATTATTAGACTTCTGAAAGACGCAGCAACCGGCATTACATGTGAGTGTGTGACATGTTGTTAGTGATGATCTTCAGCTGCTTCTAAAGAGCAATTTGTAGGAAGGAATAGACGAGGATGCCAGCCTTGAAGTAATAGTTAGTGTTAGGATCTATACTGGAATGGACTGGGTAATGTGTTAGGATCTATACTGGTATGGACTGGGTAATGTGTTAGGGTCTATACTGGTATGGACTGGGTAATGTGCTAGGATCTATACTGGTATGGACTGGGTAATGTGTTAGGATCTATACTGGTATGGACTGGGTAATGTGTTCGGATCTATACTGGTATGGACTGGGTAATGTGTTAGGGTCTATACTGGTATAGACTGGGTAATGTGTTAGGATCTATACTGGTATGGACTGGGTAATGTGTTAGGGTCTATACTGGTATGGACTGGGTAATGTGCTAGGATCTATACTGATATGGACTGGGTAATGGGTTAAGATCTATACTGGTATGGACTGGGTAATGCGTTAGGATCTATACTGGTATGGACTGGGTAATGTGTTAGGATCTATACTGGTATGGACTGGGTAATGTGTTGGGATCTATACTGGTATGGACTGGGTAATGTGTTAGGATCTATACTGGTATGGACTGGGTAATGTGTTAGGATCTATACTGGTATGGACTGGGTAATGTGTTAGGATCTATACTGGTATGGACTGGGTAATGTGTTAGGATCTATACTGGTATGGGCTGGGTAATGTGTTAGGATCTATACTGGTATGGGCTGGGTAATGTGTTAGGATCTATACTGGTATGGACTGGGTAATGTGTTAGGATCTATACTGGTATGGACTGGGTAATGTGTTAGGATCTATACTGGTATGGGCTGAGTAATGTGTTAGGATCTATACTGGTATGGACTGGGTAATGTGTTAGGATCTTTACTGGTATGGGCTGGGTAATGTGTTAGGATCTATACTGGTATGGACTGGGTAATGTGTTAGGATCTATACTGGTATGGACTGGGTAATGTGTTGGGACCTATACTGGTATGGACTGGGTAATGTGTTGGGACCTATACTGGTATGGACTGGGTAATGTGTTAGGATCTATACTGGTATGGACTGGGTAATGTGTTAGGATCTATACTGGTATGGACTGGGTAATGTGTTAGGATCTATACTGGAATGGACTGGGTAATGTGTTAGGATCTATACTGGTATGGACTGGGTTATATGTTAGGATCTATACTGGTATGGATGGGTAATGTGTTAGCATCTATACTGGTATGGACTGGGTAATGTGTTAGGATCTATACTGGTATGGACTGGGTATGTGTTAGGGTCTATACTGGTATGGACTGGGTAATGTGTTAGGAACGAAAAGTTGCCACATCGTTTGATGGAAATTAACATTATCACCCTACAGAGGGCTGAATTCAAAGACACCCTGAAAATCAAAGTGAAAAAATGATGCAGCAGACTAGTCCATCCTGATGAAATGTCATCGCAACAACTCAAAATGGTCCTCAGTAGTGTGTATGGCCCCCACATGCTTGTATGTATGCCTGACAAAATCAGGGCATGCTCCTAATGAGTGGACAAATGGTGTCCTGGGGTATTTCCTCCCAGATCTGGACCAGGGCATCACAGAGCTCCTGAACAGACTGAGGGGCAACCTGGCAGCGCTGGATAAACAGAAACATAATGTCCCAGAGGTGTTCAATTGGATTTAGGTCAGGAGATTGTGGGGGCCATTCAATGGTATCAATTCCCTCATCCTCCAGGAACTGGCTGCATACTCTCACCACAGGAGGCTGGGCTTTGTCGTGTACCAGGAGGAACCCAGGACCCACTGCACCAGCGTATGGGTCCAAGGATTTCAATCCCGATACCTAATGGCAGTCAGGGTGCCATTGTCTAGCCTGTAGAGGTCTGCGTGTCCCTCCATGGATATGCCTCCCCAGACCATCACTGACCCACCACCCAACCGGTCATGCTGAACGATGTTAGAGGCAGCATAATGTTCTCCACGGCTTCTCCAGACCCTTTCACGTCTGTCACATGTGCTCAGGGTGAACCTGCTCTCATCTGTGAAAAGCACAGGGTGCCAGTGGTGGACCTCCCAATTCTGGTGTTCAATGGCAGATGCCAATCGAGCTCCACAGTGTCAAGCAGTGAGCACAGGGTCCACTAGAGGACGTCGGGCCCTTAGGCCACCCTCATGAAGTCTGTTTCTGATTGTTTGGTCAGAGACATTCACACCAGTGGCCATTTTGTAGGGCTCTGGCAGTCCTCATCCTGTTCCTCCTTGCAGGACCAGATACCGGTCCTGCTGATGGGTTAAGGACATTCTATGGCCCTGTCCAGCTCTCCTAGAGTAACTGCCTGTCTCCTGGAATCTCCTCCATACTCCTGAGACTGTGCTGGGAGACACAGCAAACCTTCTGGCAATGGCACGTATTGATGCGCCATCCTGGAGGAGTTGGACTGCCTGTGCAACCTCTATAGGGTCCAGGTATGGCCTCATACTACCAGTAGTGACACTGACCCCCTCTATAGGGTCCAGGTATCGCTTCATGCTACCAGTAGTGACACTGACCCCAGCCCAATACAAAAGGGGAAAAAAAAGTCAGTGGTCTTTACCTGCAAAACCATTCCTGTTTTAGAGGTTCTGTCATTGCTGCCCATCTAGTACACCTGTTGTTAATTTTATTAACACCAAAGCAACTGAAACTGATTAACAACCCCCTCTGCTACCTAACTGACCAGGTCAATATACCACAAGTTTTTTGACTTGATGCTCTGATTAAAAACTTTTTCTTAAATTTTTTTGAGCAGTGTATATATTAGGTACTCACAGACGTGGTACTATATAAAGCTTGTATTGAACAAATTTATGGATAGATAGCAGTGTCCCCAGCATTTGTGGTAGTTGGTGAACGCTGTGAAGCCTGGTGTAAGTGTCCGGACCATAGACTGTCAGCCGACAAGCTGACAATCAGCGTAGAATGCACAATGGGCGTGGACTGCACAGGCGCCGTCCAATAGGAAACCTCAGAATGGTCAGATGACGCATTTCAAAGCTTCAGCTTCTTCTTCAGACCTCTGGTTGAACCATTGCACAGAACAGGTAAGTATAACGTCTTTGTTGTTTTATTTTAAAAAAAAAAGAAAATGAAGGTTTATAATCACTTTATACTGTACATTCCAGAGGCATCAAAATAAAAAAAGTGCTCAAAGTTTTGTTTTCTTTACAAACCAGTCACAACATGGGTAGAAAAGCCTCTCCCCCCACCATAGTTCTGCAGAGAAGGATCCTAGTTACATTGAAAAACAAGCCCAAAAACCCAAATAAACTCATTTTAAATCAACTACACTATATTGCCTAAAGTATTGGGACGCCTGCCTTTCACGTACATGATTTTTATTGGCATTCCAGTCTTAGTCCGTAGGGTTCAATATTGAGTTGGCCCACCCTTTGCAGCTATAACAGCTTCAACTCTTCTGGGAAGGCTGTCCACAAGGTTTAGGAATGTGTCTATGGGAATGCTTGACCATTCTTCCAGAAAAGCATTATATATATATATATATATATATATATATATATATATATATATATATATATATATATAAGTATAATTTACTAAGGGCCGGTTGTTTTCACGCACCTCATTTAAAGTCCCAATCTTTTTTCCTAGAGGGATGGAGACGCAGAGCCTTACCCGGCTTGTGTCTCATTTAAAGTCCCAAAACTGCCTTTATTCTACAGAGTCCTGACCTCAACCCTATAGAACACCTTTGGGATGGATTAGAGTGGAGAGTGTGAGCCAGGCCTTCTTGTCCAACACCAGTGCCTGACCTCACAAATGCGCTTCTGGAAGAATGGTCGAACATTCCCATAGACACACTCCTAAACCTTGTGGACGGTCTTCCCAGAAGAGTTGAAGCTGTTATAGCTGCAAAGGGTGGGCCAGCTCAATATTGAAACCTACGGACTAAGACTGGGATGCCATTAAAGTTCATGTGCGTGTAAAGGCAGGCGTCCCAATACTTTTGGCAATATAGTGTGTGTACATTTCAGGGGCATCAAAACAAAAAGGTTTCAGACTTAGAGTTGGCTTTCATAGGCAAGTAACCATAGCTTGAGTAGAAAAGTTGCATCCCTTCCAGCTGCTGCAAAGGAAGCAGCGGTATCTCTACAGAGGTTTAACCCGCTCCCTGCAGAGTCTGAGCTATCACCCTGCTGCCCACTGATTGGAAAGCTTTAGCTCTGATACACAGAGGGGCATGTTGGACTCACACCACAAGCTTCTTGCGCCACATGCTGTCAGTGGGGATTATTGCATGGTCAATGGTTTGGTTGATACGGGAAGGTTGAAGATTCTAGACTGACTCCTGGACCAGTGTCCATACATGTACCAATGGTAAGTGAATGACTGTCATTGGATCCATGTGAAAGGAATATTTTAGTCCATCCCAAGCCATCACACTCTTCTTAGAATGAGCCTTCCTAGCGTCTCTCAGCATTGAAATTGTGGTAGATGTTGGCAGACTCGTCTGTCTTCTGGGTGGCTTGAGACCCCGTTGAAGCACCCGGAAGTCGAATTGCAGAATACACAACAGAGGGCTCATCCTGCACAGAATCCACAAAGGGCTTGTTAAAAAAACAGATTTAGAAGAATAAAAACATTTTCTTTTGATTTTTTACAAAAAAATAAAGAATAAAAATAACTTTATGATCTATAGCAGTGAGGGCGAAATGGGAAATTTAGTTCCAAAACATCTAGTGTGCCAAGGTTCGCCATCACTGATCTATAGATTTCTAGGTAGATATGCATAGTATTATAAACATCACTCTTTTTGAGAAGCTTAATATGGTACATAAAACAGAACAAAAAACAGTTACATGACAGTAGATGTAAAGCCAGTTACTAAAATCCATTATAAGATTTAAAGTGTAACTAAACCCACAGCAGTAAAATCAGTCTGTAAATGCAGTAAAGCATGCTTGTTATACTCACTGTGGAACCTAAGGGGTTAATCCACTGCATTGTGTAAAAAGGCTGTTTGATCCTGTCTCCTCCCATCCTCCCCTTCTTCCATAGTCCCCAATCCATCTCCGGATAGTACAGAGCATTGGGGGCACTCTGCACATGCTCAGTTTGGTGTGTATTGCTAGAGAGTTTTTTTTCTTGGAAGGGTGAATGTGATCAACACAGGGCCAATCAGCACTGTCCAGACAGAGTGGTAAGGGGTCCTGCTGCCTCAAGGGAAAATCAAGGGAGAAAGAAAACTCCCCCTACAAACTCTAACCAGACACTGATAGAAGTAACAAGACTGCTATATACTGCTGATGAGAAAAGGTATTTAGCTGTTTATATTTACTAAAACAACAGCATTTCCATGTTCTGTGTACTGTGGGAGACCAGATATAGTGACTGCAGGCTCCTGGGGAGACCAGATATAGTGACTGCAGGCTCCTGGGGAGATCAGATATAGTGACTGCAGGCTCCTGGGGAGACCAGATATAGTGACTGCAGGCTCCTGGGGAGACCAGATATAGTGACTGTAGGCTCCTGGGGAGATCAGATATAGTGAATGCAGGCTCCTGGGGAGACCAGATATAGTGACTGCAGACTCCTGGGGAGACCAGATATAGTGACTGCAGGTTCCGGGGGAGACCAGATATACAGTAGTGACTGCAGGCTCCTGGGTTTAGTAACACTTTAACATGTTAATGTCTTTGCAAAAGTTGTTTTAATATCTTTAAATCTGCATCTTTCAATCAAGTGGCATTAAAGATTTGGATTTAAAAATACAACAAACCTGTCATACTTACAGAGCCTTGAAAAAGTATTCATACCCCTTGAAGTTTTCCACATTTTGTCATGTTACAACCAAAAGCTTGAGTTTTTTTTTGATTTTGTGTTATAGACCGACACAAAGTGGCACATAATTGTGAAGTGGAAGAAAAATGATAAATGGTTTTTAAAATTTGTT
This sequence comes from Pelophylax lessonae, assembly GCF_965119305.1. NCBI lineage: Eukaryota > Metazoa > Chordata > Amphibia > Anura > Ranidae > Pelophylax > Pelophylax lessonae. The sequence continues at coordinate 7,382,918 of NC_138780.1, forward strand.
TACAAATAAATATGTGAAAAGTGTGGCGTGCATTTGTATTCACCCCCCTTTACTCTGATACCCCTAACTTAAATCTAGTAGAACCTATTGTCTTTCAGAAGTCACCTAATTAGTAAATAGAGTCCACCTGTGTGCAATTTAATCTCAATAGAAATACAGCTGTTCTATGAAGCCCTCAGAGGTTTGTTAGAGAACCATAGTGAACAAACAGCATCAAAGTGATAAGATAAAGTGTAAAGCAGGGTTAGGTTATAAAAAAATATCCCGAGCTTTGAACATCTCACGGAGCGCTGTTCAATCCATCATGGGAAAATGGAAAGAGTATGGCACAACTGCAACCCTACCAAGACATGGCCGTCCACCTAAACTGACCGGCCGGGCCCCTACCAAGACATGGCCGTCCACCTAGACTGACCGGCCGGCCCCTACCAAGACATGGCCGTCCACCTAAACTGACCGGCCGGGCCCCTACCAAGACATGGCCGTCCACCTAAACTGACCGGCCGGGTCCCTACCAAGACATGGCCGTCGACCTAGACTGACCGGCCGGGCAAGGATAGCATTCATCAGAGAAGCAGCCAAGAGGCCCATGGGAACTCTGGAGGAGCTGCAGAGATCCACAGCTCAGGTGGGAGAATCTGTCCACAGGACAACTATTAGTCGTGCGCTCCACAAATCTGCCCTTTATGGAAGAGTGAGAAGAAGAAAGCTATTGTTGGAAGAAAGCCATAAGAAGTCCTGTTTGCTGTTTGCAAGAAGCCATGCGGGGGACTCGGCAAACATGTGGAAGAAGGTGCTCTGGTCAGATGAAACCAAAACTGAACTTTGAGCCTTTACAACCACTTTCAAGCAACCCCTGGTGATCCTGCCATGGAGGTCCTTGGTCAGGCACGTCCTTTTATGGTATGACAATGTTTTGCCTCTGCCTTCCATCTGTAGTTCTGTGTTGTCCACCTGTAGCCCAGGTGAAGACTACAATTGCTGCCACACATCGTTTAGGATTAGTCCACCATTGTCTGGGTCCGGAGAGTCTGGAACAACGATGAGCAACCCATACTGTAGTGGGAGAATGTAGACTGGAAGTGGCAGCTACAAGTCACCTGGATGGGGTTTAGATGGACTTTGGGTGCTGGGCTAAAGGGGTAAGGGAGTTCCTAATGGTTCCATCCCTAAAGTTTTGGTATACAAAGCACTGTTCTGTCTTATAAATAAACACTTACCTTTTTTTTGGTGGGACCTATAGAAGCCAGGTAGGACATAAAATAAAATAGAATAAAATAAAATGTATCAGTTGTTATTTATGTAAATGTAATCACAGAGCAACACATCACGCCAAAGTATATTTCATTTTATTGCCCAACTAAATAGATTGCTAGGAAGATTTTGAGGTACACTAAACTATTCCTTAGGAAGAAAAATCCAGCGTGCCTCCAAAGCTATTACCTCAATCCATTTCAGTAGGACTCAACTTTCTTGATATAGGGGGTCTCAAGTGTGGCCCCTGACATCACCAACGGGCCACACATCATATATAGTAAGGACAATGCATTAAAAAGCTGTCAGAGATGGCAGACATACAACTTGGGATCTCAGAGACTACAGGCATGTTACAAAAGATGAACAGAGACAATGGGCAAGCTACAAAAGATGGTCAGAGACTATAGGCATGCTACAAGAGATGGTTAGAGACTATAAGCATGCTACAAGAGATGGCTAGAGACTATAAGCATGCTACAAGAGATGGTTGGAGACTATAGGCATGCTATAAGAGATGGTCAGAGACTATGGGCATGCTACAAAAGATGGTCAGAGACTATAGGCATGCTACAAGAGATGGTCAGAGACTATGGGCATGCTACAAAAGATGGTCAGAGACTATAGGCATGCTACAAGAGATGGTTGGAGATGATAGGCATGCTACAAGAGATGGTTGGAGACTATAGGCATGCTATAAGAGATGGTCAGAAGCTATGGACATACTACAAGAGATGGCCAGAGACTATGGGCATGCTATAAGAGATGGTCAGAGACTGCAAATATGCTGTAGGAGGTGTTGGAGACTGGGACAAGCTGACAGAGATGACAGACATACAAATGGAGATGGTCAGGGGCTAGAAAAATGTTACAAAATGTGATCAGAAACCATGGGAATGCTACAAGAGATTGTCAGAGACTAGGGTCAATCTACACAAGATGGTCACAGGCTATGTGCATGCTACAGGACATGGTCAGAGACTGTATATATGCTGTAGGAGTTATTGGAGCCTGGGACATGCTTTGGGACGCATGAATAGGAGTCACATTACATGAGACTTTGCTAAGACAGGGCAATGAAAATGAAAAAATGAAAAAACACAGACTAGAGTTGGGCAAACGGTTCCTGAGCATGAGTTTGGGTCAAACATTGACTGTTCACCCTGTTTGGGGAGCACCCAAATTTGCAGGGTGTTCAGTGGGTATTCACCCTGCCGAATGCCTTGCAATGCGCAGGCACCCAATCCCCCCAAAATCCATACCAGACCCTTATCCGAGCATGCAGCCTGAGCCTGGTAGGGCAGGAAAGGGGGTCGGGGAGCGAGCATGCATCCCCCCTCCTGAACCATACCAGGCCACATGCTCTTAACATGGGGGGGGGGGAGTGCTTTGCCCCCCTACCCCAAAGCACCTTGTCCCTACGTTGATGGGGACGAGGGTCTCTTCCCCACAAAACTGAGCTGTGGTTGTGGGGGTCTGGGGGCAGGGGGCCCCAGATCCCACCCCCTGCCCCCCTATGTGAATGAGTATAGGGTGCATTGTAACCCCTCACATTCACCAAAAAAGTGTCAAAAATAATAAAAACAGAGACAGTTTTTGACAATTCCTTTGTTTAAAAACAAAAAACCTCCTCCGCCGTTTGACAGCTCTTATATAGGCAAGGTAGGGGCCATCTGGCAACATCACCTGTGGCACCACCCCTTGTGATGTCACCGACCCAGCTTGCATCGGTCCGTGCGTCACAAGGGGGTCAGTACCACGAGACGACGTTGCCGGCCAGCCCCGCCCTTACCTACAGTATATAAGAACTGTCAAATGGCGAAGAGGCATTCAGCAGTTGGCCGTCAATGAGTGCTGAGCATTTTTCTTTTTCGGGTGCGGCGGGCAGCGTGATTGACAATGGTTTTACATCGGGGGCACTTTTTTTTATTTTTGGGGCTGAGATCTGGGGCCCCCTTTCTAAAGGAAGTTTCCTTGTTCTGATAACCCCCCTGCCCGCATACCCCCACTATCACAGCCCAGGGTTGCGGGGAAGAGACCCCTGTCCCCATCAACATGGGGACAAGGTGCTTTGGGGTAAGGGGGCAGAGCTGAAGCACCCCCCCCCCCATGTTGAGGGCATGTGACCTGGTAAAGTTTAGGAGGAGAGGGCGCTCACCCCGCCCCCCCCAGGCTGACATGTATTTTGGGGGGGGGGGCCACACTGTTTTTTTTTTCATTTTGGCACGTGGTTCCCCCTAAATACTATTAATTTTTTTTTCTATAACCAGACCGGCAATTGCAACGGCGAGTCAATTTAAATGTGATTTGACACTTTTTTTGTATCAATATCATTTTTGCTGCAGCATGTTCTATGCATGCTACAGATACGCCACTTTAAAGGCAGACTAAGGGAACTCCCCATGCACTAAATTAAAAGGACTTTTTCATTTTTTTTGCTGCACTTTAGGGATCATTATATGTACTGCTCCTGAATAAATTATCGTTTTTAAAAACATTTTTTGCATTGATACATGTCCCCCAGGGCAGAACCCAGGTCCCCATACCCCTTTTTTGGCCAATTACTTGCATATAAGACTTCAAAATGGGCACTTTTGATTTTTCCTGTTCGGCTCCCATAGACTTCAACGGGGTTTGCCATTTGGGTCGGAACTTTTACCCTGTTCAGGACTTCTACTGTGAACCAAACAGGGGGGTGTACGGCCCATCTTTAACACATACTACTGCTGGTAGGGGCCCTGAGGGCTGCACAGAAAGTCCCAAAGGGCCTTATGTGGCCCCTGGGTTCCAAGTTGGGCACGACATTGAAGTTTATGAACAAACTATAGTATAAAACACAAGCAGATGCTGACCTTTTAGCTTACTGATATCAATGTAAGTGTAGCAGGTGTCATCTTCCTCTTGTTTTGAAGACACTAAGGGGGACAGAATGATAAAGTAATCTTCCTATGTATTTTCCAAATTCCCATATTGTATTCAAATACATTAAAAAACAAACACTATGGGGTCTATTTATAAAACAATGTCACAAGCATTCGTCCAAACTGCATGAATTACAAATTAATACTATGACTTCCTATGATCATCAGCTTCATCTAGTGGCCAAAATTTGATATATTTTTCCGAAATGTATTTAACATTTTGGCCACTAGATGGTGCTGACAATCATAGGAAGTCATAATATTAGAGAAAATATGGAGAAAACATGCGCAGTCTGGACAAATAGTTGAGACATTCACCCAATGAATGTTTTATAAATAGAACCTCATATAAGCATGGTCATTCAACCTACTATTGCCATAGAGATGCTCATTGTTATCGGTTTCGTCTGGACACTTTGATGATCTTTCATCATCCCTAGATAAAGAAAGATGTCAGTCACCACATTACATTATAAAATACAATAATAAATAGATGTACTTAATGGTTTATGCAAGAAAGTAAATATAATAATAAGTCTACTCCAGTTGATTGAATGGCAAGAGACCATTCTGCTTTCATTTTCCACATTGATACTTATAATTGGCCAGCGACCTTCCATTGATTCCGATCCCTCTGCTGTGCGGGGATTATAGTACCTTCATACAAGACCATTTATCTCAAAATCTACAAATATTATACTATCTCTACAAAAATTCTTGAAAGAATTATTTTTATCAGTTATATCTATAACGAATTAACTAAATGATTTTAAGGCTACATTCACACCTGAACGTAGCGTTTTCGCATGTTTTTACCACGATTTTACCGCGATTTACAGGCGTTTTTACAGGCGTTTTTTGTGTAGGCGTTTTTAGATTGAATAGAAACCAATGGAAAACGCCTGTAATCTGCCCAAAAAGAAGCTCATGTACTTTTTTGAGCGTTGGGCGTTTTGCTTACAGCGTCAAAACGCTCAGATGTGAACAGGGGCCATTGAAATGAATAGGATTTTTCTTGTTGGGCGTTTTGAGAGCTGATCCTAGAGCAGAAAAACTCCCCAAAAACGCCCCAAAACGCCTACATGTGAACGGAGCCTTAAGAATACTAGCTTCACAATGAACAGCTAATCAAGGCCAGGTTCACACTGCTCCAACATGGAAGTCGGATGACTTCTGATCTGACTTCGCCCTATGACTTCATGTCCGACTTCCATGTGACTTCAATGAATGGGATCCTGACCATACCAGGCCCTTTGAGTATAGTATTAATCTTGAGGGGGGAACCCTACGCCAAAATTGAAACAAAAAACCTGCGTGGGGTTTGCCCCCCACCCCAAGACCAAACCAGACCTTTTAGTCTGGTATGAATTTTGAGGGAAAACCCCACACCAAAAAAATAAAATGGTGTGGGGTCCCCCCCAAAATCAATACAAGTCCCTTATCCGAGCATGCAGCCTGGCAGGTCAGGAAAGGGGGGGACCAACTAGCGACCCCCCTACCTGGACCATACCAGGCCACATACCCTCAACATGGGGTGTGGGTGCTTTGAGGCAGGGGGGCTCTGCGTCCCCCACACAAAAGCACCTCGTCCCCATGTTGATGGGGACAAGGGCCTCTTCCCAACAACCCTGGGTGGTGGTTGTGGGGGTCGCAAACTGAAAGAAGGGGGCCCCTAGATCCCAGCCCCTATCTATGTGAATGAGTATGGGGTACATTGTACCCCTACCCACCCCCCCACTTAAAAAAAAGCAGTGTAGTGTAAATAAAAACAAAAGACAGTTTTTGACAAGTCCTTTAATAAAACTGGAGAATGTCCCCTGTCGTAGCTCCAATGTGTCTTCTTTCTCCAGTCTTCTCTCTCTCTGGTGATGAGTTCTTCCTCCAGTCTTCTCCTTTTCCCTTTAGTCTTCTCCAACGCTGCTGTCTTCTCCACCACCGACCCAGTCCTGTTCCGACGCTGGCTTCTGCAGTTGAAGTCACAAGGGGGGCCTCATGCTGATTACACCATATGGCCATGCCCCATGGCTATATAAGAACTCACAGACATTGCAGATGACACAATGGCAGAAGCCAGAGGAGGAAGGGGACCAGGTCGGCGGTGGAGAAGACAGCAGAGGCGGAGAAAACCAGAGGAAAAACACATCAGAGGAGGGAGAAGGAGAAGACCAGAAGAAGAACTGATCACTAAGGGAGAAGACCAGAGAAAGTAGTCACGTAGGAGCTATGACAGGGGACATTCTTCACTTTTAATAAAGGACTTGTGAGCACTGGATACAGGACTACATAGTACACAGAGCACTGGGTACAGAACTGCATAATATACAGTTCGCTGACCACAGGATTACATAGTACACAGAGCACTGGGTACAGGACTGCATAATATACAGAGAGTTGGGTACAGGGCTACATAATACACAGAGTGCTGGGCTCAGGACTGCATAATACACAGAGCGCTGGCCAGAGGACTACATAGTACACAGAGCAATGGGTACAAGACTACATAATTCACAGAGCGCTAAGTACAGGACTACATAATACACAGAGCGCTGGGTACAGGACTACATAATACACAGAGCGCTGGGTACAGGACTACATAATACACAGAGTGCTGGGTACAGGGCTACATAATACACAGAGCTCTGGGTACAGGACTACATAATACACAGAGCACTGGGTTAAGGACTACATAATACACAAAGCGCTGGGCACAGGACTACATAATACATAGAGCGCTGGGTACAGAACTAAATAAAACACAGAGTTCTATGCACAGGACTACATAATACACAGAGCACTAGACACAGGACTGCATAATAAACAGAGTGCTGGGTACAGGACTACATAATATACAGAGCGCTGGGAACAGGACTACAAAGTACACAGAGCAATGGGTACAAGACTACATAATTCACAGAGCGCTGGGTACAGGACTACATAATACACAGAGCGCTGGGTACAGGACTCTATAATACACAGAGCAATGAGTACAGGACTACATAATACACAGAGCGCTGGGTACAGGACTACATAATACACAGAGTGCTGGGTACAGGACTACATAATGCACAGAGCGCTGGCCATAGGACTACATAATACACAGAGCACTAGTTACAGGACTGGATAATACACAGAGCGCTGGCCATAGGACTACATAGTACACAGAGCACTAGGTACCGGACTACATAATACACAGAGCACTGGGCACAGGACTACATAATACACAGAGCACTGGGCACAGGGCTGCATAATACACAGAGTGCTGGGTACAGGACTACATAATACACAGAGTGCTGGGTATAGAACTACATAAAACACAGAGTTCTGGGTACAGGACTGCATAATACACAGAACACTGGACGCAGGACTACAAAATAAACAGAGTGATGGGTACAGGACTATTTAATACACAGAGAGCTGGGCACGGGACTACATAATACACAGAGAGCTGGGCACGGGACTACATAATACACAGATAGCTAGGCACAGGACTGCATAATACACAGAGCACTGGGTACAGGACTACCTAATACACAGAGCGCTGGGTACAGGACTACCTAATACACAGAGCGCTGGGTATGGTATATTCGCCCTTGCCTGCACCCCATGTTCTGGGGCACAAGGGTACAGTATGCTTTCACCTCTACTTTAAACGGTGCTTAAAGCAATCAAACAGGTCGCAGAGTGACTACTCACCGAGGGCAATCTTTATCAAAGGTGGATTCTAGAACAATACACATTTCATCGTTAGGTAAAATAAACAAAAAAATATATCTTTTTATAGTTAGTTATAAACATTTAAATTTGTTTTAATTTAAATAAGTTATTCATTTTCACAAAGCTAATGAGTAGTATTTCGAAAACCAAAATACCCGAATGAGACCATGACTACAACAAACCAACAGTGTCCGGAGGGAGAAATTACCCCGTCACTGCAAAGTTGACATGAACTCCACTCCAAAGGCAGAACGATACTTAATGAGTTGGAAGGGTTTATGTATAAAACATTCATTGTGCGAGCGTAAGAAACAATCTGCACATTTAGAATGAAAATTGCCATATTTTCTCTGCTATATACAGTAGTTCCTGTTTCATCAGTTCCACCTAGTGGCCATCATGTGTTTCTTTTTTTATATAAATGCCTCAAAGGCCTGGCTCGCAGTCTCCACTCTAATTTATCCCAATGATGTTCTATTGGGTTGAGGTCAGGACTCTGTGCAGGCCAGTCAAGTTCCTCCACTCCAAACTCGCTCATCTATGTCTTTATGGACCTTGCTTTGTGCACTGGTCCAAATCATTTGGTGGAGGGGGGATTATGGTGTTCGATTGTTTTTCAGAGGTTGGGCTTGGCCCCTTAGTTCCAGTGAAGGGAACTCTTGAAGCGTCAGCATACCAAGACATTTTAGACAATTTCATGCTACCAACTTTGTGGGAAGAGTTTGGAGACACACCCTTCCTGTTCCAACATGACTGCGCACCGGAGCACAAAACAAGGTCCATAAAGACATGGATGAGCGAGTTTGGGGTGGAGGAACTTCTGTCTGTGCTTTTGTGCTGTGTAGGGGGTCCAGCTGTACTGAGGGGTTTGTACTGGGGGTATGCATTCCTGTACACTCAGTATAGAGCATTAAATGCTTGGGATGCCCAATCCGATCCCTACTGTAGCTGTGTTTTTCAAAAATGTGCTGTGACTCTTCCCTTCACCAATAACATCACCCAAGCTCCGCCCAGAGCATTACATCTGTTGACTTCTTTAGAGCAATGGAGCCTAAGTGTTATCCTCTTTCTTATACTCTTTTTGTTACTGTCTCTGTGGTAATTACCTATTCACTGCCCCTTTTTGATATATACTCAGACCCTTATCTTATCTAATCTTTAAATTATACTACAATCTGATACCAACTATTCAACACCTGAAGGATATTTCAATCTATTGTAATTGAACCTCAGTCTTCTTTCTCTAGATGTAAATGATTATTTATTGGTGGCAAAGAATAATTTAGTAAAGTTTTAATTAATAGTTACTCATGAAGCAATTTGGTTGCAATCCATGTTTAGATCTCCTGGAGCCAATGTTTTTGATTCATAGATCCACTTGGATCCTTCCTTACTAATTTTCTTTTTACATGACATCCTCTCTAGTGTTTCTGTATAGTTTTCATTTCCAAAAATTGTAATCCTTCCAGATTTTTATTATGGCTCAGAAAGAAGTGTTTGGAAACATTCCATGTTTAAACATATGTTTAACCAATATTTTACTATTAAAATATATAGGGGCAACATAATAATAATAATAGGACGTGGACCGCATAGCGTGACGTACACTGGAGCGCAAGCCGGAATTACCTCCGCTCGCCACTCTGCATGGTTGTACAGCATTGTCACGGGGATTATAGACCTATTTGCCCTACATTTATTGAATACCTTGATTGGGAAACCCTTCATATGGGTAATAAAGCCTTTTAAAACTTTATTACGCTATTTGGAGCCTTTATATCTTTTTATGTCCATCTACTGTATGCTGATACATGGAATGGTGAGGAGGGAACTATAACCTGCATATCCAGGAGGCACCACAAAGGGACCTACCGTGGCCCTGAGGGCCTGCAAGCGTGATTGGTCTCAATATCATATGATATATGAAACCCATTACATCTGGTAAGTCACCCATCTTTTAACATACCACAAGATAAAGGAAACCAGCACCTGCATTATAAAAAAAAGTCACAAAATTGAGGAAAGTATCACTGAGCACCTTCACTTATTTTTGGAAGAATTTTTTGCACTGAAGAAACTTTTATTGGAACTTTCACTTTCACTTATTGATTTTATTATCACGTGATGAACTTTTAATACCTTTTATTGTTACATGCAATTTATGTCATTATATTAATTATTCAAACATAATTGATTGATTATCTAAACATTATTTATTGGGATCACCTTATTTAAATTACTCTGTTTGCACAGTATTTTGCACAATCTATTTGCTAAATTACCGTTTAATTATAAACACTAGCACACGCTGTAGATAGCCCTAAAAATTAGGACTATTTTTTACAAAAACCTCTTTTACTACTGCTGCTGCTTCTTTTTAACTTTTATAATTTCTACTTATTTAAACGCCAGGCGCGGGGAGTACACTTCTTTTAAGTGTTACTTTATATTTATAATTAATAGTTACTCATGAAGCAATTTGGCTGCAATCCATGTTTAGATCTCCTGAAGCCAATGTTTTTGATTCATAGATCCACTTGGATCCTTCCTTACTCATTATCTTTTTACATGACATCCTCTCTAGTGTTTCTGTATAGTTTTCATTTCCCAAAATTGTAATCCTTCCGGATTTTTATTACGGCTCAGAACAAAGTTTTTGGAAACATTCCATGTTTAAACATATGTTTAACCAATATTTTACTATTAAAATATATAGGGTCTATATAATAATCCGTGATGTCCACAAGGCCTATGCCTCCTGAATTTCTATGCTTGATTAGGTGCACATGGGAGCATCTTGCCCTTTTGCATTGCCAAACTAACCTTCTGATCAATGTCGAGAGGGAATGTAATAGTCCAGGTTTGAGCGGAATCGGTAAAGTGCGAAACATGTACAGAATTTTGGGTATCCTGCCCACCCACGTGAGCTCGAAATTGGATAGCCAGTGGAGCTCTTTGCCAATGTCTTCTATAAGAGGTTTGTAATTGGTTTCTGCTAAGGCAGAAGTAGATCATGTAATAAGTATACTTAGGTATGGTATGCTATGGTTATATAATATATATAATAATCCGTGATGTCCACAATGTCTATGCCTCCTGAATTTATATGCTTGATTAGGTGCGCATGGGAGCATCTTGCCCTTTTGCATTGCCAAACTAAACTTCTGAGCAATGTCGAGAGGGAATGTAAAAGTCTAGGTTTGAGCGGAATCGGTAAAGTGCGAAACATGTACAGAATTTTGGGTATCCTGCCCGCCCACGTAAGCTCGAAATTGGATAGCCGATGGAGCTCTTTGCCAATGTCTTCTATAAGAGGTTTGTAATTGGTTTCTGCTAAGGCAGAAGTAGATCATGTAATAAGTATACTTAGGTATGCTATGGTCAGCCCATGCATAGGGTAGTTGTTTTGTTAAGTGTTGTTCGAATAGATTGGTAGACACCTAGGTCTAGTATTGTGCACTTTGTGAAATTCACTTTGTAATAGGAAATCACGCTAAAACTGGTTCAAATTTTCTATTTTTTTAATATTTATTTATTTTTTTAAACTGGTTAGAATTTGGTGGGCTGCAGGTAGTGATATCAGGGGTTTGGTGAGTAGAAGGATTACATTATCTGCAAACAAATTGATGACATGGGAGGTGGTGCGTGTGTAAAACCCTTTTGCATTGCCAAACTAACCTTCTGAGCAATGTCAAGAGGGAATGTAATAGTCTAGGTTTTAGGGGAACCGGTAAAGTGCGAAACATGTACAGAATTTTGGGTAGAATTAACATTATATAAGTGGCCATTCTGCCCGCCCACGTGAGCTCGAAATTGGATAGTCGGTGGAGCTCTTTGTCAATGTCTTCTATAAGAGGTTTGTAATTGGTTTATGCTAAGGCAGAAGTAGATCATGTAATAAGTATACTTAGGTATGGTATGCTATTGTCAGCCCATGCATAGGGTAGTTGTTTTGTTAAGTGTTGTCGAATAGATTGGTAGACACTTAGGTCTAGTATTGTGGACTTTGTGAAATTCACTTTGTAATAGGAAATCCCACTAAAACTGGTTAGAATTTGGTGGGCTGCAGGTAGTGATATCAGGGGTTTGGTGAGTAGAAGGATTACATTATCTGCAAACAAATTGATGACATGGGAGGTGGTGCGTGTGCAAAACCCTGAGATTAGGCCTGGGAGTGGATTGCTTCTGCAAGAGGTTCAGTCATTAGATTGGATATTGATGGGGAATAAGGGCATCCCTGGCGCTTGCCATTCGATATTTATAAGTGATTTCGACAAAATTTTCACCATTTCTTTAAGTGTTTGAAGTTCAAATAAGCACAGGGTCAAGATTACCTGAATTTTGTTGGCGACTTAATAAAGATAATTTTCTCCTCTTTGCAAACAGCAAGATGATAACAAGCAACAGCATTAAAGCTAAAACTCCGAGTACCATCCATATGATATTGATTCCTGAAACTGAAGAATTAGTTGTAACTTATTATTAATATCTGAATGACAAATCACAAGAAATCAATGATCTTTGCAATAACCATAAATAAAAATTTACCCACAGACGCAATTCCAAATAGCTCTGGATGAAATTCTAAGAACCCTTAACATATTCTTCCTACACCAGAATTGAGTGCATATAGGTATGATTATTATTATACAGGATTTTTATAGCGCCAACAGTTTGCACAGCGTTTTACAACATTAGGGCAGACAGTAGAGTTACAATACAACTCAATACAGGAGGAATCAGAGGACCCTGCTCATTAAAGCTTGCAATCAAAGAGGGTCACGTGATACAAAAGGTAATAACTGTGGGGCATGAGCTGATGAATAAAATAAAAGTACAGTTGTTAGGTGGAGGCAGGATAGGCTTCTCTGAAGAGAAATGTTTACAGGGATTGTCTAAAAGTGGGTAGAGTTGGAGATAGTCAGACAGATTGGGGTAGGGAATTCCAAAGGATGGGAGAGGCTCGGGAGAAGTCCTAGGCGAGTGTAGGAGGAGGTGACGAGGTACCTAGAGAGCAGGAGGTCTTAGGAGGGATGAAGAGGACCATGTGGTTGGTATTTTGAGACAAGGTTAGTGATGTAGCTGGAGATAGAGTTGTGAATGGCTTTATAAGTTATTGTTACTATTTTGACTTTAATAGTTGGGTGAGTGGCAGCCAATGGAGGGATTGGCAGAGAGGGGTAGCAGACAGTGAGCGGTTTGTAAGGTGGATTAGTTTAGCGGCAGTATTCATGATGGACTGAAGGGGGGGGGATAACCTATTCAAAGGTAATCCAATGAAGAGGGAGTTGCAGTAGTTGAGGCAAGAGATAGCCAGGGAGTGGATTAGGAGCTTTTTGATTTCATTAGGAGGGGACGTATTTTGGAGATGTTGCGGAGGCTGAGGTGGCATGCTTTGGAAAGTAATTGGATGTGGGGCCGAAAGGAGAGTTCAGAGTCAAGGATGACACCAAGCACTCTGGCATGTGGGGATGGGAGGATGGTTGTGACATTACTCTTGACAGAGAAGTCAGGGGAAGAGGCACGTGGGGGAGGAAATATTATGAGCTTGGTTTTGGACAAGTTGAGTTTGAGGAAGTGGTGTGACATCCAGACAGATATGTCTGTTGGTAAATTAGTGATGCGTGAGGAGACTGATGGAGTGAGCTTGAGGGGTAGAGAGGTAGATCTGGCTATCTTCAGCATAGAAATGATATTGAAAGCCATGGGAGACTATCAGCTAACCCAGGGAGGAGGTCTAGATTGAAATTGGAGAGGTCCAAGAACAGAACCTTGGGGGACCCCGACGGAGAAAAAAAGAGGAGTGGAGGAAGTAGAATTTCAAGTGGCACAGAACGTGCTGTGGGATAGGTAGGATGATAGCCAGAGAAGAGCACAGACAAGGAGACCAATGGAGTAACATTTTTTGAGGTCCAAAAGGTCCAGAAATAGGAGTACAGAATGGTGTCCACTGCTTTTTGCTGTTAGTAAGTAATTTGTGAGTTTTAACGAGCAGTTTCCTTTGAGCGTTGAGGGCGAAATCCAGGCTGAAGGGGATCAAGAAGGTTATTCCTAATGAGGTGGTCACTCAGTTGGTTGTGGACCTGGCGTTTAAGGAGTTTACAGATAAAGAGGAACAAAGGGATAGGGCGTAGATTGGTAAAGCAGAGTTCCGGCCTCAAACTAAAAATACCCCAATATTTTTAGTACTTTTTTAACTAAAAATACCCCAATAATACTAATCCATCGCCCTTTACAGAACCGCTATTCTCATACTTACAAGGTGTACGGTATTGGATTTTAGTCAAAATCTTACTTTTAAAAACGCTGTCTGGGCGCGGCCATCTTGGATGTGGGCGTCTGAAGCCGCAGTGTAATTTGCTGCGTCCTTCTTCCTGATTCCAGGGAGAGTTCTGGGAGTTCTTCCTGATTCCAGCCTCCTGGGAGTGATGACAAACAGCTCCCAGGATGCAATGCAAAGGCGGAAGTGATGTCGGTGGCCGCGGCCTCAGAGGGGGGAGAAGGAGGAAGTACAATAAAAATGCCCTGAAAATAAGGTAAGGGACCCCCAAAAAAATTGAAAATGCCCAATTGTTGATCAGCATAGCGAGCACTCCAGGAATCACTAAAGTTGCAAAATAGGCCGGAACTACATTTTAAGATTGGTAGGGTCCTAGGACTGCTTTTTAAGTATGGGAGTGACCAGTGGATGTTTTAGAGAGTTGGGGAAGATGCCAGAAGAGAGGGAGAGATTTTAGATGTGGGTTAGAGAGTGTAGGATAGAGTTTGAGTGTGACCGTAGTATATAAGAGGGAACAGGGTCAAGGGGGCAGGTAATTAGGTGGGCGTTAGAAATGAGTTTAGCAACCTCATCTATAGTAGCAGGGTTGAATAAGGGGAGTGTTGATTGTACCTATTGACATGGGGTGTTAAGTGGGGGAGATACCTGTAGAACGGAGATTTCATCACAAATTGAATCAATCTTATTTTTGAAGTGATTATCAATCTCCTGGGCAGTGAGTGAGTTAGTGGGTGGAGGCAGTGGAATATAAAGTAGAGAGTTAAAGGTAGAGAAGAGTTGACGGGGACTGGATGAGAAGGTGTTTATGAGAGTGATAAAATAGGTCTATTTGGCAGTGTGGAGGCAAGAATTGTATTTTTGGAGGGCAGATTTATATTGGTTAAAATCTCTGAGACTTATGTCTTACGCCACAGATGCTCAAGATTGCAGCTACATTTTTTGAGACTTCTAGTGTCATCTGTTGCCAAGGTTGTAGGGGTCGAGGCCTGATTCTGTGTGTAGTGAGGGGGCAAGCTCGTCCAGGGTGAAGGACAGGGATCTATTGTAGACAAAAGTGGCTATATTGGGGCAGGACAGGGGTGAGATTTTGCCAAAGAGGTGGTCAGTAGCAGAATTGAGAAGAGAAGGGTTGAAGTGGCGAAGGTTTCTACAGGTGATTGTTAGGCCATTGGGGGGTAAAGATGGTGGAAGACAGGGAAATAGAGAAACTAATAAGGTGGGGATCAGAGAGAGGAAAAGGATTGTTTGAGAGGTTGCACGGAGTGCATAGGTAGGAGAATACAAGGTCAAGGGTGTTGCCATCAGAGTGAATAGAAGCCTGTACCCATTGCTTCAGGTCGAATGAGGAGGTTAGACTAAAAATTTTAGAAGTAGCTGGGGTGTTCACATTATAAGGAATGTTGAGGTCGCCGAGAAGGAAGGAAAACTTTTCTCGAATGAATGGAATTCTAGCTGTGAATCTGGTTTTTATTAAGGAAAAAAAAAAATAGTTTCTTAGGAATGATTACATTGTGTACAAAAGTTTAAACTTGAGTAAAACCAAGCAACTAAGTATGTACCGTATTTTCCGCGGTTGTATGGCCAGCTTAACTATCTACAGTACTGCATATTGGCTAGACTACTCAAACAAGACAAAAATACTTTATCTGTTTTCATGAATGTGGACTCACCAAGGGTATGGCTTTCCAGGATTTGGCTGATCTGAAATGTCTCCACAATATAGAAAGTCTTATTGCCTGCTAAGTTGGTGCTGACCTTACAACTATAATTTCCTGCATGATGGCTTTGGAGGGATTCAATGTATAGAACTTTGCCATTGTCTCGTAGTTGGTAGACTTCAGAGTCCTGGTCTACCACCGTCTCATCGTGCCACCACTGGAATACGGGGGACATTCCTTTCTTTATGGAGCAATTCAATGTCAAAGATTCTCCATATACAAAATCCTTATTGCCTTCATCCACGGTGATAGTTAAACCTGTAAAATTAGAAACAAAATGAAATATTTTAATAAAAAAAGGACATAAAATCGATATCTTGGTTGTGAAATGACAACTGTGATGTGTTATTTTGCAGGAAATTTTACACTTTTAAAACTGGTGCTAAATTTGGTTGTTTTTGCATCATTCCAAAAGTAAGTGAAATTATTTCTATTGGCTTTCTGGCTAAATCATATCATACACAATGTGAAACAAAAAGGGTGAAGATAACATAATAGATAGCAGAGCTTGCACTCACTTTGTACGAGGATGTAGATGTTGGTGCTGCTTTTTCTAACATTCCCATCCTGGGATTGTGCAGAACACTGATAGCTTCCCGTGTTCTCTTCTTTGGCTTTATCAATCACATAAATGTTGTTTATACCAGCACTGCTCTTTATAATTTGAGAGTCTTTATAAAACAAATATTTGAGGCTGGTGCTTTCTTTGGGAACTGTCGCACACTCCAATGTCACCCGCTGGCCTTCTTTCACAAAGGGTGATGGATCAGCTCTGATTTCTGGTGATGTGAACAACTCTAGAACACATTTGAACAATGAAATAAGTATAAAATATATTTACATGACAATATGACATTCTTACACCACCATATGGGCTTCCAAACTTCCTATCTATTTGCAGTGGTGACTTTATATTAATGGTGTGCATCCGAGAGTACTCTAAGAACTCAGTAAGGTTATATCTAGACCAGGGCTTCCCAAACCTTTTTGGGCCGAGACCCACTTCTGAATATAGTTATTTTTCGGGACCCACTTGCTTGTAATTGAATATTCTATAGCGCTACGGAATTTGTTGGCGCTATATAAATGCAATTATTAATAATAATAATGCATATTTTAAAGGGAGGGGGATGTTAAATTAGAAATATCAATCAATTTATTTTTGAATACACTTAATATTTAAATAAATATAAGGCTATATGGCACTCACCCTCCTTCCTCTCCCAGCGGTCCAGAGTGAAGGTAAAGCCCCTGTTTGCCCTCTTCAGGGCCCAGCACACCTCACCCAGAGTCTCCATGATGAGGAGCTCTATGCTGGTCTTGGTTTCCTGGCTCTTCTCCTTCAGATCCTCTACTGGGGTCACAGAAGCTGCCATGAACTCCTGACACCGCCAGGCCACCTGGTCCTCCTATGACACCAAGGCTGCTGTCTCTGTCCGCTATAGCTGAGAGAATCCCGCCGCCAGTCTAGCCACCACTGCTGCTGCCAGCAGGACCAAGGAGCTGGCTCTGCACCCCATGAACATAGCCTACATAACAGCCCACACACTTACTCACTGATGCAAGTATCCTCCTCGTGGGAACTGCAGACCAGCCTCCATTAACTGCATGGGTGGGGTCCTGAATCCATCGCAATTTGACTGCTCTGGCTCTCTGTAATTTGCGCGGTGTAATGTTCCGGTACCTTTGGTTCCCTAAATTACACTTTCCACAAGTGTATGCGCCCCACCATTTACTTTTGGAAAGGTGCGCATACACCTTTAAGACTGGAGCTGTCATCACCCAGCGCCGGACTAGATGGCTATTTAAAGCGCCGGTTCTCACTCACATGTGTTCGTTCAAACACCCTTACCTGGATGCTAACCTTGCTTGAAGCTTCCATGCTTGCAAGCTCACCCCGCTGACGGAACCTCGCTGCGCTGATCCCTGTATCCCGCTACTGGATCATCCGCCTCTCCTGAACCACCCTTCGGCTGTATCGCTAATAGTGCTAAGTACCCCGCAGGGGAATTCTCTATAAACTTATACTAAGCTTACACTATCTAGCTCTGCATAGTAAAGACTGTTTATCACATCTGCATAACTAGATTGCTAGCTCTTGAGGCTACTGCTACTTTCCTGCACTGGGTTGATCACTCTTGTATGTCCACCTGCTACTCTGTCATCTGCTACCATACATGACTGCTAAACCTTCCTGCATCCATCTGCTACTGTCTCACCTTCAAGTGTCTATCACCTACCACCTTCACTCAACCTATCCCTCAAACCCTCATCATTGTGTTACCACATACATAAAGTCACACTAGGAACCAGCTTGCTAATTGTGTGTATTTACTGGCTGAAATAAGACCTTCCACACATGATGAGTCATTGAGGTTGGGAATGGTATCTCAGCATATCTCTTACATGACTACTGACGTGGAACTATTACTGCAGCTGAAAATCCACACCATATAAGAAACGCAGAAGCATTACACGCGGGCTCGCACAGCACAATTTAAGCAGGCCCGCTCTCAGTGATTTCCGGCTCATCGCGACCCACTCAAATGCAGCTCGCGACCCACCAGTGGGTCCCGACCCACAGTTTGGGAACTCCTGATCTAGACCACTGTTCCTGATCTTTGCTGACAGTATTATGACAGGAAATGTACCGGAGGATTGGAGGAAGGCTAACATGATACCGATATTCAAAAAAGGGCAGAGGCATGTCCCGGGAAATTATGTGTAAGGTATTGCACTTGGGGACTAAAAACATAAATGCAAGATACCCATTAGGGGGGAGGGGAACTTCTGGGAGAATCAAGGATGGAGAAAGATCTGGGAGTCTTAGTAGAAGATAGACTAAGCAATAGCATGCAATGTCAAGCGGCAGCTGCCAAAGCCGGCAGAATATTAGCATGCATAAAGAAAGGGATGTATTCCAGAGATAAGACTATAATCCTTCCACTTTATAAAACTCTGGTCCGACCTCATCTGGAGTATTCTGTCCAGTTCTGGTCGCCAATCCTCAGAAAGGATGTGCTGGAACTGGAAAGAGTCCAAAGAAGGGAAACTAAGCTAATTAGGGGATTGGAGGACCTGAATTATGAAGAGCGTTTACAAGCGCTCGATTTATTCTCCCTAGAGAAGAGACGCCTGAGAGGGGAAATGATACTGGTACAAATACCTCAACGGTGATCTCAGCATAGAAAAAAAACTATTCAGTTGCAAGGAGTGCAAGAGGACACGAGGCCATACAATGCGATTAGAGGAGAAGCGATTGAACCTCAGGCTACGCAGGGTTTTTTTTACAGTAAGGGCTACAAGATTGTGGAACTCTCTACCACAAATGGTGGTAACTGCGGGGAGTATGGCTACTTTTAAAAGACTCTTGGACAATGGACATACATCTCCAAGATCAAAACATTCAGGGGTATGAGAAATTAATACGTCCGCACACACCTACACAGGTTGAACTGGATGGACTATTGTCTTTATTCAACCTCAACTACTATGTAACTATGTATGTAACTAGTAAAATAAATACATAAATAAAAATGACCCCCTCGCCTGTTGACGCGATACATTTTGAACAAACCAATCAATATACACTTGTTGGGATTTTTTTTTTTTTACCAAAAATATGTGGCAGAATACATATTGGCCTAAAATGATAAAAAAAAAAATAGATTTTTAATTTTTTAAATTGGAGAATGTTATATAGCAGAAAGTAAAAAATATTGTTTTTTTTTTTTTTCAGAATAATTTTTTTTGTTTATAGCGCAAAAAATAAAAAAAAATCGCAGAGGTGATGAAATACCACCAAACTCTATTTGTGGGAAAAATGTTATGTGGGTACAGCGTCGCACAACCGCGCAATTGTCAGTTAAATTAATGCAGTGTCGAATCTCAAAAAATGGCCTGGTCATTAAGGGGGGTAAAACCTTCTGGCCCAGAAGTGGTAATAGGGAGTACAGGAGGAAGATATCCTAGCAGAAGGAAGTTTAAGAGATAGGGGTTCAGCACTGAAGTGAAAATACCATAAGAGAGTATCGGAGCTTGCACTCACTTTGTACGAGGATGTGGACTTCAGTGCTGTTTTTTCGAACCTTTCCACCCCAGGATTGTACAGAACACTGATATCTTCCTGTGTGCTTTTCTCCAGCTTTACCAATCACATAACTGGTCTTCCTATCAGTACTTTGGATAATCTGAGAGTCTTTATAAAATGTATAGAAGAGGTTGGCACTTCGATCAGGATTGGTCAAACAAACCAATGTCACCTTCTGGCCCTCATTCACAGGGAGTGATGGATCAACTCTTATTTCTGGTGACGGGAACAACTCTAGAACAAATATTAACAATTAATAAGGTTTAAAGACTTACATGAAAATCTGGGATTGTAACCAACATTTTTTGGGGAGTTATTAAAACATTTTTTTAAAAATCCTAGTTTTGTAAAAAGTCTTTCCGGGGAATAATCCCTAAAAAATGTCAGGAAGTAGAGAGTCCAACCTTAAAAGAATGGTGTAGTAGAATTACCACTTTTATAATATGGAATATTTTGGTAGTAGACAAGGGGAATCTTCAATATATTGGATTCAAAAAATGGGAAAAGTGGGAGGAGTTTTAAAAAATCTAGAAGATGTGCGTAAATTAATATTTTGGATCCATTGAAGATATAAAAATATTGAGGAAATTAGGAAAAGGATAGGAAGAGGCATTAAACTAAGTAAGGATAAACAAAGCAGAAGAGGGAGGGTAGGGGTAGGGAGGGAGGCTGGGAGGAGGGAGGGTTTTTTAATATTAACATGTATTTAAGAGTATTTTTCTTTTTTGTGATGTTACTTATATGGATTGAAAATGTAATACAATTTAAATAATTAAAAAAATAAAAAATAAAAATAATGAAAAAAATAAGTCTTTCTCTGCCCAATGGATTACTCAGCACTGAGACAATGGAGAACTTATAGAACTACCCTGAGATGCTGGACTTCTAGCCAGTGACGGGACAAGGCCATCTAGTGTCCAGGGTGAAGATGCCAAAAGGCCCCGTCCCCCCCAATGCATGATCATTGTGTGTCAGTAAAAATCCCCTCCACCCAAAATAAAATTGGAGCACTAATCTTCACACCTACCCCCTAAAGTGGGGTACACACTATAAGAACATCAGGCAAACAATGTTGAATATCAAGCCCATCCAATAGGGATGGGCTTGATATTCAAGTCGAACATAAGTTGAACACACTAACAAATGGGGCACTCGGCGGTGAGCACCCCATAATGCACTGAGCTGGTGCAGTGAATAAATTACTGATGATTGGCCAAAGCATGCACATGACCTGTATGCTTTGACCCAGGCATGTGCAACCTGCGGCCCAGGGGCCGCATGAGGCCCAGAACCTCAGGCAATGTGGCCCAATGCCCCCTGACAATAATTTTTTGCTGGGGAGGAAGGGAGGAAGGAAGTCAGGTCGGGGGCACGGCCACAGCAGCTTCCAACTAACGGTAAGCAGAGGCTGAGGGGAGGGGGGGGGTGGGAGGCGAGCATGTGCAGTGTTTCTGACTCCTACCACCATGACCACTTCAAACCACTGAAGTGGTCATGGTGGTTAGAGTGTTCCTTTATTGTCTCTCAGAAGAAGTAAACCTCTGTATACTGATTCCATTTAATTTGATCATCCTCTAGTTGTGTTAAATTAGTGCGGGGGGCGCAGCGGCATTTTATTACATGCCTTAACTATAGTGTATTTTTTATATGCGGCCCGAGAACATTTCTCTACACTCAATGTGGCCCAGAGAGGCCAAAAGGTTGGACACCCATGCTTTGACCAATCACAGCACAATGTCAGAGCCATGATTGGCTAAAGGCAGGGTGCCTTTACCCAATCATGGCTCAGGGGCTAAGTTCACGCACCACACTATATAAGGCTACTACTTACACAGCAGACGGGTATGGTGTATGACAATAGAGCTTAGGCAGGTAGTTAGTAGGGATGATCGAACGGTTCGGGTCGACCATTGGTTCGACCCGAACATTGGGTGTTCGAAATTCGGCCGAATTCTGAACTTTTTGCGGTAAAAGTTCGGAATTCAGTCACCAGAACCGCCCAAACTGCAATGGGTCAGGAAGTGGGCTTTAAAAGCCAGTGATTGGCCCAGAAACGTCAGTAAAAGCCAATAAAGGGGGCAGGAGTCTGCTAGGAACGTGATTGGAGTGACTATGGGGTCCAGAGGCCAATCAGGAGTGAATAAGCCCCCCAGTATATATTATAGCCCCGCCTAACCTCTAGCACTGTAATACAGAGGCTTTTGAAGAGAGTGGAAGCATTTGTGTTTCTCCTGCTGAATGGAGCTGTTCTTTTAGTGTGAGGAAAGGGATATGCAGTGTAGTTAGGGTACTATATACCACTATAGTTATATTCAATAATCTAGTTTCTGTAGGGATACTTTTAAGTGTTAGGGTGACCGGAGTTTAGGGTGACCTAACTCTGCCTGAAACAAAAATGCCCAGGTGTGAAAGAAGGGTAACACCATCCCCGCGCTACTGAAATTCTAAGAAAAATAATCTGTTTTTTTTTTTCTGGTTCTGGACATGCTAGAGAGCTGAAACTTCACAGGTACACTTTTTAGACCACCCAGACACTAAATCCAAAGAAATCTCATTTTTTTTCAATAATTTTTTCAATAATTGGCTCTCTATCAAAAACGACAATTTTTAAGAACTTTTTTTTGCCTGATTCATAGTCCCTAGGGCATGACCCAGAACCCTAGGCACTTTTTAGGGGCATTTATTAGGTTTTAGGGCTTCAAAATTGTGTTTTTTGATTCCCAAAGTTCGGGTCCCATTAATTTCAATGGGTTTCTGGAATCCGAACCGAACTTTCGAGAAATGCGGGTGTTCTGGTCAAACCGAACTTTTCAAAAGTTCGATCATCCCTAGTAGTTAGTGGATAGTGAGTTGAGTTAGTATAGTGCAGTCAGTGTAGTGTTCAGTTATACATGAAAGGTGTTCTGTTCAGGTGTCAGAACTAAGGGTGGGTTAGATGGTCAGTACAAAAATATAGGGATTCAAAAGTAAAAAGTAAACATAGCAATTTATTGTGAAATAGTATTATCTTGAGTACATTCCAGTACAGATATAGGCTCAGCCTTTTATATGTGACCAGTATAAACACAAAAAACATACATAAAAAAAAAACAAGACATACAACGTGAAACATTAAACATTTAACAAGGTACCGGCCGGTGCATAATATGACATCATTAGGGTATTTATAATCAAAATTAAATCATTCTGGCGGTGTACATCGTTTTTATATTCTCCTATGATGCGTGTCTGTGGACTTGTGGGGGAAGTTATTAATCAATAGTTTTTGGCTTGAAAAAGCAGGGTGGGTGGGGGTCCGGGGTGTTGGGTAGCTGGAGTAGCTCCTTCTCCACTTAGGGTATTTACACAATCCGAGGTTTTGGCAGTATTTTTTCTCCTTTACTCCGAGTCTATTCTATGACTCGTGGTTGGATCGGCAATTGCCTAGATTTCTAACTGCTTCCCTCTCAAGGTGTAAATGGAACGTCAGGTTTCAGCGGGTCATTGATTTGGGGATAGCTCGTATTTATGTTGGGTATGTCCTTATTGAGCTTATCGTTTTAGGAGGTTTTGCTGAGTGTATCTCCTTTTTATGTTTGCAGCATTGGTGGAGGGGTGTCAGGTGGTTTGAATGTCCCGCCGTTTCTCGGGGACTATGCAGAGTGTGTGTCTGTGTGGCTGTATTGCGGGATGCCTCAGTATTTGTCCCCGCCTCATCAGAGACACTCTGTCAGCCGAACGGCTGATTCTTCACCCCTCTTCCTGGACGGTTTTGTGTTTTCACTTACCTGACCTCCGACTCCTTGCCGCACTGCTCTGTCTTCTGTCCTCCGCTGAGATGCCGCTGAAGTGCCTGGTCCGTGCGTTGCTTCCGATCCTCCGACTCCGAGTAGCTCCCCTGCTGTCCACGTCTGTGACACTCGTTTGTTGCACTGGTCGGGAGTGATGACGTCAACGCGTTTCGCTTCTCCGATTGGCGTAGCTTCGTCTGGACGTAATCTAACCCGCCTCCTGTGCCCTTTTAAATACATGTCTTCACAGGTGATTGGGTTAAACATTGATTGAATACTCGGGGAGATTTTTTGTGTGAATCAAGGTTACACATCTGCTGATTTGTTAAAGGATTTTACACCTTCATATACTCAAAGGCATAGCATACTCAATTAGATGGTTTTGCAAACTTATTCAATTTTTACTAGCCATGTTTCTAAAGAGTCTCTGTTTGTTTTTAGTGAAAGTTCTTTTCCTCTTTCTCCTTGTCTTTATGGACGATATTGCTGCGTGTCTGTCCATGTATGGCAATTTTTAATTGTTTATTTTTTTATCGTTCCATACATAGTTTTTTTCCCCGGGCTTAAAAGGGGGACTTTGAGGAGAGGGGGGAGGGGGGGGGGGAAAGAACAAACACATACTTGAACATGACTGAGTATCAAGACTTATTGACAACAATGACACTAACTCATATACTGGTTTCTTTTGATAAAGAGGGGGAACATGTATATTTTTTATATTTAAATTTTATATTTAAATTTTTAATTATTATTGTTGTTCTAAGTTCTAGTTTTTGATGTGGGGATAGGTTTATGTTGGATTATTTGGTTCTGTTCTCTCTTTGTCGTGTATGGCTTACTTTGTTGGGATATGATTGTTTGACGCTTTATTCACAACATTCTCTGATGGGGGAAGTTTTTAATTTCCTCTTTCTTTTGATTTTGTTATGCTTTAGTGGTTCCTATCATCTTTCCAGAAACACCTGGAAGTTCATTTCTGTATTTAACCCATTGGGGGTAAGGCTATTTAAATTAAATATCCACCATTTTTCTTTTTGCAACAAAATTCGGTCGAAGTGGCCTCTTCTAGGTGAGATTTTTAGTTCGTAAATTGCTTTAATCTTTGTATCTTGTAAGTTTCCGTTATGGTACTGGGTGTAGTGCCTGGCTAGGGGTTTATCCGGATTCTTTTCCCGTATCTCTCTCATATGTTCTCCAATGCGTATTTTTAGTTGTCTCTTTGTTTTTCCAATGTAGTTTTTCTTGCATGGGCATGTTATCATGTAGATTACTTTTGTTGTCGCACAGTTTATTAAGTTGCGGATTTTATATTCTTTTTCCCCTGTGGCATCGTGGAAGGTGTCTGTCCTATCTATATATGGGCAGATTTGACATCTACCGCATGCGAACATGCCTTTACTTCTTGGGGTTCTCATTAGCCATGTATCATCCACTTCCTTTGAGAATTCGGATCTAGTTAGTATGTCTTTCAGATTTCTTGCTCGTTTTGCAACCATGTTTGGGTTGGGGCCTACTATCTCTTTTATGCTTGGTGTATTATTTAGGATGCCCCAGTGTTTCTTTAGGGTCTCACGTACCGCTTCCCATAGTGTTCAGTTATACCCCACTTTTATAATGTATAGATATGTTGTAGTCCTGGGTCCCCTCTTTGTGCTCCCCAAGTTTTGTGTGCCTGTCACTTATAGTTTGTGACAGTCTCATGCCAAGTTGACCAAGATTTCCCCATAGACACCAATGTTAAAGACAGGGAGCAGTGCCATGCCAAGCTGTCCAAGATTTCCCCATAGACGCCAAAGTTAAAAACAGGGAGCAGTGCCATGTCAAGCTGACCAATATTTCCCATAGATGCCAAAGAGCACTGAAAGCTGAAAATTTTTTATGCAGGAAGGGGGTGAAAGTGTCCTGTAATTAAGTGGTTAAGGGGAACCCTATGACAGAATTTAAAAGAAAAAGGGCATAGGGTTCCCCCCCCCCCCAAATACAGTATATACCAGGCCCTTATCCGAGCATGCAGCCTGACAGGCCAGGATAGGGGGGGAAGGAGTGAGCGCCCCCCCCTTGTGAACCATACCAGGCCGCTTGCCCTCGACATGGGGAGGGTGCTTTGGGGTGCCCCCCAAAGCACCTTGTCCCCGTGTTTTTTTGGGACAAGGACCTCTTCCCGAGAACCCTGGGCTGTTGTTGTGGGGGTCTGCGGGTGGGCGGCTTATCCAGATCCCGCCCCCCCTTATGTGAATGGGCATGGAGTACATCGTACCCCTACCCATTCACCAAAAAAGAGCACAAAAAAAATCCACTTTCTGACAAGTCCTTTATTCAAATAAAAATAAAAAAAGTGTCCCTCGATGTAAATCCATCGTCAATCACGCTGCCCGCCGCAGCCGAAAAATAGAAAAAAAAAATGAAAGACGCTTCTCCGAATGAGGCGCTTGAGCTGTGACAGCGCTTTTATAGACAAGGGGTGGGGCCACTTGATTATGTTACCCGGTGGCACCGCCTCTTCTGACGTCATGTGACAACCCCCTCTCCCATCACAACCCCCCCTCCAAAAACCCCCTCTCCTAGCACAAATCCCCCCCAATTCCCCCTTCCTAACACAAATCCACCCTCCTAGTATAAATCCCCCCTCCCTTCAAATCACCCATTCTAGCACAACCTCCCCAATCCCCACCCTGCCCTGGGCAGCCCCCCTCCTGCCCCCCTTGTCCGAGCCCTGCTGCTAGCTGTTTGATTTCACAAATCCCTCCAACCCTGCCCCCCTGGGCTAATAACCTTTGCCAGGTGTTTTTTCTCTGTTCAATGGATTACTCAGCACTGAAACAATGCAGAACTACCTTGACATCCTACTCAGTGACCGGACATGGCCAAACGGAGCCCTCCCCCCAAATGCATAAGCATTATAAGTCAGTAAAAACCCCTTACCCCCAAAATAATTACGAACAAATCTTCACAATTACCCCCTAAGCAAAATTCCCTTTGCAAGCCAAAATTCTTAAACAAAAATTACCCCTCTCCCCCCCTACAAATCCCCCTCTTTCAGTACATATCCCCCCCAGCTCAAATCCCCCCTTCTAGTACAAAAGTTCTACCCCTGTCAGGACAAATCTGATCATTGGAGGAGAGCGGGCTGAGCTCCCAGCATTGTTAGAGAACAATTTTAGGAATATGAAGTGTTGGGGTAACAAATAGAGTTGGGCTGAACATCCCTTGGTTCAGTTCGCGCCACAACTCTTGAATATTGCAAAAGTTCAGATCCAAATCCTATTAAAGTATATAAGACCCGAAATTAACAAATCAAAAGCCCCCAGTTTGAAGGCTTATATGCAAGTTATTGGCCATAAAAAGGGATATGGGGGTTGGGTACTGCCCTGGGGGACATGTATCAATGCAAGCGCCCCCCTCCTGAACCATACCAGGTCACATGCCGTCAACATGTGGGGGTGCTTTGGGGCAGGGGGGCCCCCCAAAGCACCTTGACCCCATGTTGATGGGGACAAGGCTCTCTTCCCCGCAACCCTGGGCTTTAACTTTACCAAGAGGGCCCCCAAATCCTGGCCTTCCCCCTATGTGAAGAAGTATCGGGTACATTGTAAAAAAAAATAAAAAAACAATGTCCCCTGATGTAGATCTATCATCAATCATGATGCCTGCCACACTGCCATATCCAAAAAAAAGAAAAAAAAAAAACTCTGCCCGCGACGAAAGCTAACCGCTGAATGCCTGCTTGGCCATTTGATAGTTCTTGAATAGGTAAGGGGCTGGGCCACCTGCTGACATCATCTGGTGGCACCGCCCCCCTTTTGAGACGTGATCAATGGATGCATGTTGGGTCGGTGACTATGTTACTATGTAACAGAGCCAAACAAAGACAATCTGAGCCAGGCAGTACCTCTAGAACTGAATGTATGTAATTGCAAGTTGTGCTGGGGTGTGCTAGATGTGCTGGTGGGGATCAATTGTTGCTGGGGGGTCAATTGTTGCTGGGAGGAGGCTACTGTTGAGTTAGAGGTCTATTGTTGCTTGCTGCTGGGCAACATATTGTTGTTGGGGGTGAATGTTTTGTTACTAGGGGTATTTCATTGCAGGGGGGTCTATTTTCATTGGGAGGGGATCTATTGTTGCTGGGAGGGAGCTACTGTTGAGGGAGAGGTCTATTGTTGCTGGCTGCTGGGAGACATATTGTTGTTGGGGGTGAATGTTTTGTTACTGGGGGGTTTTTCATTGCACGGGGGTCTATAGTTGTTGGGAGGGGATCTATTGTTGCTGGGAGGGAGCTACTGTTGAGGGAGAGGTCTATTGTTGCTGGCTGCTTAGATACGTATTGTTGTCGGGTGAATGTTTTGTTACTGGGGGGTATTTATTTGCAGGGGGGTCTATTGTTGTTGGGAGGGGATCTATTAATGCTGGGATGGAGCTACTGTTGAGGGAGGGATCTATTGTTGCTGGCTGCTGGAGGTATAATGTTGCTGGGGTTGATCTATTTTTACTGGGGGGAGGGGGTATTTCACTGCGGGAAGGTGTCTATTGTTGCTGGGGGGGGTGTTTCATTGCAGGGGTGTCTTTGTTGCTGGGGGATCTATTGTTGTTTGATGCAGGGGATCTATTTTATTGTTTTCCCACAGACATTTCCACAGAAATTACCTAGTGCCACAAGATATTACTTGGCTCTGTATTCTCTAAAAGGGGCACTGGGAGTTGGGTAGGTGGTAGCAGTGCTGGGACAAGGTCACCCAGTGCCCAGGGCAAAAATGCCAAACTGTGCCCCCCCCTTCACTTAGGGTAAGGGTCAGGGTGCTCCCATCCTTACAATAAACCATTGCGCCCAGGGTAGCCGTCCCTCCTGCCCACCTCTTGTCCCGGCTCTGGGTGGTAGAACCAAGAGACGGTGCTCTTCGGTGGGTAGGCGGTGGAGATAAAAGGCAGGCAATAGAAACCTCCATATACTAACTGTGAGGGCTGCACTGGGTGGGCCCTATCACAGGGACAGTGGGAATCTAAATAGGGTTTAGCACTTGGGACACCTTGCTGGTGGAGACTAGGGATGATCGAACTTTTCAAAAGTTCGGTTTGGCCAGAACATCTGAACTTCCCGAAAGTTCGGCCCGGATTTCAGAACCCCATTGAAATCAATGAGACCCGAACTTCGGTAATCAAAAAACACCATTTTGAAGCCCTAAAACCCAATAAATGCCCCTAAAAAGTGCCTAGGGGTCTGGGTCATGCCCCAGGGACTATTAATCACACAAAAAAAAGTTCTTAAAAATTGTCATTTTTGATAGAGAGACAATTATTGAAAAAAAAAAAATGAGATTTTTTGATTTTGACTTTGGATTTAATGTCTGGGGCGTCTAAAAAGTGTACCTGTGAAGTTTCAGCTCTGTAGCATGTCCAGAACCAGAAACAAAATATCATTTTTATTAGAATTAATATAGAACAAGGATATGGCTCCGCTATTTTTATACCTTGTCGGTTTAGTAGCAAGCGTTTTTTTGGGCATTTTTTGGGGTCTTTTGAGGCAGGTAAAACATCCAAAGACCCAAAAAAAATGCCCAAAAAAAAAACGCCTGCTGCAAAAACAGACCTGGGCGTTTTTGTAGCTGGCGTTTTTTTGGGCATTTTTTGGGGTCTTTGGAGGCAGGCAAAACATCTGAACTTGTGTATAGGGGTATATATACACACATACTTATATGTATATATACACCTAGACATATATAGGTGTGATAGTAGCAGGAATCTATGCTTGCGCTAATTAAATAATTAACACCAATATGGCTCCGCTCCTATCACACCTATATATGTGTAAGTGTAAAAATACATATAAGTATGTGTGTATATATACCCCTATACACAAGTTCAGATGTTTTGCCTGCCTCCAAAGACCCCAAAAAAAATGCCCAAAAAAACGCCTGCACCAAAAAAAAACGTCCAGGTGTCTTATTGCAGGCTTTTTTTGGGGCATTTTTTTGGGGTCTTTGGAGGCAGGCATGACATCTGAACTTGAGTATAGGGGTATATATACACACCTACACATATATAGGTGTGAAAGTAGCAGAACCCTATGCTTGCGCTAATTAAATAATTAACACCAATATGGCTCCACTCCTATCACACCTATATATGTGTAAGTGTATAAATACATATAAGTATGTGTGTATATATACCCCTATACACAAGTTCAGATGTCATGCCTGACTCCAAACTTGTCCTCAAAAAAGCCCTATAAACGCCTGCACCAAAAAGCAGGCTGACAGGCGAGAAGCCATATCGGTGCTCTGTAAGTGACCTAATAGAAACAAACTTGTTTCTATTGCGGTCACCCTGACATGGAAGGGTTTGGTCACCCTGCCATAGCAGTCAGAGTCAGTTCACCCTACACTATATTACGGTCACCCTGGCACTTAACACTTTCCCTACAGAAACTAAATTTTTGATTCTAACTAAAGTGGAAAATAGCACCCTAACTACACTAGATATCCGTTTCCTCACACTAATAAATGCTAAATGACACTTTTGAAGCAGAAGTAACAGAACTGCTTCCATTCTCTTCCATGTCCCTGTATTACAATGCTAGGAATTTGGCGGGGCTATCTTATATACTGGGGGGCGTATTCACTAATGATTGGCCTGTGGACCCCCTAGTCACTCCAATCACATTGCTAGCATTCTCCTGCCCCCTCAATTGGCTTTTACTAATGGTTCTGGTCCAATCACTGGCTTTTAAAGCCCATTTCCTGTCCCATTGCATTTTGGTCGGTTCTGGTTGCCGAATTCCGAACTTTTTCAGCAAAAAGTTCGGAATTCGTCCGAACCTCGAACAGCCAATGTTTGGGTCGAACCGATGGTCGACCCGAACCGTTCGATCATCCCTAGTGGAGACAAGAGTTGACTTGGAAGGAGGGGATACCTACACCTATTCTCCGAGAAACAAAATCCCTGATGGTACATATACAAACAATGAAGTGAAAATACCATAAGAGAGTACCAGAGCTTGCTCTCACTTTGTACGAGGATGTGGACTTCAGTGCTGTTTTTTCGAACCTTTCCATCCTGGGATTGTACAGAACATTGATATCTTCCTGTGTGCTCTTCTCCGGCTTTACCAATCACATAACTGACATAACTGGTCTTCCAATCACCACTTTGGATAATCTGAGAATCTTTATAAAATGTATAGAAGAGGTTGGTGGCACTTCGATCAGGATTGATCACACAAGCCAATGTCATCTGCTGGCCCTCATTCACAGCGAGTGATGGATCAACTAGTATTTCTGGTGATGGGAACAACTCTAGAACACATATTAACAATGAATCAGATTTTAAAAGACTTACATGAAAATGTGATATTGTAACAAAAACATTTTTAGTGAGTTAATTAAAAAAAAAAAATGTTTCAAAATGCTAGTTTTGGAAAAAGTCTTCCTCTGCCCAATGGATTACTCAGCACTGAGATGATGGAGAACAGATAGGACTACCCTGAGATCCTGGCCCACTAGCCAGTGACGGAACAAGGCCATCTAGTGCTCAGGGTGAAGATGTCAAAAGGCGCCGCCCCCCCCCCCCCCTGCTGGCATCTAGATTGTGGTCCCGCAAGCTGGACAATCTGTGTGCCGGGTGCAGCTGAGAGTGGCATTGTTACGCAAGTGACGGCAGGGTGTGAGATTGCCTGGTCCTTGGTCACGAGTTGGATGAGAAGACCAGGGGTCTGATAGAGATGACCTCTACAAATAAGCCAAACTGAGGTGAAACCTCAGAGGTGCATGGGTTAGGGTGAGGACTATGTCCGAAGCCTACTGCTTTGATAAAACTGAAAGGTGGGACTTTACAGAGGTGCGGTTTTGTCTTTTATTTTTGCCATATGTGCCAAGTGGGATGAGCTTCTGAAGCCTACACTCAGTGCGGAGGTGGGCAGGAAGAATATGCCCGGGACTTGGAGCAGTGCAGTCTTTTTGTTGTGTCTAGCCATGGATGAAGATCTGTTTCAGTGAGGCGACATATGTGTGAACACTCGGCATGAAGGGGTTGGTTAGAAAGGCAAAGGAGACGTTGAGTGATGCTACCATTGATAGTGGAGGAGTTCACGTTTCTTGGTGGAGTGATTAAAATAGAAAAAAACATCTTGTGAAAAGACAATCGCGGTGGAAGACGAATGGATCGCAGTTTTCAATTTTAGGAGACCCATTTTATTCTTTTTTATGTGTTCAAGTTTCTGTTGTTGTGAATTTTACTATCCACTGAGAGTCACATATTTTACGGGGGATTGTGTATACTAGAGCGTTGAATAACTTAGATACAAACTTTGTTGGAATTTGGAAATTTTGGTAATTGTGGCATCTGATTTGGGATTTTTTTTATCAGGGTGTGGGGTACAGTATCTCACTGTGACCTTAGGCTGTGTAATGACTCTCTGAGCCCAGGGGGTGTGTCTATGACAGCCTGGGCACACAGGAAGTAGATAGAATGATACTGGGAGTCATTCAACCCAAGAGAAGAACATGGACCAGCAATGGGGGAGGACATGGAGGTCCACACAAAGTTGAGGTAGGGTTCGATATATACAATGTGTCAATGGGGCCATTTTTATTTCTGGTGAAGAAAAGGACTCTGGAAGAGTGGAATAGAAATGGAATGCGTATGAATCCTGTTCCCCCATGAATATCAGTGGATGGAGGGGAAAACATTTATACAATGGTAAAGTAGTGATAGATGGCCGGATAGAACAGATAATGGTGGTGTCTTACATACTCACCATGTATCTGGATAGAGAACTCATCACTCATCTTCCTCACAGTGTCAGACGCCGTCCTCACTTCACAGGTATATTTCCCAGAATCCTCCAGCTGAGCTGACAGCACTCTGTATGTATTAGATGTACTGAATTCCCGCACAGTCCGTCTGTATGTATCAGATACATCGTATTCCTGCACAGTCCATCCATTTCTGTAGAAGGCAAAGTGCAGCTCTGTGCCTTCTCTGAGTGGGCTACATTTTGTAACACAGGTCAGGGTTACATCATCACCTTCTTGTACAAGGGAAGGATTGGTTTGTATTTTAGGAGTAGTCATCAGCTCTATAAATGATAGAAAACAAAATTAAAATTAATATGGACTCTATTGATCAAAAACTTGCTGGGCATTCACACATTTGTCACAAATAATCATTGCGCCTTGCCTAATATATTAATTTCCTATAACCATCAACTCCATCTAGTGGGCATAGTGCAGAATTTTCCTAAGTGAGGTGTTTCAGGAAAATACTGCATTTTGGCCATTAGAGGGAAATAGACAGTGATTATTTAAGATGGCTGGGAAAATGCTTGTAAAATTTGGACAATGTGGGCTATGTGGGACTTTAAGTGAGACACCAGCGGGTATGCCCAGTGTCTCTATCCCTGTATCGGAAAAAACAAATTGAAAAGGATTAAGAGAGGTGCATGGAAGCCAGCCAGCCCCCAGTCTGATGTACTCACACTCCAGTCTGCCACCAACCAAGTAGACCTGTCTCATGATATAAATAAAGAACAGGGGTTTAGTTGTTTAGATGTTGGAAGAGGCCATCCCAAAACTGTTCCCACAAACCGGGAGTATGAAATTGTCTTGATATGTTGATGCCTTAAGAGTTCCCTTCACTGGAACTAAGGGGCCAAGCCCAACCCCTGGAAAAACAACCCCCACACCATAATCTCCCCTCCACCAAATGATTTGGACCAGTGCACGAAGCAAGGTCCATAAAGACATGGATGAGTGAGTTTGTGGTAAGGGAACATAGACACACTCCTAAACCTTGTGGACGGCCTTCCCAGAAGAGTTGAAGCTGTTATAGCTGCAAAGGGTGGGCCAACTCAATATTGAACCCTACGGACTGAGACTGGGATGCCATTAAAGTTTACAGTATGTGAGTGTATAGGCAGGCATCCCAATACTTTTGGAATTATAGTGTTTTCCCCTACAATAAATAGTCAAAGCCATGATAATTCTCCAGTAATCTATCATGGCTGCCCATAACAACTTCCCATTATCAGGTAGAGATTTAGAGAACTGCAAATGACCGGAAATACAAGCCCAATACCCACATCCATTTAAATTTAGAGAAGAGAAAAGAAGACAGATCTCACTATGTGATTAGATAGGACCAAATAGTCACGGTGGGTCTGGTATTGTTGGACTTTAAAGGGTATGGATTTGCAGTGAGCACACATAGAATGTAAAATTCAAAATGTTATTGAAGTCTTAGATAAAAACATAGCATAGACTGCCATATATAAAAAAAAATCTAAAATCTACAAGGGACACAACTCTACTATAATGGTTCCTGAAGAAGCTATTTCTCATTTATCTATGAAACGTGTCGAACCATATAGAATGTCTTCTTTTAGCCCTTACGATGCCTACAGTCTGTAATTTTTTATATATGACAATCTATGCTATGTTTTTATCTAAGATTTCAATAACATTTTGAATTTTACATTCTATGTGTGCTCACTGTTAGCAAATCCATACCCTTTAAAGTCAAAAATACCAGACCCACTGTGACTATTTGGTCCTATCTAATCACACAGTGAGATCTGTCTTCTTTTAACTTCCCATAATCAATTAACTTTTTTCTCACTGACACCAATGATTTGGGCTAACCTTGTTCTCCCTGACCCAAACAATTTGGGGGGTAACTTTGCTTTCACTGACATCAATGATTTGGGTTAACCTTGCACCCACTGACACCAATAATTTGGGTTTAACCTTGCTCCAATTCACTCCAATGATTTGAGTTTACCTTGTTACTACTAACACCAACAATTTGGTAAACCTTGCTTCCACTGACGCCAACAATTTGGACTAACCTTGTTCCCACTGAAATCAAATATTTGGGGTAACCTTGCTTTGGCTGACAATAATTTGGGGTTAAGTTTGATCTCACCGACACAAATGATTCGGGCTAACCTTGCTCCCAATGACATCAATAATTTGGGCTAATGTTGCTCCTACTGGAACCACTGATTTGGGGCTAACCTTGCTCTTACTGACACCAATGATTTAGAGTCAACTTTGCCCCCACTTACACCAACAAGTTGGGCTAACTCTACTTCCACTAAACCAATAATTTTAGGTTAATATTGCTTCCAATGATCCCAACAATTTGGACTAACCTTACTTCCACTAAACCAATAATTTTAGGTTAATATTGCTTCCACTGATCCCAACAATTTGAGCTAACCCTACTTCCACTAAACCAATAATTTTAGGTTAATATTGCTTCCACTTAACCCAACAACTTGGGTTAACCTTGCTCTCACTGACACCACCAATTTGGGGTTAACCTTGCTCTTCCTGGCACCAATGATTTGGAATAACCATGCTCCCAATGAAACCAAGGATTTGGGTTAGCCTTGCTCCGACTGACTCTAACAATTTGGGGATAACCTTGCTCTCACTGACACCAATGATTTGGAATAACCTTGTTCCCAATGAAACCATGGATTTGGGTTAACCTTGCTCCCACTGACGTTAACAATTTGGGGAGAACCTTGCTCTCACCGACACCAATGATTTGGGTCAACCTCGCTAACACTGACACCAACAATTTGGGCGAACCTTGCTCCCACTAAAACCAATGATTTGGGGTTAACCTTGCTTTCACTGTTACCAATGATTAGAGGAGAACTTTGCTTCCAATGACACCAATGATTTGGGGTTATCCTTGCTTTTACTGACACCAACAGTTTGGACCAACCTTGCTCCCACTGACACCAACGATTTGCAGTTAATCCTGCTCTCACAGGCACCAACAGTTTGGGGTTAACCTTGATATCCAACTGACACCAATGAGTTTAGGGTAACCTTGCTCTCACCTACACCAATGGTTTTAGGCTAACCTTGCATCAACTGACACAAACCAATTAGGGTTAATGTTGCTTTTATTAACTCTACAATGAGGCCTATTTTGTCCCACTAATACAAAGAATATGGGAGTGTAAGCTCCTCTGGTACAGAGACTGATGTGACTGTGGGGGAGGGGACATTAGAGTGTAAGCTCCTCTGGTACAGAGACTGATGTGACTGGCTCAGTGTTCTCTGTACAGCACTGCGGTATATGTCAGAGCTATATAAATGTATAATAATAGTGTGTGACGGGGGGGGCGTGGCGACCGCCGGCGAACATGGCCGCATAGTTGCAGAGCTCCGCTCCGCTCAGGGACATATCGACTCACATTGGACCTCCCGCTAGTAAGCCTACGCTAGCCGCATCAGCTCCGCTACTGTTTCTGCCACCCCTGGAGATGCGCCGACGCCGAGCAGATCCCCCTCCGGTGAAGAAATTATCTGCCTTCTTCCCCCCTATGCAGCGTGGAAGAATCCAAGATGGTGCCGCTGCGGGGCTCCGTCCTCCGGCTCAGCACCCCGATCCATCCATTGACGGATCTCTCCTGAACCAGCGGCATCTACATAACCAGGCAAGTCCTCGATCTCCCTCTTCCTCCCCTCACTCTGAGCCATCCTCACCGACGTCCAGAAGCCTGGCCAAATCTATGCCGCGGTTTGAGGCCCTCCACCATGAAACATGCTCCACTGACATGGACATGGCGGCCCCCTCCCCAGACCCCTTCCAGGACTTTCCCATATCCAACCAGCCTCTGTCGGTGGCCTTAATGGTGGATATGCTGCGAACCCTGAGAACCTCCCTTCACGCGGACACCCAGTCCTGCCTCAGAGAATGCAGAGCAGGCATTGCACATTTAGGAGAAAGGGTTAATCAAGTCGAAGTACAAATGAGTGAGGTTACATCCTCATTCAACTCTCTTGTGGACTCTCACTCCTCTCATCAGGAGGTTATTTCATCTATGCAAGCCAAAATAGCAGACTTGGAGGACAGGTCCCGCAGGAATAACCTG
The DNA here is from genome assembly GCF_965119305.1 of Pelophylax lessonae. Taxonomy (NCBI): domain Eukaryota; kingdom Metazoa; phylum Chordata; class Amphibia; order Anura; family Ranidae; genus Pelophylax; species Pelophylax lessonae. The sequence goes on from NC_138780.1 coordinate 7,419,548, forward strand.
AAGATCCGTGGAATTCCAGAGGAAGTTCAGCCAAAACAACTTCCCCATTTTGCCAAAGATCTTTTCCTGGCTGTTCTTCCATCCCTCTCCAATGCTGATTTAACTATTGATAGGATTCATCGGGTCCCTAAACCCTCTTTCCTACCTAAAGAAACCCCAGTGTTGTATTTCTCCGCATTCACTTTTATAAAGTTAAAGAAGACCTCCTCTCTGCCTTTCGTCAGAGAAAAGACCTTCCACCCTAGGCTGCCAACCTGCAAGTCCTGCCTGACCTTTCCCAATACACCCTCCAGAGACGTCGCAATCTCTCCCCCATCACAAAAGCCTTACGCAACCACAAGTTAATTTACCGTTGGAAATACCCGGCTAAGTTGGAAATTTCTAAAGACGAAAAAGAAAAGGGGTGTGTTGATCGCTATACGGGATACTGTAACCTTCTCTCTTACGGACTCCATCATAGATCCAGATGGTCGCTACATTATCTTGAAATGTATTATTAATAATCTACCACTTACTCTACTGTCTAGTGATGCTACTACATAAAAATGTAAAGTAAAGAAAAAAAATATCAAAAAACCTATTTGGACAGGGATTGAAAAACACAAATGAATATACAGTATACCTTGAACAGTAACATATGCCTCAGCAGATTTCCATCTATCCAATGCCAATTCAAGTCTAAAATATTTCTGACATGCGTATGTTCCAGTTGCAGCGGTGGTGACATGTGGAATCTGTAAGATGCCATCTGTGATACCCAGTTTCGTATCACCCTTGTAAAAGTAAGTCTCTTTATCAGTTTTGTATATGTTCCCACTGTGACATCTCAGACTCAGGAGATCGCCTTCTACCACGGCGGTTGGGGTCTGCAGGATTAAGTATTCTAGAAACCAACCAAAAAAATATTGTAAAAGAGATGTTATCGGATAACTGCACATTTAATAATCAAGCGGTGATTGCAGTCATTGGGGTCGCTATGGGGGTGCAGTGGATGCGGATAGCACCGGGGGGGGGGGGGGGGCATTCACCAGTGGGGTGACATCATCAAGTAGCACTGTGGCAGGGGGGAAAGCCGTGCCAATGCGCTAGTCTGCTTAGTGCCCTACTGCCTGTCCTGCTGTCGTGGGACATAGCACTGTGGCAGGCTAGCGAAGGGGGGGGGGGGCGCGATTAGGGGTTGGGGGGTGTTAGGCTAGGGGAGGGGGAAGGGCTGACAGGGAATGAACTGGGTGATTGGGAGTGCAGTATTTAAAAAAACATAGGTTTGCCCTCGGACTTTAAATGAGGTGCAACACATATAGCCACTAAATGCATGATGTACACATTTATTCATGAAAAATTACTCAAATTCTCATTACATTACATGAAAAGCAGATACAATATTATCAAGCTGATTTGTAACAATTCCATGATACATTTCATACAGGATAAAAATATATTCCAGGTATCTATATATGATAAAGTTGAAAAATGCATCCTAAAAATACGACGCGTTTCGTGATTCTCTGTTCACTTCTTCAGGAGTAGATGCACGTAGTAGAGGCAGTGCTCAGAGTCTGTATTTCGTGGGACACATTGACTCAAAATTTAAAAGTAAAATGAATCCAGGTGTCTCCCAGGAACACACCCAAAGAATAGAGCCCCCTCGAAATTCAGGGCCCATAGTCAATAGGTAAGAGGCCACCCTGCAGTCCTCTCCAAAATCCCCTGTCCTGGTTGGTTTACCTATCCATGGCAGCATATTTTTCTTCTTCATCTTGTGTTTTTGAACAAGAATGGGGATGAGGCTATTCAGAAACCTTTTTTATACATATATGTGAGTTATGATTGGACTGGTGGGTTGGATGGAGATGGGGCACCAACCATGCATAGAAACCCATACCTGGAGTTCAGCTTTAATAGGTTTCTCCTTGGTGAAAAGATTGCCTGACAGCGATCCTCTACCTTTGGACTGTTGGCAAGGTGTGCAGGCAGACACAGATCGATCAATTATTAATTTATCAGGATCAGATGAGAATATTTCTAACATTGGTAATAGTATACTCTATCACTGTAAACCCACTGTCAAGGACAACATATAGTTGGACAGGAATACAATACACATAGGGTTTAACAGAACATCCGTAAAATCTTCTGAATCTATAGCGTTTATTTTTTTTGTCTTTTGCACATTTTGTACCTAAAATGTTGCAACAATTCTTTCTCTGAACTCTGCTCCTTCTGGCAGATGTCCACCAGATAGGGAGTACGTGCATACTGGAGACACTGACAGAATCTGGCACTGATTAGCAGTACTGGTGGGCACTGATAGTAGGCACTGGTGGGCACTGATTGGTGACACTGGTGGGCACCAATTGGCAGTACTGGTGGGCACTGATAGGCGGCACTGGTGAGCACTTATGAGGCAGCACTGGTGGGCACTGATCAGAAGGCACTGATGATGAGGCACTGATGAGCACTGATTGGCAGCACTGATAGGCACTGATTAGCAGCACTCATGGGCACTGATAGGTGGCCCTGATGGGCACTGATAAGCAGCACTGGTGAGCACTGATGAGGCAGCACTGTTGGGCACTGATGATGAGGCACTGGTGAGCACTGATTGGCAGCACTGATGGGCACTGATAGTAGGCACTGGTGGGCACTGATTAGCAGTACTGGTGGGCACTGATAAGCAGTACTGGTGGGCACTGATAGGCAGCACTGGTGAGCACTGACGAGGCAGCACTGGTGGGCACTGATGATGAGGCACTGATGGGCACTGATTGGCAGCACTGATGGGCACTGATTAGCAGCACTGATGGGCACTGATAGGCAGCACTGGTGGGCACTGATAGGCAGCACTGGTGGGCACTGATCAGCAGTATTAATGGGCACTGATAGGGGCACTGGTGGAGACTGATGGGCACTGATCTGAAGGCACTGATAATGAGGCACCAATGGGCACTGATTGGCAGCACTGATGGACACTGATAGGTGCCACTAGTGGGCACTGATTAGCAGTACTCATGGGCACTGGTAGGTGGCCCTGGTGGGCACTGCTTAGCAGTACTAATGGGCACTGATAGTAGGCACTGGTGGGCACTGATTGGCAGCACTGATGGGCACTGATAGTAGGCACTGAATGGTACTGATTTGCAGCACAAGTGATCGCTAAGGGAACCAAAGTCCCTCTAGCAGAAGCCGGTCATTGGCTGACAGCTGATCGCATGATAAAGGGCCCATTGTGATTGGACCTTTACTCTGCTCTGTGATTAGCCGAGTCCCAAGGGGGTGCGCGGTTGGTGAGAGAACGGGAGGACATCTATGTACGCCCTCCTCACATTTTACGTCTCAGCTGTAGCCATCTTTCAGTCATAGCGTGGGTGCAAAGTGGTTAATATAAATGAGCACACCCTATCATTAGATACAAGGCCATTGTGTACAGTGTACGGTTTGTCTAGCCATAGTTTTGGATAGAGCGTGGAAGGATTAGAACCCCTGTCATGTTTCGGCTGCTATCCGGGGGCTCCATCAGAGAGATTTCCCCTCACTTCCTGTCTGTCAGAATGTTCTCAGCAGGGCAGGGAATGTTGGGAAATCTCCATCAGCAAAAGAGACCAAAGTTAAAAAAAAGTTGTGGCTTCACATACAATTTATTGTCAAATTAGTAAAAAATAAACTCACCTTGTTGGGGTATTACTCGGAGTTGAACAGGATCACTGTACTTGCCTCCTTTATATGAACACTTATATACTCCACTATCTGCAACTTTGGCAGTTATTTCTCTCTTCTCTCCATCTGTGAGATAATGTTCATCTTTATACCATCTGTAATCACTCGTTGTATATTTTCCCGATTTTGCTGATCCCACCACACATAACAGAGTGACTTTATCTCCGACATATACCGGGTTCCAGTTAGGGTTTACTGTCACTATGGGTCTTCCTGAAGCATCTACAACACAATACAATACAAACTGTCAGTTAAAGCAGAAATCCCTCCAAAAAACAATACATAATAATGCAAACCCCACTGAAAGGGTTAATAATTCATCGTTTTTGTGGCAAAATGTGTTTTCAGTTCAGAGCTCTACCCAGCAGTACTTCTTTCCTGACACTAGATGTCCTCGGTCTGATCGTCAGCATAATATAACTTGCTTCCTCTGCACCCAGGAAGTCCTGGACCCACCCACAGCCTGTGATTGGACAGTGAAAAGGAGAAGCTGCACAGTGATTAGCTCATCTCTCTGTCACTCCCTACTCCAAACAGTGCATGAGCTGATTGGCTCCTTTTGCTGCTTCTTTTTTATCACACTCCAGCCCTGCTGTACAGGGAATGTAAGCGGTCGATACTGGGTCACATTTAAAGCGGAAGTCCAGGTATGTCCGTGATTGCAGAGTCACATTGGTCCACCAATCTAAGTATTTATATCTCATACCCAGTGCCGGGACAAGGCCATCCAGCGCCCAGGGCAAAGATGCCAAACTGTGCCCCCCCCCCCTTCCCTTATGGTTAGGACCAGGGCACCCAAATTCCTGCAAAAAAAACATTGTGCCCAGCCCACCTCTTGTCCCAGCCCTGCTCATTCCTGAAGGACCACAATGGAAGCTGACAGTCACTCTAGTAGTCTGAGCTACTACAGTGATACAGTGCCTTGAAAAAGTATTCATACCCCTGTAATTTTCCACATTTTGTCATGTTATAACCAAAAACGTAAATATATTTTATTGGGATTTTATGTGATAGACCGACACTGTCAGGGAACTTCCCACAAGAGAGCTGGATCTTCCGCACACACTAATGCAGTGACGCCCAGTGGCCTATTTAAACCAGCCTGCTCCAGCCATTAGTTGCTGGATGATCTTCAGTTTCCTGTTTCCTGTTTCCTGTGTTCCTGTTTACTTGGATTACCTGTTACCGACCCGGCTTGTCTCACCTGTCTTGTCTCTCCTCCTGGCTCCGACCATCGGCTTGTTTACCTACTCTGCTTCAGTCTGCTGTTCCCGTGTATGACCCCCGGCTTGCTCCTACGGACTCCTCTACTGCTTGATGAACTGTGTTTGACCCCTTGGCTTGACCTTGACCTCACTCTTGTCGCACGCCTGGCTACCTCCTCCAGTCACCTTCAAGGCATCCTGCATTTCAGCACGCACTACGTGTCTACTACCACAGCAGTCACCTCTTCACCGGAGCTTGCCGCAGCTGGCGACCCCTGTTCCTTTGGGGACAGCACTCCCTGTCTCCACCTCCAGGGGTGCCTTGCACTTAGCCACAAGGGAAGCCCTCTCAGCACCTCGGCCTCTGATCAGGTACGTGATAGACACAAAGTGGCCATAATTGTGAAGAGGAAGGAACATGATAAATGATACAAATAAATCTGTGAAAAGTGTGGCTGCATTTGTATTCACCCCCCGAGTCAATACTTTGTAGAACTGCCTTTCCCTGCAATTACAGTTGAAAGTCTTTTTGGGGATGTCTCTACCAGCTTTGCACATCTAGATTCTAGAGAGGGACATTTTTGCCCATTCTTCTTTGCAAAATATCTCAAGCTCTGTCAGATTGGATGGAGAACGTCTGTGAACAGCAATTTTCAAGTCTTGCCACAGATTCTCAATGTGATTTAGGTCTGGACTGTGACTGGGCCATTCTAACACATGAATATGCTTTGATGTAAACCATTCCATTGTAGCTCTGGCTGGATGTTTCGGGTCGTTGTACTGCTGGAAGGTGAACCTCCGCCCCAGTATCAAGTCTTTTGCAGACTCTAACAGGTTTTCTTCTACTATTGCCCTGTATTTGGCTGCATCCATCTTCCCATCAACTCTGACCAGCTTCCCTGTCCCTGCTGAAGAAAAGCATCCCCACAACATGATGCTGCCACCACCATGTTTTGCGGTGTGTTCAGGGGGATGTGCAGTTTAGTTTTCCGCCACACATAACATTCTACCGGGCAACCAGCCTGCACGGCCACCGAAGAGAAGACCCGATCAAAGCCGCATTCGACTCTGATCAGGTCTCCATGTAAAAACCCGGAAGTGATGTCATGACATCACTTCCCGTTACTCGGTGCCAAAATCAAAATAATTACAGCACCGGAAACAGCCAAACTTGGCGTTTTGAATGCTTTTAAGTGCAGAGGAGGGAATTGGGGTCTTTTAGACCCCCAGATCCCTCCACAAGAGTACCTGTCAAAAAAAAAAAAAAAAAAATTTTAATGTAGGAAAATATCAGCCAATATCGCCCGATACGGATATGCATTGGCCAAAATATCGGTACCAGTACCGGCAATAAAAAAAACTATCGGTCGATCACTACTGTAAACCCACTGTCAAGGACAACATATAGAATGCTTTGGGTTCAACTGAACACCTGTAATCTTCTGACTGTAGTGGTTTTTTTTTGTCTTTCGCAACCACAGTCCTACTGACTGTTATTTTATTTGGCACAGCAGGACCTTTCCACTTAATCTCCATCTACAGTACATTATCCACTTAAGCCCCGGAAGATTTTACCCCCTTTCTGACCAGGGGGTATTTTGCAATTCGGCACTGCGTGACTTTAACGGACAATTGCGCGGTCGTGCGACGCTGTACCTAAACGACTTTGACGTCATTTTTTTCCCCAAATACAGAGCTTTCTTTTGGTGGTATTTGATCACCTGTGCAATTTTTTGATCATGCGCTATAAACAAAAAAAGAGACAATTTTGCAAAAATAACAATATTTTTCACATTTTTTTTATATGAAATTCCCCAAAAAAAATGTAAAAATCAAAATTTTTTAACATTTTCGGCCAATTTGTTTTATGCTACATAGGTTTGGTAAAAAAAATCGCAAAAAGCGTATTTTGATTGGTTTGCGCAAAAGTTATCGTGTTTACTAACAAAGGGAAAGATTTTTGTCATTTTTGTTGTTTTTTTTTTAACACGTAATGGCGGCTATCTGCGATTTTCTTTTTTTTTTTTTTTTTTGCGGGACTGCGACATTGGGGCGGACAGATCGGACCCTTGATTGACATTTTTGACACTTTTGGGGTTACCAGTGACATTACTGCAGTAATCAGTGCTATACATATGCACTGTTACTGTAAAATGACACTGGTAGTGAAGGGGTTAACTTTTTTTGAGAGGGAGGGGCTGTGTGTGTCCCTAGGGGAGTGATTCTAACTGTGATTGGCTGTGGCTTGAGGTGTAGGAACAACAATCAACGGTCCTACATAGTAGAACCGTATGATCACTGTTCATACACAGGGGAGAATGACAGGCGGCTTGTTTACATCAGCCGCCTGCCTTTCTCCCGCTGTCACGGACGATCGTGAGTGAGCGGCGGACATCGGGTCCGCTGCTCACATGCGTGGGGGGGTCCGTGACCACGTGGGAGCGGGAGCGCGCCCCTGGCGGCGCGCGCTTGCTCCCCAGAGTCTCACAGGCTAGTGACGTACCGGTACGTCACTTTGCATGTGAGGGGCTGACCGCCGCAGTATATGTACTTGCGGCGGTCGGCAAGTGGTTAAATTATAGTTGGAATTTGATAGGAAGGCACCAGTTGTATTAATACATCCCATTGGTCAATGCTGTAATTAGTGTAAAGAGACCTTTCCCCTCAAATTCTGTCTGGGTTTTATGATTAGCTTGGCTTGTCAAGGCCTAACGGCTATGATCTTGGACTCTAAGCCTGTTGGGAAGGAAGGGTATGTTTGTTGGATGGGGTTAACTACTTTCCCCTTAAGATGGGCTCCCTTTGTAGGAAGTGACATTTTAGCTCTTCTTCTGTCAGATGTCCATTGGTAGAGTGGATGGAGCTTAGGGTTGGGCTGATGATGTGTAGACCAGACAGATAATATTGGTTCTCACACATGAGCTTACCAAGTTATGGGGTTCACTGCACCAGAGGCTAACCCAATGGGAAGAGTTATCCTTAAGATGCTAGCGAATATGAGTTTGTGGATTGTGTTGGGTACCTAAAATATTGCAACAATTCTTTCTCTGAACTCTTCTCCTTCTGGCAGATGTCCACCAGATAGGGAGTACGTGCATACTGGAGACACTGACAGAATCTGGCACTGATTAGCAGTACTGGTGGGCACTGATAGTAGGCAATGGTGGGCACTGATAGGCAGCACTGGTGAGCACTGACTGACGAGGAAGCACTCATGGGCACTGATGATGAGGCACTGATGATGAGGTACTGATGAGCACTGATTGGCAGCACTGATGGGCACTGATAGTAGGCACTGGTGGGCACTGAGAGTAGGTACTGGTGGGCACTGATTCGCAGTACTGGTGGGCACTGATAGACAGCACTGGTGAGCACTGATGAGGTAGCACTGGTGGGCAATGAAGATGAGGCACTAATGAGCACTGATTGGCAGCACTGATGGGCACTGATATTAGGCACTGGTGGGCAATGATTAGCAGTACTGCTGGGCACTGATAGTAGGCACTGGTGGGCACTGATTAGCAGTATTAATGGGCACTGATAGGGGGCACTGATCTGAAGGCACTGATTATGAGGCACCGATGGGCACTGATTGGCAGCACTGATTTACACTGATAGGTGCCACTAGTGGGCACTGATTAGCAGTACTCATGGGCACTGGTAGGTGGCCCTGGTGGGCACTGATTAGCAGTACTAATGGGCACTGATAGTAGGCACTGGTGGGCACTGATTGGCAGCACTGATAGGTGGCACTGGTGGGCACTGATAGTAGGCACTGGTGGGCACTAATTAGCAGCACTGGAGGGTACTGATTTGCAGAACAAGTGATCACTAAGGGAACCAAAGTCTCTCTAGCAGAAGCCGGTCATTGGCTAACAGCTGATCACATGAAAAAGGGCCTATTGTGATTGGCTCTTTACTCTGCTCTGTGATCAGCCGAGTCCCAAGGGGGCGCGCAGGCAGTGAGAGAACGGGAGGACATCTATGTACGCCCTCCTCACATTTTACGTCTGAGCTGTAGCCATCTTTCAGTCATAGTGTGGGTGCAAAGTGGTTATTATAAATGAGCACACCCTATCATTAGACACAAGGCCATTGTGTACAGTGTAGGATATGTCTAGCCATAGTTTTGGATAGAGCGTGGAAGGATTAGAACCCCTGTCATGTTTTTTGCTGCTATCCGGGGGCTCCATCAGAGAGATTTCCCCTCACTTCCTGTCTGTCAGAATGTTCTCAGCAGGGCAGGGAATGCTGGGAAATCTCCATTGGCAAAAGAGACCAAAATAAAAAAAAATAAAGGGCTGTACATACAATTTATTGTCAAATTATTTAAAAAAAAACTCACCTTGTTGGGGTATTACACGGAGCTGAACCGGGTCACTGTATTTGCCACCTTTATATGAACACTTATATACTCCACTATCTTCATCTTTGGCAGTTATTACTCTCTTCTCTCCATATGTGAGATAATGTTCATCTTTATACCATCTGTAATCACTCGTTGTATATTTTCCCGATTTTGCTGAGCCCACCACACATAACAGAGTGACTTCATCTCCGACATATACCGGGTCCCAGTTAGGGTTTACTGTCACTATGGGTCTTCCTGAAGCATCTACAACACAATACAATACAAACTGTCAGCTAAAGCAGAAATCCCGAGAAAAATAAATACATAACAATGCATAACCCACTGAAAGGGTTAAGGGTCCATTCACACTAGCTCGACTTGTCAGGCGACTTGGTCGCCTGACAAGTCGCGGTGGGTCGATCGCCATTGAATAGTACAGGACCCGTTCTAATAGGAGCGACACAAGTCGCTCCGACTTAGAAAAAGGGTCCTGTACTACTTTGGGGCGACCTGGAGGCGACTTGCATTGACTTCAATTACAGCCCATTCAGACTGGCGCGACAGGATTTTGTGGGGCAACCTGTGAAGTCGCGGTGCACAGCGTGCACCGCGACCTCGGCGCGACTTGCACGGACTTCATATAATTGAAGTCAATGCAAGTCGCCTCCAGGTCGCCCCAAAGTAGTACAGGACCCTTTTTCTAAGTCGGAGCGACTTGTGTCGCTCCTATTAGAACGGGTCCTGTACTATTCAATGGCGATCGACCGACCGCAACAAGCCGCGCTAGTGTGAATGGACCCTTATATGAAGTCCGTGCAAGTCGCGCCGAGGTCGCCCCACAAAATCCTGTCGCGGCAGTGTGAATGGGCTGTAATAATACATCGTTTTTGTGGCAAAATGTGTTTTCAGTTCAGAGCTCTACCCAGCAGTACTTGTTTTCTGACACTAGATGTCCTCGGTCTGATTGTCAGCATAATATAACTTGATTCCTCTGCACCCAGGAGGTCCTGGACCCACCTCCAGCCTGTGATTGGACAGTGAAAAGGAGAAGCTGTACAGTGATCATCTCTATCACCCTCTTCTCCAAACAGTGCTTGAGCTGATTGGCTCCTCGTGCTGCTTCTTTTTTCTCACAGTCCAGCCCTGCTGTACAGGGATTGTAAGAGGTCGATACCGGGTCACATTTATAGTGGAAATCCAGGTATGATTGTGATTGCCGAGTCACATTGGTCCACTAATCTAAGTATTTATATCTCATACCCCAGTGCCGGGACAAGGCCATCCAGCGCCCAGGGAAAAGATCCCAAACTGCGCCCCCCCCTTCCGTTACGGTTAGGATCAGGACACCCAAATTCCTGCAAAAAAAACATTGTGCCCAGCCCACCCCTTGTCCCAGCCCTGCTCATACCTAAAGGACCACTGTGGAAGCTGACAGTCACTCTAGTAGTCGGCGCTACTACAGTGATACAGTGCCTTGCAAAAGTATTCATACCCCTTGCAATTTTCCACATTTTGTCATGTTACAACCGGAAACGTAAATGTATTTTATTGGGATTTTATGTGATAGACCGACACAGATACATATTTGTGAAGTGGAAGGAAAATTATAAATGGCTTTCACAATTTTTAACAAATAAATCTGTGAAAAGTGTGGCTGCATTTGTTTGCAACCTATTTATTTCCCCAACTATGTGTGAAAAAGATTTTATTGTATATAAAGTAACAGTGAAGAATTAGTAGTTACATATCACAAAGTTCTTTCACATTAACTTCCCTTTCAATTGCTAAACCGGTTTATAGATTCTTTCCATTTACTGACCTGCATTCTTCCCCATCAGAACTGAAAGAGAAAAAAAGAGACATAAAATACATATAAAATAGCTATGAAGAGTTACATAATATACCATAATACACAATTTTCTTTCTTTTTTTTTTTACAAACTGTTTATTTAGAGATATTGTAAAACAGGTAACATTACAATATATAAACATTTTAGTATTCAGCATAAAATAGCATACCAAAATATCAGTATACAGAAAAACAGTATGTATTTTTGCATATAATATAGCAGAAGCAGAAACAAAATGAAACATAAAATAGGGCATATATACAAAATATAATACAATATAGCATATACCGTATATACTCAAGTATATGCCAACCCGAATATAAGCCGAGGCACCTAATTTTACCACAAAAAACTGGGAAAACGTATTGACTCGAGTATAAGCCTAGGGTGGGAAATGCAGCAGCTACTGGACCCAACTGGACCCCCACGAGACCCAAAACAGGGGCTGCGGGCATGGTGCAGGGACTACGGACATGGTACAGGAGATGGTACAGGAGATGCAGGGCTGGTACATGAGATGGTACAGGCATGGTACAGGAGACGGTACAGGAGATGGCTCAGGCACGGTACAGGAGATGGTACAGGCATGGTGCAGGAGATGATTCAGGCATGGCACAGGAGATGGCACAGACATGGTACAGGAGATGGTACAGGCATGGTACAGGAGATGGTTCAGACATGGTACAGGAGATGGTACAGGCATGATACAGGAGATAGTACAGGAGAGTGTTTAGACATGACACAGGAGATGGCACAGGCATGGTACAGGAGATGGTACAGGCATGGTACAGGAGATGGTTCAGGCATGGTACAGGAGATGGTACAGGCATGGTACAGGAGATGGTACAGGAGAGTGTTCAGACATGACACAGGAGATGGCACAGGCATGGTACAGGAGATGGTACAGGCATGGTACAGGAGATGGTTCAGGCATGGTACAGGAGATGGTACAGGAGATGGTACAGGCATGGTACAGGAGATGGTTCAGGCATGGTATAGGAGATGGTTCAGGCATGGCACAGGAGATGGTTCAGGCATGGCACAGGAGATGGTTCAGGCATGGTACAGGAGATAGTACAGGAGATGGTTCAGGCATGGCACAGGAGATGGTACAGGCATGGTACAGGAGATGGTACAGGCATGGCACAGGAGATGGTACAGCATGGCACAGATGCTACAGGAGATGCAGTGCTGCGGGCATGGTGCATGGTACCATGCCTGCAGCACTGCATCTCCTGAGGAGATGCAGGGGCTGCAGAGGAGTCTCACTTACCTTTCGGTGAGACGCCTTACATTTAAAAATGGCCCCGCCCGGCGCCAACACGTCACTTCACATGCGCCGTCTGCCCAGGGATAGCCGAGTACGGGCTTTCCCGAGCGGCGGCGGCTCATTCGCACTGACCGGAGAACAGTTAAGTGAGCCCGTGACTCGAGTATAAGCCGTGGGTGGCTTTTTCAGCACAAAAAAACATGCTGGAAAAAGTCAGCTTATACTCGAGTATATACGGCACCTAATTTTACCACAAAAAACTGGGAAAACTTATTGACTCGAGTATAAGCCTAGGGTGGGAAATGCAGCAGCTACTGGACCCCCACGAGACCCAAAACAGGGGCTGCGGGCATGGTGCAGGGACTATGGACATGGTACAGGAGATGGTACAGGAGATGCAGGGCTGGTACATGAGATGGTACAGGCATGGTACAGGAGATGGTACAGGAGATGGCTCAGGCACGGTACAGGAGATGGTACAGGCATGGTGCAGGAGATGATTCAGGCATGGCACAGGAGATGGCACAGACATGGTACAGGAGATGGTACAGGCATGGTACAGGAGATGGTTCAGACATGGTACAGGAGATGGTACAGGCATGATACAGGAGATGGTTCAGGCATGGTACAGGAGATGGTACATGCATGGCACAGGAGATGGTACAGGCATGGCACAGGAGATGGTACAGGCATGGTACAGGAGATGGTACAGGCATGGTACAGGAGTTGGTACAGGATATGGTTCAGGCATGGTAAGGGAGATGGTACAGGCATTGCACGGGAGATGGTTCAGGCATGGCACAGCAGATGGCACAGGAATGGTACAGGAGATGGTGCAGGAGATGGTACAGGAGATGGTACAGGATATGGTTCAGGCATGGCACAGGAGATGGCACAGGCATGGTACAGGAGATGGTACATGCATGGTACAGGCATGGTACAGGAGATGGTTCAGGCATGGTACAGGAGATGGTACAGGCATGGTACAGGAGATGGTACAGGAGAGTGTTCAGACATGACACAGGAGATGGCACAGGCATGGTACAGGAGATGGTATAAGCATGGTACAGGAGATGGTTCAGGCATGGTACAGGAGATGGTACAGGCATGGTACAGGAGATGGTACAGGAGATGGTACAGGAGAGTGTTCAGACATGACACAGGAGATGGCACAGGCATGGTACAGGAGATGGTACAGGCATGGTACAGGAGATGGTTCAGGCATGGTACAGGAGATGGTACAGGCATGGTACAGGAGATGGTACAGGAGATGGTACAGGCATGGTACAGGAGATGGTTCAGGCATGGTATAGGAGATGGTTCAGGCATGGCACAGGAGATGGTTCAGGCATGGCACAGGAGATGGTTCAGGCATGGTACAGGAGATAGTACAGGAGATGGTTCAGGCATGGCACAGGAGATGGTACAGGCATGGTACAGGAGATGGTACAGGCATGGCACAGGAGATGGTACAGCATGGCACAGATGCTACAGGAGATGCAGTGCTGCGGGCATGGTGCATGGTACCATGCCTGCATCACTGCATCTCCTGAGGAGATGCAGGGGCTGCAGAGGAGTCTCACTTACCTTTCGGTGAGACGCCTTACATTTAAAAATGGCCCCGCCCGGCGCCAACACGTCACTTCACATGCGCCGTCTGCCCAGGGATAGCCGAGTACGGGCTTTCCCGAGCGGCGGCGGCTCATTCGCACTGACCGGAGAACAGTTAAGTGAGCCCGTGACTCGAGTATAAGCCGTGGGTGGCTTTTTCAGCACAAAAAAACATGCTGGAAAAAGTCAGCTTATACTCGAGTATATACGGTAGTTCTATTACAGATATTTTCCTAAAATTTGTTGGATAATATCAAAAGGAAAAGGCATCCCATTTTGCAAGAAAATGTGCAAAATCAAAAATTGTATGTAATATACCTTATTATTTTTTTTATAAACTCTTGTTATTAACAAAGAAGAAAGACATCAGTACAGTCAATAAATTGCTCAACAGGTCGAGGGGATCAAGGAGCCAGCTAACCTGGAGTGTTACAGTAAAGGGGGTGCCAAGTTGTAAAGCTCTCGAGATTAGGGGTTAAAGGGGGCGCCAGGAAGGGCCCTGAAGTTGCTCAGCAGTGCAGTCTACTCTTAAAGTCAGCTACCTGAGGAAGGAATAAGGAATTAAGCTCTGAGGAAGAGGCACCGCCTCGAAACGCGTCAGTGTTCATCTTGACAAGATATTGGACTCCAACATCATGGACGTTGTTAGTCGGAGTTGATATGCTGGTTTACATCACTTGTTTGTGAGTAGACATTTTAATGATTTATCAATAAAAGCCTACATAATGCGCTAGGCTGGTGCGCCCTCTCTTTTGTGTTTATGCCTACAGTGTTTTGTCGACCACCCCGGTCGTAGAGGGCAGCAAGGATTAGCCATTTGTGGATGCCAAGTGCGAGTCCCGGGACAGAGGCAGTCTGAGAACCAGGTTCTGAGCGCAGGAGCCAGGTGCTAAGCATCGCATTTACCTCAGAAAGGAATGCCTTAGGAAGCTAATAGGACTCTTTCGTAGTCAAAGGTGAAATACAGTGAGCGGCCTAGCCGTGACTAGCTCAAACAGCGTTAATCAGCATTTATCAGACCGCCCCTGCTTATTGTACATAGTTTAGTTCCGTTGGAGTATCCCACTCATCCCTTCTCCTATCCAAGTTCCCAATAAAACATAAAAACTAAAGAAACTGGACTGGTCCTTGTCTGAGATAAAATCACTTGGAAACATGCAGTGGCGGCTGGTGCTCAAAATTTTTGGGGGGTGCAAAAAGAAAAATGTAAAAAGAAAAATGTAATAGGTATTGCTTCGCGGTAAAAAACACGGTAAAAAAATTGCATGACTTTGAGGTCATGATACAGGCATGGCACAGGTGATGGTATAGGCATGGCACATGTGATGGTATAGGCATGGCACATGTGATGGCATAGGCATGGCACAGGTGATGGCACAGGGGATAGCATAGGCATGGCACAGGTGATGGCATAGGCATGGCACAGTTGATGGCACAGGTGATGGCATAGGCATGGCACAGGTGATGGCATAGGCATGGCATAGGCATGGCACAGGTGATGGCATAGGCATGGCACAGGTGATAGCATAGGCATGGCACAGGTGATGGCACAGGTGATGGCATAGGCATGGCACAGGTGATGGCATAGGCATGGCACAGGGGATGGCATAGGTGATGGCATAGGTGATGGTACAGGCATGGCACGGGTGAGGGCACAGGTCGGCTTCAATCACTTACCTTCTGACGGCGGCGGGATGGCGGGGTTCCGGGAACCGAGACGAGCAGCGCCGTAGATGTCCTCCTCTTCAGTCTTCTGTCTTCCGGTCCGGGCGGCGGGAAGGAGATCGGGCGGTGACAGTGCGTGACTGACGCACGCATCGGCACCGCCCCCATTGCGAGTCAGCGATGTCCTGGATGATGATTGGTCCAGGCTGGAGACTGGACCAATCACAGCCAGGATATCACGATGGTGGGGGTGGCTTAGCGCTTTTCCCTGCGCCCAGGTTACGCCCCCAGAAGGCAGCCAATCGGCGCCTCTTCTGGGTCGTAAACCCCACCCCCCCCCCCCATAGCCACCAGGCCGAGTGCATAGGCCTGCGAACACGATTTTTTTTTTTTAAAACTTTATTTGTTCTTTTTGTCATTTTTTTTTTCTATTTTTTTTTCTTTTTTTTTTAGGGGGGGCGGCGTACCCGTATTCAGCAGCTCCCTTGGGAGCAGTGCTACATTAAGAAGGACTTTGATTCTGTTTCCTGACCCTATTCATATATTATATCCTCCAGAAATTGGGTTTTGGCCCTCACTTTATGAGATGAATTGCTGCATTACATGACAAACCCCGAGCAAACATAAAATACGCAGGTTACAAATCTGACTAATTTAATATAGATAGAGGCACACGCCAGGGCTGCCCACTCTCCCCTCTTCCATTTGCCCTTTTAATTGAACCACTGGCGCATCTGTACTGTTGAAAACCTAATGGTGCAACAACTAATTATCCTATTTAAGTACACGCTGAGGACTCCTACTGTTGAAAACCTAATGGTTCAACTACTAATTATCCTATTTAAGTGCACGCTGAGGACCCCTACTGTTGAAAACCTAATGGTTCAACTACTAATTATCCTATTTAAGGCCCCTCAGCTGATCCCCCTCTTTGCTCTGCAGAAGCTTGTGTTCATTATCCTTGTGATGTCCATTTCTAGACCAGAACCTGCAGACTCCCACACTTACGTCATCTACCTGCAGACCGACACTGCACACATGGAGCCGCACATTGCTCTGGTGAACTACCTCCAGGGCCGTTGCGCTACCTGTAAGGCGACCTAGGCAGACGCCTAGTGTGCAAATTAGCAGGGGGCGCCAGCATCCTGCACCCAGAATCAGTAATTTACCGCCGGCCGTGCGCCGCCTGAACGCTACAGCAAGCCATGCTATCCGAGGGCTCCAGCGTCGCCCAAATCCCCATAGGAAAGCATTGAATAATGCTTTCCTATGGGGAGATCTAATGCGCCTGCGCGGCCATTGCCGCACAGGCGCATCAGGTCTCCCCCATCGACGTCGGCCAGTGGGGAGAGACCTAATGCGTAGCAATAGGGAGCAGGCGGAGCCTGGCCCAGTGCCAAGGTAAGTCACTGTTTTCACCAACTTGGGATGGGTTGTGGGGGTGGGAGGGAGAGGGGCACTACAGGGTCCTGCAGTGCCAGGAAAAATAATATGTTTTCCAGGGGTTGGCAATTTTTATTTTGCCTAGGGCGGCAAAAATCCTTGCACCGGCCCTGACTACCTCTATGTGGATTCTGTCCGTTAGGCATCAGGAGCCTTCAGCGTGGCTGGGGAGTGGTGGAATTGCACTGACTTAGTTTGTGTATACTGTTAATCGGACATCGACTCACCCGCTGGCCTCCTAGCAAGATACTGCACACACACCGCTCTTATCTGCACCCGTCCACCCACCCACAGTCCAGCTTTACACAGCCAGGTTAGCCGTTGGGCTACCATTCGGTACATCGGTGCGCAGACCCCATTCAGCCTTTACCCATACTTACGGCTGTACTATGCAAATGCGCCACTGATTGGCTCTGTTTCAGCAGATCCAGCCATCCATCCCTCATATACTCCACATCACGTCTGGCCCTATACTACTGAACCCATAGACTGACCAATTGTGATAAAAAATACATTACACTCCATTTGCAGCCACTTGCACCAGTTCCTCTTTGATCTAACCATTGGGTTAGATGAGTGTGTGGTGGATGTGTGATTTGTGTGGGTGTCTGCAGTTGCTTTTCTGCCTGGTTTTGACAGCGGTGTCATTTTAACTTTTTGTTATGTTGGAGGCTTTTGCAATTTTTCATGTTCAATTTTTACTAAATATACTCTAATAAAACTGTTTATAATTGACCGGTTGATCCTCTCTGAAGATTTCTTTGAGGACCTTCAGACCTCCTTAAATATATGCTCACGTATCTAGAGGATCACGCTACCATCCACTCCCTGTATTAATTGTTTTGGGGTGGGGGTGATTTGCAGTGGCGGAGCCAGAGGGCTAGCTGGGGTGGCAATTGCCACCCCAGACGAAATCCTTGCCACCCCTGTTGCCACCCCGCTCGCGCTTGCTTATGCTCATAGCATTACATAGCTGAACCTGAACGAGAGGGCGCCTGTGCAGCTAGTTCTCTGTGACTGAGCGCGGTGAGCTGAGCAGCAGCGGCGCCGTGAGCCGCTGCACAGCTAACCAATCACGCGTGCCTGCACACCTGATTGGTTCGCTGTGCCGCTACTCGAGTAGCGGCACAGCGAACCAATCAGGTGTGCAGGCACGCGTGATTGGTTAGCTGTGCAGCGGGTCGCGGCGCCGCTGCTGCTCACCGCGCTCAGTCACAGAGAACTAGCTGCACAGGTGCCCACTCGTTCACTTCTTCTACTTGTAACCTTAGGTAAGTCTCTCTCTGGTCTCTGCATGATTGAAGGGGACACGGCAAGCTGGTCACTACATTGATGGGTTGGCAATCATGCTGGTCACTACATTGATGGGTTGGCACGCTGGTCACTACATTGATGGGTTGGCAATCATGTTGGTCACTACATTGATAGGTTGGCAATCATGCTGGTCACTACATTGATAGGTTGGCACGCTGGTCACTACATTGATGGGTTGGCACGCTGGTCACTACATTGATGGGTTGGTACGCTGGTCACTACATTGATGGGTTGGCACGCTGGTCACTACATTGATGGGTTGGTACGCTGGTCACTACATTGATGGGTTGGTACGCTGGTGGTCACTACATTGATGGGTTGGTACGCTGGTGGTCACTACATTGATGGGTTGGTACGCTGGTGGTCACTACATTGGTGGGTTGGTACGCTGGTTACTACATTGTCAATTGATGGGGGGGCATGCTGGTCACTACATTGATGGGGGGGCATGCTGGTCACTACATTGATGGGGGGCAATATTGTGCAGCCCTACTCATAGGCATGCGCACGGGGTGTGCCGGGTGTGCCTAGGCACACCCTAATCACCCTCGTGCAGTGCTTCTGCCATGGCCGCCGCGGCTGTGTCTGCTGCTCTCTGCCCCTGGCTGCTCAGCTCCCGAACCCAATCCTGTCGGTGCGGAGACTGAGAGGGTATGTCTGGGGGAGGACCCTGGCCTGCTGTAAGGGGGGGATCTATATAGGGGACCTCACCTCACCCTGGCCTGCTGTAAAGGAGGATCTATGGGGGACCTGCCCTAGCCTGCTCTAAAGTGGGATATATGGGGATCCTGCTCTAAAGGGGATCTATGCCATAGATCCCCCTTTAGAGCAGGGTCCCCATAGATCCCCGTTAGAGCAGAGCCCTGTGATCGGTGTGCGGCCTTAAAAGAATAATGTTTACTTTGATAATTGTTTATTTAATTAAAAATGTTTTAATACCGCTTAGGATGTTTGTTTACATTTATTTATAAAAGTGTGTGTATATGTATATATATACACACACACACACACACGCATGTATATTGACCCCCCAAAATAATACCTTGACACCCCTTTGCCACCCCTGTTTTAAAAGTCTAGCTCCGCCACTGGTGATTTGACTTTGTATGGGGCATGAGATTTGAGTGCATGAGATTTGAGCTATCTGATTCCTAATTAGAGATCAACGGATTATCAGCAAGGCCGATGTATCGAGGGCCGATATGCACTTTCCCTGATATATCAGTATCGGCCCCGGAGGTTACCGATATTGTGAAATGTTCTGCTTTCTGCACTATAATATTTATCTACTTAACTGGGAGTATTGAAAGTATAGTAGTATAGTACTGGTGTCCACTCCACTCCAATCCATTCCACTGTCTAGCCTTTGTCTAGCTTTTTTTCTAGCAGTTTTGCACTGACTGCGCTGCGCTGCAGTCAGTGCAAATCTGCTAGAAAAAAGCTAGACAGTGGATTGGAGTCAGTGGACTACTGCTGCAGTAGTGCAGTAGTGATTTAAAATCATTGCAGTGAGTGTACAACTGCAGTGGTAGTCCACTGACTCCCCACTGTCTAGCTTTTTTTCTAGCAGTTTTGCACTGACTGCAGTTAGTGATTTAGAATTATCGACTTTAAGACCGGAAGGATTTGCCCCCCTTAATGACCAGGCCCTATTTTGCAATTTGGCACTGCATTATTTTAACGGACAATTGCGCAGTCATGCGACGCTGTACCCAGATAAAATTGATGTCCATTTTTTCCCACAAACAGAGCTTTCTTTTGGTGGTATTTGATCACCTGTGCGATTTTTATTTTTTGCGCTATAAACATAAAAAGAGCGACAATTCTGAAAAAAAAAAAACAATATTTTTCACATTCTGCTATATGACATTCTCAAAAAAAATAAAGTAAAAATCAAAATTTTTTAACATTTTAGGCCAATTTGTATTCTGCTACATATTGTTGGTAAAAAAAAAAAAAATCGCAATAAGCGGTTTTTGATTGGTTTGTGCAAAAGTTATCGCGCCTACTAACTACGGTAAAGATTTATGTAATATTTATTGTTTATTTTTTTACTAGTAATGGCGGCAATCTGCGACTTTTAGCGGGACTGCAACATTGTGGCGGACAGATTGAACCCCTAACTGACATTTTTGACGCTTTTGGGGGGACCAGTGACATTACTACAGTAATCAGTGCTAAAAATATGCACAGCTACTGTAATAATGATACTGGCAGGAAAGGGGTTAACCCAGGGGTGATTAAGGGTTTAAATGTAAGCCTAGGGAAGTGTTTTCTAACTGTATGGGGGAGGGGCTTATGAAATGACCATAGATACCTGTGTTCCTATATAGAAGGATCACAGGAGCTCTATGATCATTCCAGGGAGAAGAACGGTAAGCTGTGTTTACAATAGCTGACCGTTCTCTCCCAGCAGGGAACGATCGTGGGTGGAGTCCACTGCTGAGTGGGGGCGGGAGTGCGCCACCGGTGGCGCGTGCTTGCCCCCTAGCTGCAGGTGCATGACTGACATACAGCTACATCAGTTCGCGCATGAGGGGCTGCCTGCCGCAGTAAATCTGCAGCTGGCGGTCTTTAAGTGGTTAAAGTGCGAAAAAATAAAAATCAGAGGTGATCAAATACCACCAAAATAAATCTCTATTTGTGGGGAAAAAAGGACATCAATTTTATTTGGGTAAATCGTCGCACGACCGCACAATTGTCAATTAAAATAACGCCGTGCCGAATCACAAAAAATAGCCTGGTCATTAAAGGGGGTAAAACCTTCCGGGGTTGAAGTGGTTAAAGTCTCAATTTTCTATGGGGGTCCTGTTTTTTTTTTCTTTTTATTTTACACAATTTTCTTGCTTTTCTCTCTGCATGGAGAGAGAGATACAATGTATCTCTCACCTTCATTCAGGGAGAGAAAACATGTGGGCGGGATTCACAGTGACTAATCACTGTGATAGCCAATCAGAGGCTGTCAAAGCGATCAGGTGACCTGGAATCAGCAGTTCTGTGTCCCAATTGTTAGTACGGGGCCCAGGGCCAGAGATGTAACTAGAACCTTTAGGCCCCCAGTACAAGAAACCATGAAGGGCCCCCCGGAACCCTGGCTGGGGCCCTTCCCTTCAAGCCTGGGGCTCTTCCTACTGATCCTGAGGCCCTTTACTCTCATTGTGGGGCCCTTTATTATGGTCTCACAGCGGGACCCTTTCACAAGTTCTCCAGTGGGCCCCCTTCCTGCCATCTTGGGGCCTCCCCATGGTGGTGGAATGCCAGGGCCTGGTCGCAAGTGTGACCTTTGCGATCTTGGAAGTTCACTCACTGGTGTCAGTAGTTTTTATTTTTTGGTAATTTAATTGTATTATTTTTTATCATTTTTATTTTATTTTTTTACAATGTGACTGACTATGACTCTGTCCATTCAGAAAAGAAAGGAGCTGGTAAATTACATATTTACCGACCCCTTCCTGGTTCTCTATTGTGACACATCCCCTGCAGCAGCCGGCAGGAGAGGGGAGGGAGCACAGTGGGGGGCGGGGTGAACCACGGGAGCACACAGGCGCCCAGAGACAGCAGAACGCAAGTGAACTGGATGGGGGTGGGGGGGCAGCAGCACAGTAGGGGGGACCAGGGGAGCACACAGGGGCCCAGAGACAGCAGAACACAAGTGAACTGGAAAGGGGGGGGGGCAGCAGCACAGTAGGGGGGACCAGGGGAGCACACAGGGGCCCAGAGGAGACAGCAGAACACAAGTGAACTGGATAGGGGGGGGGCAGAAGCACAGTAGGGGGGACCAGGGGAGCACACAGGGGCCCAGAGACAGCAGAGCACAAGTGAACTGAATAGGAGGAGTGGCGGGGGCAGCGTACAGAGGAACCAATCTCCTCCATTTTCCTCCTGCAGCTACAGGAGGAAAAAGGAGGACAGTGATTTCTCTACATGCTGCCCCCACCCCCACCCCCACCCCCGTCTCCTATTCAGGTGTACAGGGAAGCCGCACAGGCCCCCCGGAGCATGGGGCTCGGTTGCAATTGCGACCCCTGCAACCCCTGTAGTTATGCCCCTGCCCAGGGCTCTCCCAGCACAAAGATAAATAAGCAAATGTGGGGCCCCACAGAAAAAAAGCCTAGCTCATTGGGACGGCATTTTTGCATACGCTTGGTGCCAAGGGGGTTAGTATTTTTCATGTCCTGTTACCATTTGACCTTATCAGGTTTGAGTATTCTGGCTCACCTTAGAACAAAAGTGCCTCGGTCATTTCCTCAAACCACAAGAGCTAGCAGCAACCTTCACAAGGGTATGGTATGGTACAAGGATAAGGTACGGGTAAGGGTACTAAAAGCTGACCACCTCTGTGTTAAATTCATATTTCTGAAAATGATAACATTGTCCTCATACTAAAACAAAGCAGGAAGGAAGTTGCACCCAACCATGACAACCCCCCCCCCCCTTCCCCAAAAATAAAAATACAAGAAACAAAGTCGTTCCTCAAAATGAACCGACTGTATCTGTGAGTTCATCGATTTCAGCAAAATGTAAAATATGCCTACTAATATATATTACAACCAGCGCCGAGCTTCTCCCATCTGCAAGTCCTAATGTTTGGTGTTTGGGTGGAACGTCCAAGCTGGCCAAAATGAATTTCCATCAGTAAATTTGTGCATTGTAATATAACGTAGTAATAATATTTCAACCGTGTGTTTTAATACCTCCCAACCGCAAGTCTAAAAAAGCCATCAGCGTTGCAGTGTTCCAGCAGCCCAATGGGCGATTTCCCACCTGCTGTTGGTATTAAAGAGAGTTGGCCTGAGTGATAATCACCTCCTCACTAGGGATGATCGAACGGTTCGGGTCGACCATCAGATCGACCCGAACATTGGCTGTTCGAAATTCGGCCGAATTCCAAACTTTTTGCGGTAAAAGTTCAGAATTCGGCCACCAGAACCCCCAAAAATACAATGGGACAGGAAATGGGCTTTAAAAGCCCGTGATTGGACCAGAAACGTCAGTAAAAGCCAATTGAGGGGGCAGGAGTCTGCTAGGAATGTGATTGGAGTGACGCCCCCCAGTATATAACATAGCCCCGCCAAACCTCTAGCACTGTAATAGAGAGGCTGTGGAAGAGAGTGGAAGCAGTTCTGTTACTCCTGCTGCAAAAGTGTCATATAGCAATTATTAGTGTAAGGAAAGGCATATCTAGTGTAGTTAGGGTACTATTTTCCACTATAGTTAGATTCAAAAAATCTAGTTTCTGTAGGGAAAACTACTTAAGTGTCAGGGTGACCGTAGCGTAGTTTAGGGCGAACTGACTCTGACTGCTATGCCAGGGTGACTGAACTCCTCCATGTCAGGGTGACCGCCAGAAAAAAAAGATAATTTTTCTTAGAATTTTTAGTAGAGCAGGGATGGGGTTCCGCTCCTTTCACACCTATATGTGTGTATGTGTATATATATATATATATATATATATATATATATATATATATATATATATATATATATATATATATATGTGTGTGTGTTTATATATACCCCTACACAGAAGTTCAGATGTCATGCCTGCCTCCAAAGACGCCCAAAAAATGCCCAATAAACGCCTGAAACAAAAACGCCCAGGTGTGAAAGGAGCGGAACCCCATCCCTGCGCTACTAAAAATTCTAAGAATTTTTTTTTTTTTTTTCTGGTTCTAGACATGCTACAGAGCTGAAACTTCACAGGTACACTTTTTAGACCCCCCAGACACTAAATCCAAAGAAATCTCATTTTTTTTTTGTTTCAATAATTTTTTCAATAATTGGCTCTCTATCAAAAACGACAATTTTTAAGAACTTTTTTTTGAGAGATTAATAGTCCCTGGGGCATGACCCAGAACCCTAGGCACTTTTTAGGGGCATTTATTGGGTTTTAGGGCTTCAAAATGGTGTTTTTTGATTCCAGAAGTTTGGGTCCCATTGATTTCAATGGGGTTCTGGAATCCGAACCCGAACTTTCGGGAAGTTCTGTTGTTCTGGCCGAACCAAACTTTTCAAAAGTTCGATCATCCCTACTCCTCACCACCCATCAAATTGCAATCAGGGCCAGCCCTACCATGGGTCCCACTGGGTCCATTGGACCCAGGAGGCACTTGGAGAGGGGCAGCAAATTGGCTCCCAAGATTTTTTTTCCAGTAGTTTTGTGTGTCATCAGTTTGCAGCACGTTACAGGTGGCATTTTCCCATCTCATACTGTCGCCCGTAGAGCAAACTGAAGAGTATGAGTGTCTCCTCTGGGGAACGCCCCTCGCGTGATTGTGGTGTGCGCAATGACATCAGACATCAGTGCACTCCATCTCCCGCAGGGCACTGCACTGTTACTGATTGCAGCATGTTAATTACCCACAAGATGGCAGTGTTCTGCAGTTATTATAGACTTCAATATAGCCAAGCAAAGCATTGTAAAATTTGTGTGGTGATAACAGGACTTCTGTACCCAGACAAGCTGAATGCAGACTACACTTCCCAGAAGAGCTGGCAAAGGGGCAGGAGCCTATATAACCAAAAGCCTTGGAAATTTGAGGAGAGAAAGAAGGAGACTGTAAGAGGGTGAGGATGTGTGTGAGACGGCAGTGTGGGACTCGGAGGACCCAGGCCTGGTTTGGACACATTGGAGAGCCGGAAAGAGGGACTGCAGTTCACTGGCATTACTGAGAGGCAGGAGAGTCAACCCTACAGGCAGTTGGACCATGGTATCATCGGCATCACTTCTACCACAGAAGGACAGAGAGAACAAGGGGCCACCCAACTGAGAGACCTTCCTTCTCTTTGCTAAGACAACAGAGAGGGTTCCATAACCCAAACCATCACAGGCTAAAAGTGATTCTGTTGTTTCTAGTTTTTTTCAGTTTAGTACACCTTGCCTCGCAGTTTGCCACACACAGACTTCCTAGCTCATATAATACTGCGGCCTACTGCTTATTGTCTCACTTTTGCTCTGAAATTGCAGGACTCTTGCTACAGCACGCAGACAGGAAACGTATCTTGGTATCTTATCTAGTGCCTTCATCTGTAAAGGAACTTGCTTCATCACCACCTACGAGGGTTTAATTCTGCAGAAGTCTTCTTCCACCCCTTTCTCAACTTTTGCCATTCTGCATTCATCTTCAGTGTTAAAGGGACCTTCTCCAGTTTTTCACCATCAGGCCAAGGCCAAGGGGAACTTTCTTTGTTGCTGTACCATCTTCAGGAGATCCAGTTCCCATCCTAAAAGACCTCAACTTCTAAGTGCACCAACTAGGGTCCCATCAAGCATGCAGAGTTTGTTTCTATACCTCGGAGCCTAATCATTGTATATCTTCAATGTGAGATCTCGGGCACAGCTGCTTCTGACTGTTGGTCTCAGCAGATTTTGAGTAAGATTTGGTGATGTCACTTCTGTGCTACTCACTGTTCTCCTTGCTGGAGGCTCTGATAGGAGGAAGCAAAGCCCTGCCTCTACCAAGATGGCCGTCTCAAACAAAGACACAGTGCAAGATAAACCATGGTAAGTCAGTAATGGGGAAAGGTCAGCTGGAGAGAAAACATAGAAAATACCAGTGATTGGTCCTTTGCCCGCTGCCTGACGTTTTTGGGCACAGGTTCCAGAGTTCAGTTCCCATTAAAGATGTCAAACCTACTAAATACAACATTGAAAAAATCTATTAGGTTTAAATAATAAAGGAGCAGTTTGCAAAGTGATCATCCTTTACTCCTAGTATATAAATCACAGGAGAACTGGTGAAAGTGCAGAGAAGGACAACCAAATAAATAAAAGTCACAGAGGAGCTCAGCCTCCAACACGTGCCTCTTCCCCTGATCTCTCTGTCAATATCGATGGCACAACTATTAGCCCATCCTCGCATGCCAAGGTCCTAGGTGTTGTCCTGGACTCTGAACTCACCTTCAAGCCCCACATTAAGGAACTGTTCAAATCTTTCCGCCTCAACCTCCGCAACATCTCCAAAATACGCCCCTTTCTAATCAATGACACAACAAAGCTCCTAGTTCACTCCCTGGTCATCTCGCGCCTTGACTACTGCAATTCCCTTTTCATTGGCATACCTCTACACAGGCTATCCCCCCTTCAATTCATCATGAATGCTGCTGCCAGACTCAACCATCTTACCAATCGCTCAGTGTCCGCTACTCCTCTCTGCCAATCCCTCCACTGGCTTCCACTCACCCAATTAATTAAATTCAAAATACTAACAACATCTTACAAAGCCATCCACAATTTAGCCCCCAGCTACATCACTAGCCTAGTCTCTAAATACCAACTTAATCGCTCTCTTCATTCCTCTCAAAACCTCCTGCTCTCTAGCTCCCTCGTCACCTCCTCCCATACTCACCTCCAGGACTTTTCTAGAGCCTCTCCAATCCTATGGTACTCCTTACCCCAATCTGTCGGATTATCTCCTACTCTATTAGCTTTTAGACGATCCCTGAAAACCCTCCTCTTCAGAGAAGCCTATCCTACCCACACCTAACAGCTATACCTCCATTTTCTCCATCAGCCCATCCCCCACAGTTATTGCCTTTTGTTTCACTTGACCCTCCCTTCTAGATTGTAATCTCTAATGAGCCGGGCTGTCCAATTCCTCCTTGTATTGAATTGTATTGTAACTGTATTGTCTTCCCTTATATTGTAAAGCGCTGCGCAAACTGTTGGCGCTATATAAATCCTGTATAATAATAATAATGAGCAAAGATTATCTTAACTGAATATATTCTCTCTTAAGGAGAAGGAGGAGATTGAGTGGGGATATAATCACCATTCACCATATAAATGTATAGGTGGCCAGGGCTTTTTTTCTCAGAAAATAGGTACAGAATCTCAACCACGACCCCCCCAAAAACCCCGCTCCCCTCCCACACACACACCCTCCAAACTGCATCAAATAGTGGGTGGGTGCAAACAGTCGGGGGGTCTTAAAGAGACCTTAAATACCAGGAGTCCATTATGTACAGAGTGTAGTGTTTGGGAGGGTTACACACAGGATGCAGAGTTCGGGGGTGAGCTACGTAAATAGTGCAGAGTTCAGGGGTGCGCTGCACACAGAGTGCAGAGTTCAGCCTTCTTCCACAGTTGCTTACCTCTACATCCCCTATCCACATCTCACTTTCACCCCTCTTCAGCTCTGACCTCTGCATGCAACCCCCCCCCCCCCCCCACTGCCTCTATCTTCTCCCCTTCTCCTTAAAAGCTCCAAACATCTTCCACATGTCTTACTTTTGTTTCTATATTAAGCTGAAGCACCCAATCTGTACCTCCTCACACACTGTAGTTGGCTCTGTCTCTCTCACTTGCAGGGATATCATCCAGGGTGGGTGTCGGCATCTGCACTGCACCCCGGGCACCTGCATCTCCCTTGTCCCCATCCTGCACTCAGTGGGAGCCACTTAGGAGATCAGATCTGTGGGAACCGTTGGGAGACAAGCTGTTACTTGTAAACACAGAAGTCAGATGTCTGTGTTTACAAGTAGTAGTGGTGAGTAGAGAGCAGAGGGCCTGAGCCAGAGGTGGTGGAACTAAGTTCCACCAAATTCCAGCTGATAAAAAGCCCTGTAGGTGGTCCATATAGTGAACTTGCTGTAAAGTTTTTGACTTTCAGGCCATTACAGAGGACAAGGGGGCACTCTTTACTAGCGATCGACCGATTATCGGCAACACCGATATATCGAGGGCCGATATGCCTTTTCCCCGATATATCAGAATCGGCTTTTGATT
The DNA here is from genome assembly GCF_965119305.1 of Pelophylax lessonae. Lineage (NCBI taxonomy): Eukaryota > Metazoa > Chordata > Amphibia > Anura > Ranidae > Pelophylax > Pelophylax lessonae. Next base: position 7,447,698 of record NC_138780.1, read on the forward strand.
TACGGATATTGCCGATATTTTCGTGACGTCATTCCGTATGTTGTGCGCACACGTTCTGCCTTCTAACACCGCCTCCCACTCCTGCGCGGCCAGTACGTGACACCATTTTACCGCTTAAGACCTCCTCCCACGCCTCCCACAGCCTCGTGTTACAGCCAGCTGCAGTACAGTCCGGTCACGCTGCCAGCCATCCATCCACCCACAGGCCCTGGCCTCAGCCACCCACCACAACAGGGTGCCAGCTAAAGCGAGCAAGCAACCAGCCACCCAGATGACACCAAGCCAGCCACCTGCAGCCACCCGCCACCATGACCAGTGTTCCAGCAAGCCAGCAGCTACCCGCCACAACAGGCCAGGGTGAGGGAGTGACACCAAGCCAGCCACCCACACAACAGGGTGACCCCCAAGCCAGCCCCCCACCACAGAGTTCCAGCAAACCAGCCACCCACCACAGTGTTCCAGCAAGCCAGCCCCCCACCACAGTGTTCCTGCAAGCCAGCCACCCACCACAGTGTTCCAGCAAGCCAGCCACCCACCACAGTGTTCCTGCAAGCCAGCCACCCATAACAGGGTGACACCAAGCAAGCCAACCAGGCAACACAGAGACTGTTCCTGAAAGCCAGCCACCCACCACAGTGTTCCTGCAAGCCAGCCACCCACCACAGTGTTCCTGCAAGCAAGCCACCCATAAGAGGGTGACACCAATCCAGCCAGCCACCACAGTGTTCCTGCAAGCCAGCCACCCATAACAGGGTGATACCAAGCAAGCCAACCAGGCACCACATAGACTGTTCCTGCAAGCCAGCCACCCACCACAGTGTTCCTGCAAGCCAGCTACCCACCACAGTGTTCCTGCAAGCCAGCCACCCACCACAGTGTTCCTGCAAGCCAGCCACCCATAACAGGGTGACACCAAGCAAGCCAACCAGGCACCACAGAGACTGTTCCAGAAAGCCAGCCATCCACCACAGTGTTCCTGCAAGCCAGCCACCCACCCACCACAGTGTTCCTGCAAGAAAGCAACCCATAACAGGGTGACACCAAGCCATTCAACCAGCCACCACAGACTGTTCCTGAAAGCCAGCCACCAATAACAAGGTGACACCAGTCACCAAGCCAGCCAGCCACCCATCCATAACAGGGTGACACCACCAAGCCAGCCAACCAGCCACCACACCACAGACTGTTCCTGAAAGCCAGCCATCAATAAAAAGGCTACACCAGTCACCAAGCCAGCCAGCCACCCATAACATGGTGACACCAAGCCAGCCAGCCACCCATAACAGGGTGATACCAAGCCAGCCAGCCAGTGCCACCACAGTGTTCCTGCAAGCCTGCCACCCAGAACAGTGTGACACCAAGCCAGCCACACTGCCAGGCGTCAGCCACCAACCCACAACAGGGTGTCAGTGCCAGCATCAGCAGCAACTTCAGCTTCGGCAAGCCATTTCTTTATTCTATTTTGTGTCTTTCAAGCTTAAATGGAGATGGATGAGGAGAGAAAGAGTAAAAGTGTGGTCTGGGACTATTTCTCGTCTCAACCATCTCCAGGAAAAGCAGCAGTGTATTGAAAAGAGTAGTGTCCACTCCACTCCACTCCAATCAACTGTCTAGCTGTTGCCTAGCTTTTTTCTAGCAGTTTTGCACTGACTGCTGTAGTTGCAGTGAGTGCCCTACTGCAAAGGTAGTCCACTGACTCCAATCCAATCCACTGTCTAGCTGTTGCCTAGGTTTTTCCAGCAGTTTTGCACTGACTGCACTGCATTAGTTGCAGTCATAACAGTAGTCCTCCCCCGACTCCAGTCCATCCAATCCACTGTGACATTGTGTAGCTGTTGCCTTGCTCTTTTTCTAGCAGTTTTGCACTGACTGCACTGCACTAGTTGCAGTCAGTGCCTTACTGCAGAGGTAGTCCTCTTCCACTGACTCCAGTCCATCCAATCCACTGTGTATGTGTATTTTGTGTAGCTGTTGTTGCCTAGATTTTTTTTCTAGCTGTTTTGCACTGACTGCACTGCAGTAACATGCAGTCAGTTTTATGCATTAATGCACAATCAGGATGTGAAATGCGGAATTTAAGTTTGTCCTATCAGTTTTTAATGCAGTTAAGGTGTGAAGAACGAGCACTTAATGTTAAAAATGTTAAAAAAAATAAAGATTAACGTGTTTATTAACAGATTTCTGTCGATTTTTGTGTTTTTTTCGGTAATTTTTACATAAATGTATTCTCCAATATATTCTCCAATATATTATAGGAGAACTTGGTATATAGCTCTGCAGGAATTCTATAATGCAAACAGCTATTCTCTTCAATCAACCTCCCTGCTTCTATCCTGTCCGCATCCTCCTGACTTATTATTGAAGAGAACATCACCGGGTAAAGGGAAAATGTACTAAATCCCCCCCCCCCCCCCCCATCACATCCAAAGACCAGGAAAATAAATGAAAATTGTCCACTTACAGATGAAGATGATCGGAGTCAGACGTGACATGGTGACCGCTCAGTGCGAACATAATCCTATTCTTATCTCTGTGCTGAGATAATCAACAGCGAGAACTTCCTCTTTTTAATCAAACTCTGAGTTTGGTTTTACAATGGAAAAATGTGTTTGGCGCGAGATAGAAAATTCTGTTTAGGCTTTTTGAGATAAAAGAGGAAATTGTTGTGTAACTTCCAGTAAATTCAGCGATGTCAGAGCAAAATTCAAACATGATAACTGTATTTATTTCAGATATGCTTTATAGAGAAATGTATGGAAGATTCAATCACTGACCCCCTTCTGAAAAGCCATTCATTGGCTGCCATGTTGGTTTCTGGCTTCAATACTTCTTAAAGAGGAGCTCTATTCCTTCCACTGACACCAATGATGGGGCACTATTCCTCCCACTGACACCAATGATGGGGCACTATTCCTCCTACTGACACCAATGATGGGGGACTATTCCTCCCACTGACACCAATGATGGGGCACTATTCCTCCCACTGATACCAATGATGGGGCACTATTCCTCCCACTGATACCAATGATGGGGCACTATTCCTCCCACTGATACCAATGATGGGGCACTATTCCTCACACTGACACTAATGATGGGACACTATTCCTCCCACTGATACCAATGATAGGGCACTATTCCTCCCACTGATACCAATGATAGGGCACTATTCCTCCCACTGACACCAATGATGGGGCACTATTCCTCCCACTAACACCAATGATGGGGCACTATTCCTCCCACTGACACCAATGATGGGGCACTATTCCTCCCACTGATACCAATGATGGGGCACTATTCCTCCCACTGACACAAATGATGGGGCACTATTCCTCACACTGACACTAATGATGGGACACTATTCCTCCCACTGATACCAATGATAGGGCACTATTCCTCCCACTGATACCAATGATAGGGCACTATTCCTCCCACTGACACCAATGATGGGGCACTATTCCTCCCACTAACACCAATGATGGGACACTATTCCTCCCACTGATACCAATGATGGGGCACTATTCCTCCCACTGATACCAATGATGGGGCACTATTCCTCCCACTGACACCAATGATGGGGCACTATTCCTCCCACTGACACCAATGATGGGACACTATTCCTCCCACTGACACCAATGATGGGGCACTATTCCTCCCACTGACACAAATGATGGGGCACTATTCCTCCCACTGACACAAATGATGGGACACTATTCCTCCCACTGACACCAATGATGGGGCACTATTCCTCCCACTGACACCAATGATGGGGCACTATTCCTCCCACTGACACCAATGATGGGGCACTATTCCTCCCACTGATACCAATGATGGGGCACTATTCCTCACACTGACACCAATGATGGGGCACTATTCCTCACACTGACACCAATGATGGGGCATTATTCCTCCAACTGACACCGCAAGATGGCCCTCACTCGACTCTATGGTCTTGGAGGACCGGAGCAACGTTTTTTTCTTTTTTAGTGTAGTTGTGAGGTGTGAGGTCTTTTTGACCCCAGATCTCACAATAAAGAGGATCTGTCATGTCTATTTCTATTACAAGGGAGGTTTACATTCATTGTAATAGGAATAAAAATGATCAAACATTTTTTTTTTTTTAAAACTGTGTAAAAATAGAAACGAATAAATTTCAAATAAATAGGAAAAAAAATAAAAAATTAAAGCGCTCTGTCCCCGTTAGCTCGTACGCAGAAACGAACGCATATGGAAGTCCCGCCCACATATGTAAACGGTGTTCAAACCACACATGTGAGGTATGGCCACGATCGTTAGAGTGAGAGCAATAATTCTATCCCCCAACCTCCTCTGTAACTTTAAACTGGTAACCTGTAGAAATTTTTAAAGTGTTGCCTATGGGGATTTTTAAGTACCTAAGTTTGTTGCCACTCCGCGAATGTGCACAATTTTAAAAAATGGCATGTTGGGTATCTATTTACTCAGCGTAACATTATCTTTCACATTATAGAAAAAATTGGGCTTACTTTACTGTTTTCTTATTTTTTAATTCAAAAAAGTGAATTCTTTCCAAACAAATTGTGTTTTGGAAGACCGCTACGCAAATACGGTGTGATAAAAAATAGTGCAACGATCTCCATTTTATTCTCTAGGGTCTCTGCTAAAAAAAAAAAATATATATATAATGTTTGGGGGTTCTAAGTAAAAAAAAAAAATGATTTTAGCTTGAAAACACGAGTGTCAAAAATAGCCCCGGTCTTAAGGTGGTTAATAAAGTCCAACAGCTTGGGTCGAACAATGCTGCCATCTTGTGTTTGAAAATCACATAAGACAATATCAATGAATAAAAAATGTGGAATCCTCATTATTTCATATAAAAAGAAAGAGGAAAAATTAACTGTTATCAATAAAAGCGCTGACATCCCATTTAATGTTCAAACCGTAGGGTTTATATGATTAATAATGTGTGCCAGTGTACCTAGAAGAACTGATGCTGGTTTGAAGGCAAAGGGTGGTCACACCAAATATTGATTTGGATTTCTCTTCTCTTCATTTACTTTTCAATTTGCTAATTGATAAAAAAAACTATTAACACTTCAACATTTTTTTCACACCTGCCTAAATCTTTTGCACAGTACCGAATATACAGTATATACAGTACATACTTGTACAACTACACCACAGTTTCCAGCATTTCTTTGACAAGTTGACTTACTTAAGTTGACTTAAGTTGACTTACAAGTTGAAGATACTATATGAAATATTATAGTTTTAATCTATATACTGAATCTAGTCAAGTAAAGTATAACAAATACAGATAGAAATAGACTTAGAATGCTATGTCCCAACAGACCATGGTCTGACCATAAATTGGGGACAAGTTGAAGTGTGTTATTGGAATGTGTTCTTGTCAGTGGCGGCTGGTGTATGCAGGGCCCCCCCATCCATGCGTCCGGCCCCCTAATCTACATGCAGGGATGCCGGACGCATGGAGTTCAATGGGATTTTTTTTTTTTCATCAACTGATTAGAGCCAGAGGCTCCAATAGGGCGATGCAAAGGGTGGACCCGGGGCGCAGAGCGGTGCGCCCACAGCCCAACCATTGTGTGACAACTTTCTTCTACTGTGACCATTTGATTAGGATCTCATTTCGTATGCTCAAGGTTGTCAACAGGATGAGCTTCATTCAGTGTTTAAAATAAACTTATTTGCGACTTTATTGAGCATTGGTATAAGTCATATCCAATCCGCACATGTCAGCTGTTCTTATTACCGATCCGAAATGAAGTGAAGTCATCCCCTGCCCCACATTGCAGAGTGAGGAATGTACTCTGCTCACACAGGCTTTTTAGGCTCAATCAAGCTGAAATGTGACCCCTGCTCTGACAGGGGGTTAATCTGCTCATTCAAAGTGTGCTGATCTCATTCACACATTCATTTATGAGTATGCCTGTACTTCTCTTCATCACTGTATTCCTGATCCATCTGTGCTATCATTGCATATAGAAGAGTCTAAGAATATAGCGGAACCTGCAGAGAGGACCACACTGGTCTCTCTGCATTGAAAGGGGGCACGCTGGTCTCTCTGCATTGAAAGGGGGGCACACAGCGCTGGTCACTGTGCATTGAAAGGGGGGCATGCTCATCACTGCATTGAAAGGGGGCAGGCTGGTCTCTGTGCATTGAAAGGGGGCACTCTGGTATCTGTGCATTGAAAGGGGGCACGCTGGTCTCTGTGCATTGAAAGGGGGCACGCTGGTCTATCTGCATTGAAAGGGGGGCCCGCAGCGCTGGTCACTGTGCATTGAAAGGGGGGCATGCTGGTCACTGCAATGAAAGGGGGCACGCTGGTCTCTGTGCATTGAAAGGGGGCACGCTGGTCACTGTGCATTGAAAGGGGGCATGCTGGTCTCTGTGCATTGAAAGGGGACACGCTGGCATCTCTGCATTGAAAGAGGGCATGCTGGCATCTCTGCTTTGAAAGGGGGCATGATGATCTCTGCATTGAAAGGGGGCATGATGATCTCTGCATTGAAAGGTAGTACGCTGGTCTCTCTGCATTGAAAGGGGGCACGCAGCGCTGGTCACTGTGCATTGAAAGGGGGGCATGCTGGTCACTGCATTGAAAGGGGGCACGCTGGTCTCTGTGCATTGAAAGGGGGCACGCTGGTCTCTGTGCATTGAAAGGGGGCATGCTGGTCTCTGTGCATTGAAAGGGGACACGCTGGCATCTCTGCATTGAAAGAGGGCATGCTGGCATCTCTGCTTTGAAAGGGGGCATGATGATCTCTGCATTGAAAGGTAGTACGCTGGTCTCTCTGCATTGAAAGGGGGCACACTGGTCTCTCTGCATTGAAAGGGGGCACGATGATCTCTGCATTGAAGGGGGCACGCTATACCTTGATTACTGAAGGCCCCTTTCACACTTTTGTGACTTCAAAGTCACGCAATTTTTTACAGTGTTTTTTGACGCAATGCCTATTACATTTTTCTGTTTGCGCCCCCCCAAAAATTTTGAGCACCAGCCGCCACTGGTTCTTGTGGTATTATTGGATGTTTCTTGGAATTGGAGGCTTGGGAGATTCTAGGAATATGGGTTTTGGGACATTCCAAAGAACCAGTGTTCATCAAAAAGATGGTCTACTTGGTAAAGTCCCAGGTGTCATAGTATTGATATAGCGATTTACAAATACCTCAACGGTGATCTCGAACATAGATAGAAAACTATTCAGTCGCAAGGAATGCATGAGGACACGAGGCCATACAATGCGAATAGAGGAGAAGCGTTTTAACCTCAGGCTACGCAAGGGGTTCTTTACAGTAAGGGCTACAAGACTGTGGAATTCTCTACCACAAATGGTGGTAACTGCGGGGAGTTTGGCTACTTTTAAAAGACTCTTGGACGTATATCTCAACATCTCAAGGATCAAAACATTCAGGGGTATGGGAAATGATTACGGCCACACACACACCTACACAGGTTGAACTGGATGGACTATTGTCTTTATTCAACCTCAACTACTATGTAACTATGCAGAAACAAGAAATGTATCTATGATTTGCCACATAAAACGTCTAGTTGCCTCCATCCCTATATATATATAAAGACAAGGACAAGAATGTGGGACTTTAAATGAGGTCAACTAGACATAAGAGTTTATTAAATGGATACATATACATATAAGGATATTGTTGCATGAACACATACAGAGATAGAGCATTCAGTAGATTGCATAGCAGGGGCGTAACTACAGGGGTTGCAGGGGTTGCAATTGCAACCGGGCCCCATGCTCCAGGGGGCCTGTGCGGCTCCCCTGTACACCTGTGTAGGAGGGGTGGCGGGGGGCAGCATGTAGAGAAATCACTGTCCTCCTTTTTCCTTCTGTAGATGCAGGAGGAAAATGGAGGAGATTGGTTCCTCTGTATGCTGCCCCCCCCTCCTATCCAATTCACTTGTGTTCTGCTGTCTCTGGGCCCCTGTGTGCTCCCCTGGTCCCCCCCCCTCTACTGTGCTGCCCCCCCCCCCCCCCCACTGTGCTCCCTTCCCTTTCCTGCCGGCTGCTGCAGGGGATGTGTCACAGTAGACAACAAGGAAGGCGTTGGTAATTATGTAATTTACCAGCTCCTTCAAATTCTGAATGGACAGAGTCATAGTCAGTGACATTGTAAAAAAATAAAATAAAATGATAAAAAAATAATACAATTAAAATACCAAAAAAAAAAAAAACTACTGACACCAGTGGGTGAACTTCCAGGATCGCAAAGGTCACACTTGCGACCAGGCCCTGGAATTCCACCACCATGGGGAGGCCCCAAGATGGCAGGAAGGGGGCCCACTGCAGAACTTGTGAAAGGGTCCCGCTTCGGGACCGTAATAAAGGGCCCGCAATGAGAGTGAAGGGTCCCAGGATCAGTGGGAAGAACCCCAGGCTTGAAGGGAAGGGCCCCGGCCAGGGGCCTGGGGGGCCCTTCATGGTTTCTTGCACCGGGGCCCTGAAGGTTCTAGTTACGTCTCTGTTGCATAGTACATATTGAATCAAAAAGAAATATAAATACAATGTTTCTAGGATCAAGCAAGGATCTCTTAAGAATAAAACAAATACAATAAGACATCATAGTCTCTGTGTGCTCACAATATTTAAATGTGTCACAATTCAATAATACATCTGAGTAATTTGTAGGCTTGACGCTTTTCATGGACCTCCATCCATTCATCAGGAGCTTGAATGTAAATTTATATGTCTAAAAATAAAAATATGAGTTTGTAATAATATACTTGTATAATATAAGTGTCATCACACTTATATACATTGTCAGGCATGCATACAAGCACATGGGGGCCATACAAACTACTGAGGACCATTCTGAGTTGCTGCTATGAAATTTCAGCAAAATGGACTCGCCTGCTGCATCATTTTTTCACTTTGATTTTTGGGGTATCTTTTGAATTCAGCCCTCTGTAGGGTGATAATTTTAATTTTCATCAAACGATGTGGCATCCTTTCCTTCCTAACACATTACCCAATCCATACCAGTATAGATCCTAACACATTACCCAGTTCCAGGGGAGGACTGGGAAGGGGGGCAGGGTGGCAATCGCCCCCCGGGCCACTCTGATGCCAGGTAAAAAGGCCGCACTCAGGGCTGGATTAATGTAGGGGCCAGACACTGTATAGAGCAGTCGGTCGCTGCTACACAATGTTATATTTGCAGAGCTGCAGCGGAGCAGTATGAGTGTGCAGAGTACGCTCCTGCACCCGGCTGGCACAGAACTAACACAGTCACTTCCCTGTCAGGCAGAGTAATGTCCACCCAACAGGAGCTTCCTAGGCCCCGCCTGGCATAATGTCATGTATTTTTGTTAAACCTCCTTTGTTGCTATTAACAATAAATTATGTTACCACATTTCATCATGTTTGTCTTGCTTCATAACATCAATATCTGTTATAAAACCAGGTGGGCATGGATGGTGAGCTTATTCGATTCAATGGGCCACGTGACTGGACTTGCCCCCCAGGCCTAAAGCTGCCAGCCCTCCCCTGCCCAGTTCATACCAGTATAGATCCTAACACATTACTCAGTCCATACCTGTATAGATCCTAACACATTACCCAGTCCATACCAGTATAGATCCTAACACATTACCCAGTTCATACCAGTATAGAGCCTAACACATTGCCCAGTCCATACCAGTATAGATCCTAACACATTAGCCAGTCCATACCAGTAGAGATCCTAGCACAGTACCCAGTCCATACCAGTATAGATCCTAACCCATTAACCAGTCCATATCAGTATAGATCCTAACACATTAGCCAGTCCATACCAGTAGAGATCCTAACACATTACCCAGTCCATACCAGTATAGAGCCTAACAAATTGCCCAGTCCATACCAGTATAGATCCTAACACATTACCCAGTACATACCAGTATAGATCCTAACACATTTCGAGGTCCATACCAGTATAGATCCTAACACATTACCCAGTCCACACCAGTATAGATCCTAACACATTCCCCAGTCCATAGCAGTATAGATCCTAACACATTTCGAGGTCCATACCAGTATAGATCCTAACACATTACCCAGTCCATACCAGTATAGATCCTAACACATTACCCAGTCCATACCAGTATAGATCCTAACACATTCCCCAGTCCATACCAGTATAGATCCTAACACATTCCCCAGTCCATACCAGTATAGATCCTAACACATTTCGAGGTCCATACCAGTATAGATCCTAACACATTACCCAGTCCATACCAGTATAGATCCTAACACATTACCCAGTCCATACCAGTATAGATCCTAACACATTACCCAGTACATACCAGTATAGATCCTAACACATTACCCAGTCCACACCAGTATAGATCCTAACACATTCCCCAGTCCATAGCAGTATAGATCCTAACACATTTCGAGGTCCATACCAGTATAGATCCTAACACATTACCCAGTCCATACCAGTATAGATCCTAACACATTACCCAGTCCATACCAGTATAGATCCTAACACATTACCCAGTCCATACCAGTATAGATCCTAACACATTACCCAGTCCATACCAGTATAGATCCTAACACATTCCCCAGTCCATACCAGTATAGATCCTAACACATTACTCAGTCCATACCAGTATAGATCCTAACACATTACCCAGTCCATACCAGTATAGATCCTAACACATTACCCAGTACATACCAGTATAGATCCTAACACATTCCCCAGTCCATACCAGTATAGATCCTAACACATTACTCAGTCCATACCAGTATAGATCCTAACACATTACCCAGTCCATACTAGTATAGATCCTAACACATTACCCAGTCCATACCAGTATAGAGCCTAACACATTGCCCAGTCCATACCAGTATAGAGCCTAACACATTGCCCAGTCCATACCAGTATAGATCCTAACACATTACCCAGTACATACCAGTATAGATCCTAACACATTACCCAGTCCATAGCAGTATAGATCCTAACACATTTCTAGGTCCATACCAGTATAGATCCTAAAACATTACCCAGTCCATACCAGTATAGATCCTAACACATATAACATATCTTTGTGAACAGGGCAAAAACAAATGTTCTTTAGGCTATTTCTCTTCTAAGATATATATATATTTTTTATTATGTGCAGCAAATGCTGCGTTATGGCCACTGGATGGAGCAAAAGAGCATAGGAAATACATACGTCCTTGTAAAAAGATACATTGTTACAATTCTAGAGACCAATAGAGGGTATTAGTATGGTATTACAATTTTATGTTACATTGTAATATTTATGTTAGAAAAACTCTGTGGTTTATAGACATCAGCGTCTCACTTTAAAATACACACAAACTACTGAATGAATCCAGACAAGGTCTTCTTCTCCTTCCTCCCACCTGCTGTCCTGGTATGACTCCTCTGGAGGTTTCAATTAGAGATAGAGTGTCTGAAAGGATAAAGCTAATGCTTTGCTTTCACTTTAGATAACCCATTGTGCTCTGTGAATCCTTTGTCCTGGATGATTTCTGTATTTATTGTTGATTTTTAAAACAAAGATTATGTGTATGCAAAGCTTGACTTCAGCTGGGAAATTTGAGCTCTTCACATCTCATTATTGATTAAAGAGGATGCGCAAAATTATGAGGGATCATCATTGAACAGCAAGAGTGATTTGAATTTCACCTTTCTGCTCTGAAGTTGGAATAGAGTCCATGTGGCACCCAAGCAGACAGAAATAGTACATAGTGGCCCCCATGCAGTGCCGGGACAAGGTCATCTAGAGCCCAGGGCAAACCTGTCAAATTGCGCCCCCCCCCCCCCCAAGATGTATGTCCATTATGTGTCAGAAAAAATCCCCTCCTCTCTGCATGCTTACACCCTAAGCAAAAATTCCCCCTCCTCCCTTTACAAATCCACCTCCCTGCTGAAATCCCCCCTCCCAGCACAAATCCACCCCCCATCCCACCCAGCTCAAATCCTCTCATTCCACATATGCTCCCAGCAGAACCCCCCCCCAAAAAAAAAAATCCCCCTTCCTAGCACACATTCTTTACCCCTCAAATTTCCCCTCTGAGCACAAATCCTGCCCCCCACTCTAAATCTCCCCTCCAGCAACAAACTTTCCTCCCCTAATCCTCCATCCTAGCATAACCCCCCCCCCCACCAAAAAAAAAAAAACATTCCTTTCCTAGCACAAATAATGCCCCCCAAATAAGTCCAACTAGCACCAATCCCCCTCCCCAAAGAATGTCCCCTCCAAGTACAAATTCCCCCCTTCCTCTCCCCTCCCATATTACCTTTTCTAGCACAAACCCCCCCCCCACCCCACTCCTAGAACATCTCCCTAAATGTCCCCTCTTAGAACAATTCCTACCTCCTGCCACCCCCCAAATCGCCCAGCACAAATCCCCCCCCCCCCATCCCACCCAGCTCAAATCCTCTCATTCCACATATGCTCCCAGCACAATTCCCCCACCACCCAAAAAAAAAAAATCCCCCTTCCTAGCACAAATTCTTTACCCCTCAAATTTCCCCTCTGAGCACAAATCCCCCCCCCCCCACTCTAAATCTCCCCTCCCAGCACAAACTTTCCTCCCGTAATCCTCCATCCTAGCATAACCCCCCCCCCCCCACCCAAAAAAAAAAAATTCCCTTCCTGGCACAAATAATGCCCCACAAACAAGCCCAGCTAGCACCAATCACCCTCCCCAAAAAATGTCCCCTCCTAGCACAAATTCCCCCCCTCCCCACCTCCCCTCCCCACCCCTCCCATATTACCTTTTCTAGCACAACACCCCCCCCCCCCACAACCCCTGTAGAAAAAGAAATAGCCGCACATCCAGGGATTCCAATAAGTTTCAAATACCTCTAATTCCAAAATGTTGCAAGTGATGACACCAAAGACACCAACATGAAGTCTCATAGACGCGTTTCACACATACATCTTGTGCTTAATCATTCACGTGCAACCCCACTCCTGGCACATCTCTCTAAATGTCCCCTCTTAGAACAATTCCTACTTCGTGCTGCCCCGGAAATCCCCCTCTCAACACAAATCCCCTCCCCCAATCTCCTTGTGGTGCCCCCATACCTCATATAATACCACAGTGCCCAGGGCAGCCGTTCCTTCTGCCCACCCCTTGTCCTTGCCCTGCCCCTATGAATGCCTGCTTTCAACTCCTGATTCCATTTTTCATCTTTTTTTTTGGACCTGGCAGGTTTATTGTAGACCCATCCAAGGTGTCTTCGGAACTGAAGTTTTTGTAGAGTTTAGCATGGCCCATAGTCTGAGTTCCATCCATTTTGAAATTTTTTTAATAGTAGATGGAGGCCAATGTAAGTTCAGGTTTTCAACTCCTGAAGCCATTTTTATAGCTTGGCAGGTTTTTTTTTTAGACCGGTCCTAGCTTTCCTTGGGATTGAAGTTCTCATAGAGCTCAGCATGGCCCAAAATCTGCGTTCCATCCAATTTTGTCCCAGAGCATTTCACAGCAGAATACGTCACTGAATATTCTTCCTATACAACAAAAACCAGAAAGTAAAGCATTAGTTGGTTTTTAATTTACTAGCAGAGGGTTTTAGAGAATATTAGCAGAGATTCATCAGTTCAGTGATTCATGAAGGTTCTTTCAGTGAGAAGTTCACCCCAAATGTACATAACAAAAAATTCTGCACATCCGCAATAAATTGCTTTAGAATTCAAAGCTCGAGCAGCTGTACTTGTGATGGTACTCACCATCACTGGGAGTGAAAGACAGATACTTAATGGTTTGGATTGGTTAGAGTGGGACAGTAATATTTGTCAGCAATATCTCTCGAGAAATATGAAGATTTAATCTCACTTTACACTGTGAGACCTATAGCCTTTTGCCATGAAGTCTGACTCCTAAATAATCATAGCAATACATAGATGTGTATTCCATGTACTTCACTGTAGGAGACGGACAGACTGTCATTGGCAGTCTTGTTCTATTGTCTATCTATTGAGGTGGGATGTGGATTGTGTTAAGTCTGCCTGTGCGATTGTTAAATGTTGATGAGCTCACATTGTTCTGTCCAGATGGCTAGATAATTAGTTCAGGTTAATTCTGTTTCTGTATACAATTTCATCTGCATATGATAATGTAATCAGGCAACCCCTGACCTGTGTGTGGTAATTTGATCAGGAGGGGATGTGCCCATGCTGTATATAAATTCTGTGTGACTGTTCAATAAAGAGAGATTCCAGTACAAGCTAAGTTATTAGCTAGCTGTGTATGAGGGCGGCTGGGAAAATCTGGTATATATGTTCATGACTGCAAGAAAGCCGTATACTGACAGAAGACCACAAACACAGTGTGGGTCGGTGGTTCCGTTACAGTACTAATATCAAGTTAACATCATATGCAAGACTAAATTATTGATTGGCACTGTAAAACGTTATTTTTATGTATTGTTGATGGAGCATTTTTACACTTTCCAATTAATACACATTTTATTTTGATTGTTCGACTCATTATTTCTGATTTAGGCTTTTTATTTAGGGGTGGGTATTGTGCTGTAGACTGGTTTAGTCTAATCTAAAATGTAAAATTCAGAGTTTGTTAGGGTTCAGATTGTCAATGAGTATTATTTATTCAGCCAAAGTTGGCCATACAGTAGTAGAACTTCAATTTTTTGTTTGAAGAACATTTGTTCACTTTTCCAAATGTTAGTGGACCCTCACTAACATTTGGAAAATTGAACAAATGTTCTTCAAACAAAAAGTTGATGTTCATTTTCATGATTGAAAAATTTGAAGAAGCAGGGTGGAAATTTTTTCTTGAAAAAAAAATGAATTTCTATCAGTGTATGTGGTTTTAAATTAGGAAAGTATATTAAAAAATTTTGATATTAAAAGCAAATTCAATTTTGGAAGGCTTTTGAATGTCATTTGTCAAGTCATCGAATGTACTGAGAATTTTTGTAAGAATTTTTGCCTAAATATTCATTTGAAAATCTACTAGTGCATGGCAAGCTTGAGGGTCCTCTGCTGGTCTCTCAATTTGCTCTTCTGGATTGAGAAAAAGGCAATAGTCAATCCTCAGCACTGGAATTTTACAATCATTTTTGGTTCAGGAATTTTGAAGACATTGGCTGTTGGGTCCTGTTCTAATTTTAACAAAGAGTAGAGCATTCAGTAGAAGTACAAATTTAGTAGATTAAGAGGAAAAGTAGATAGGAGGGGATTTTTAAGGTGCTATTTGAATCCACAAACAAAAGTTGATATAAAAACTATAATGTTTTATTTGTGCAAAAGTTAAAAGCCATAAACTTATAGACAGATTAGATAAATGTGACGGTACTAACCATCACTATGAGTAGAAAACAGATACTTAATGGTTTGGATTGCTTCAAGTGGGACAGTAATATTTGTCAGCAATATCTCCGCTGAGTCCTGAACTATGAAGAATTAATCCCACTTTCACTGTGTATTCCATGAATTTCAAGGAAGGAGACACATAGACTGTCCTTGGCAGGCTTGTCCTATTGTCTGTTTTGAGATGGAATGTGTATTGTGTTAAAAGTCTACCTGTCCCATTGTTAAATGTTAATGACCTCCAGGGCTTTTTTTCTGTGGGAACGCGGGGGAACCCAGTTCCGGCTCCTCCTCTATTGTTGCTGGTGGAGGATCTTTTGATACTGAGGGTTAATTGGTGCTAGAAGGGATCTACTGTTTAGGGAGGGGTCCACTGTTGCTGGCTGCTAGAGAGTCTATTGATATTGGCTGCTGGGAGATCTTTTGCTGCTGCTGGGGGGGGATCTATTTTATTGTTTTTCTTGTTATCATAACCTAATCCTATACATTCCAATACAAAATTATACTTGGCTCTATATTCTCTAAAAAGGGCTGTACTGGAAGCCGGGTAGGGGGTGGAACCAAGGGGCAGTGCTCAGAGGTTGGAAGGGGTGGAACCAAGGGTCAGTGCTCGGAGGTTAGAAGGGGTGGAACCAAGGGTCAGTGCTCGGAGGTTGGAAGGGGTGGAACCAAGGGTTAGTGCTCAGAGGTTGGAAGGGGTGGAACCAAGGGTCAGTGCTCAGAGGTTGGAAGGGGTGGAACCAAGGGTCAGTGCTCGGAGGTTGGAAGGGGTGGAACCAAGGGTTAGTGCTCGGAGGTGGGTAGAGGGCGGAGACACAAAGTAACTTAGAAGGGGGAGTTCCTGCACCTATTCTCTGAGAAAAAAAGCCCTGATGACCTCACATTGTTCTGTCCAGATGGTCAGCTAATTAGTTCAGGTTTATTCTGTTTCTGTATACAATTTCATCTGCGTATGATAATGTTATCATTCAACCCCTGACCTTTGTGTAGTAATTTGATGAGGAGTGGGATGTGCTCATGTATGTATAAATTGAGTGTGTGTCTGTTCAATAAACAGTCTGTTTTTACCTCCTCATGAAGCCTCGACTCATGTTTGGAGGAACCTGCTACAAGGGATTGCTATGCTCTTCATACTCCCTTGGATAACCACTAAGCCCTTATAAGAGCTTGTTTCTGCTTCACTCTCTGGGGAAAGAGAGGTTCACCCACTGGAACCTGGAGCCTTGTCGTAGGTCCAGGGTGGGTGGAAGGCAGCGAGACCCCAACCCATAAGAACATTGGAAGACCACCATATAGTAAGTTGCCAGACATATAATTCAAACCTATAGAAACTTACCAAATACATTATACATAATGTATACATATATATTCCTCAGGCTGCACCATAGTGGTTCCTGCTGCGAACTCATCCAGACACAAAAGAGGCTCGCAAGAATAGACAGAGAAAGTATGTATATACAAATAAATAAACAATAAATATACTAATAAATATATATAAAGGATAAAAATAATATTATCACTATCTCCACAGAACTGGTGATAACCATATAATCCTTGAAAAAGGCTACACAGTAGCCGAAACGCGTTGGATAAACACGCTTTGGACCTATAGTTGGAACTCTGTGAACAGATTTTTCCAAGCAACAAGCCTGGAAAAAACAGAGAACAACGTCCAAAAACAAAAGTCACCCCTTTTTCACCTATGTCACGGATATTTTTCCAAAACTTTACCTTCCTCTAAACACACTTTGGGTCTATAACCCAAACACTTATGCACTGGATATAAGTACAAATAATTGTATCCTAACATTGTATATAAATAAATATTTCTGATTACTTTTTATAAATTGTATGTAACTCACTTGCCCGTAAAAGTCCCACCCCACTTCTTGGCCCGAGGCACCAAGCAATTTCCCCCATTTTAGATACATAGGGACGGAGGCAAAAAACTACTGCTCTGCTACAGGATCAAAACAAACCCCTTCGCGAGACCCCAACCCAGCTGCCGCGGTTCGTGGGGTCTGAGGTGGTTATGGTGTCTGGTGGAGTGCTTGGAGCCCTCGGGAAGCACTAGAAGCATCTGTCAGCGGAGGTACCCAGTCGGGGTGCCGGTTGATCCGTTACAATATATATGACAGGAGATTAGTCTTCGTATATGGTATTTGATTCCAGACGCACTAATATCTTCTACATGTTTTGCCAAAATGGCTTCTTCAGGAAGTATTCAAGTGTGAAAAACATAACGAAGAAATTATCATAATTAGTAAAAATACATGCAAAAATCTGTGGCATATCAAATTCATATCACATAGCCAGTGGGCACAAGGGGGTGGCAAGGTGGACACCCAACTCGGAAGAGCGAGGACAGAATAAGACCATCCATGCCAATTACTCCCACCTATAAAAGGGTGCTTGACCACAGAGCGAAGCCTCCTCCCATGCCAATCTCTAAGGGACATAAGGCAAGGGAGGGGGAAAAGGTCCAGGACCATTTAATCCTAATATTATTTATGTTCAAGACTAAATTTTGTCCTGTGTTATTTGTGTCCTTTCTACGACTGACCCAATGCGTGGGTGTGTAGGGGATTTGGGGTCCTGCCACTTGGCCATTGGGTGACTTGTTGCGCCCCCTGACCCTCTGCGATTTTTCTCTCTTCCATCTCTGTCCCTCGATTCCATCTGGGTGCAACCTTTGGGAGCCTTGGTATGTGATGTGAATTTGATATGCCACACAGATTGATTTTTGTATGTATTTTTACTAATTATGATCATTTATTTATTTAGTAATGTTTTCACTCTTAAAGGAGTTGTAAAGGCAGAAGGTTTTTTTTTTTTTTTTATCCTAATGCATAAAAAGCCTTCTGTGTGCAGCAGCCTCCCCAGCACCCCCTAATTCTTATATGTGCCCCATCTCTGTCCAGCGATGTCTACGTGTCCCTCAGCCGTCCGGGACTCTCCCTCCTGATTGGCTGAGACACAGCTACCATTGGCTCCCGCAGCTGTCAATCAAAGTCAGTTAGCCAATTTAGGAGAGACAGGGGGCAGGGCAGAATGGTAGCTTCATGTCTGAATGGACACATGGAGCTGCAGCTCGGCTTGAGTGCCCCCATAGCAAGCTGCTTGCTGTGGGGGCACTTGATAGGAGGGAGCGGCCAGAAGCAGCAACGAGGGACCCGAGAAAAGGAGGATCGGCTTGGGTGCCCCCATAGCAGGTCCAGGACTCTCCCTCCTGATTGGCTGAGACACAGCCATGAGGGCATTGGCTCCCACTGCTGTCAAGTCAGTTAGCCAATCAGGAGGGAGAGGGAGTGGGGCTGAAGGGTAGCTTCATGTCTTAATGTACACAAGGAGCTGCAGCTCGGCTTGGGTGCCCCCATAGCAATCTGCTTGCTGTGGGGGCTCTCGATAGGAGGGAGGGGCCAGAAGCAGCATCGAGGGACCTGAGAAGAGGAGGATCCAGGCTGCCCTGTGCAAAACCAACTGTACAGAGGAGGTAAGTATAACATGTTTGTTATTAAATAAAACGAGACTTTACAATCACTTTAAATACTTCCTGAAGAAGCCATTTAAGCGAAACATGTAGAAGATATTAGTGTGTCTGGAATCAAATACAATATAACAAGACATGGTCCAAATCCCTGTTATATACTGTACAGTATATGTAATCTGTCAATATGTTTACGGATTTTAACTTTTGTACAAATAAAACATTATTGTTTTTGGTAGATGATTTCTTACTGCCTTTAAACTTTCAATAGAGAAATACCCATCAGGACTATTTACCTTGTGGTAGTGGTGCTGAAATGTAACAGTCCCGCAACAAAATCTATTCATTCTGATCTCCTGACACCGAAAAAAAATATCTGGCCCAAAATCTTCACTAAGCTCTGTTTGCTATCTGACCACATAACATTCTGTAAACCCAATGTGACCAGGATGTGACTTACCTGCCCTCCTCTATCGTTATCTGTAGGACCTAAAAGGAAAAAAAAAAAATATATGAAATACAATGCAAAGGATGAAGAGTGACCCTGCACAATGGAATGGGAAAAGTTGAGGGCATTTAGTCCTAAAAAGGAACTCAACCTCAAAAAAAGAAAAAAAAAAAGGAAAAAAAAAAACACTTGTTCTTGGCAGACATTAACAAAAAAAAAATACAGTAATAATAATAATTAACCACTTGCCGACTGCTCACAGTATATTTACTGCGGCAGTCAGCCCCTCACAGGCAGAGTGACGTAGTACTACGTCGCTAGCCTGTGAGGGCTCTGGGGAGCGAGCGCGCGCCGCCGGAGGCGCGCTCCCGCACGGTCACGGACCCCCCCCCCGCGCGTGTGACCGGTGGACCCGATGTCCGCCGGTACCTCGGCGATCGTCGGTGGAGAGGGAGAAAGGCAGGCGGCTGATGTAAACAAGCCGCCTGTCATTCTCCCCGGTGTAGGAATGGTGATCATACGGTTCTACTATGTAGGACCGTTGATCACTGTTCCTACCCCTGAAGCCACAGCCAATCACAGTTAGAATAACACCCCTAGGGACACACACCACCCCTCCCTCTCAAATAAAGTTAACCCCTTCACTGCCAGTGTAATTTTACAGTAACAGTGCATAAGTATAGCACTGATTACTGCAGTAACGTCACTGGTAACCCCAAAAGTGTCAAAAATGTCAGTCAAGGGTCCGATCTGTCCGCCGCAATGTCGCAGTACCGCAAAAAAAATCGCAGATTGCTGCCATTACGCGTTAAAAAAAACAACAAAAATGACAAAAATCTTTCCCTTTGTTAGTAAACGCGATAACTTTTGCGCAAACCAATCAAAATACGCTTTTTGTGATTTTTTTTACCAAACATATGTAGCATAAAACAAATTGGCCGAAAATGTTAAAAAAATTTTGATTTTTACATTTTTTTTGGGGGGAATTTCATATAAAAAAAAATGTGAAAAATATTGTTATTTTTGCAAAATTCTCTCTTTTTTTGTTTATAGCGCATGATCAAAAAATCGCACAGGTGATCAAATACCACCAAAAGAAAGCTCTGTTTGTGGGAAAAGAAGGACGCCAAATTCGTTTAGGTACAGCGTCGCACGACCGCGCAATTGTCCGTTAAATTCACGCAGTGCCGAATCGCAAAATAGGCCCTGGTCAGGAAGGGGGGTAAAATCTTCCAGGGCTTAAGTGGTTAAAACGTTTTTACCTGAATTAAAAAAAAAAAAAAAGATTGATTTGAACATGAACCATACACACCTTGCATCTGATTAATCTGAATGTGAGAATAGTAAACGTCACCATCCCCATTCTGCTCCATGTTCGGTGCTAAAAAATGGAAAAAAAAAAAGAAAAATGAGGAAATTTATAGAATTAGCTAATCCCCTCCATGCGTGTTTTTAATGTTCCAGATTTATTTTGCAGCAAATATTCCAGTTTCAAGCAATAATTTAAACTTTGTGTGAAGATGAATTGCAATATATATGAATTTGGAGGAGTTGGGATTGTCCAGCCTCCATTAGTGGATGTTGGATGACTTGGAGTCTGAGACTGGTATGATGGGGAATTTGGAAAAAATATCTAGCCATGTTTAATGAAAAAAAAAAAAAAAATGTTTTAATTACCGTTGATGTAATCTTCTTGGGGATTATTTGTAGAATCCGGTCCAGGTGGAATGTTCTGTGTTATATTAGGTCCAACTCTGCACGGGGTTCAAATAATTAATTTAAGATAGATTCCTGATACAACTGTAAAGGGGGCGTCCCTTTTATTTAACTGCTTGCAGGCAACTGTTTACAAAAGATCAATCCACCCAATTGTGATACTTTAGTAAATGGGAGATGCTGAAGAATTAAATTACCAGACTTTTTTTTTTAATCTCTTGGAATTTCTATTGCTAAGATATCTGTGCTGTGCACATCATGTGGGGTTCCCACCATCCCTGTACTGAGTTCCCGGGTCTGTACACCCGCTGTGCCCATTATGAGGGTTCCCACCGTCCCTGTACTGAGTTCCCGGGTCTGTACACCCGCTGTGCCCATTATGAGGAGTTCCCACAATCCCTGTGCTGAGTTCCCGGGTCTGTACACCTGCTGTGCCCATTATGAGGGGTTCCCACCGTCCCTGTACTGAGTTCCCGGGTCTGTACACCCGCTGTGCCCATTATGAGGAGTTCCCACCGTCCCTGTACTGAGTTCCCGGGTCTGTACACCCACTGTGCCCATTATGAGTGGTTCCCACCATCCCTGTGCTGAGTTCCCGGGTCTGTACACCCGCTGTGCCCATTATTAGGGGTTCCCACCATCCCAGTGCTGAGTTCCCAGGTCTGTACACCCGATGTACCCATTATGAGGGTTCCCACCATCCCTGTGCTGAGTTCCTGGGTCTGTACACCCGATGTACCCATTATGAGGGTTCCCACCATCCCTGTGCTGAGTTCCTGGGTCTGTACACCTGCTGTGCCCATTATGAAGGGTTCCCACCATCCCTGTGCTGAGTTCCTGGGTTTTTTACACCTGTTAAGCCCAATATGAGGGGTTTCCACCATCCCTGTGCCGAGTTTATAGGTCTATAAACCTGCTGTGCCCATTATGAAGGGTTTCCACCATCCCTGTGCTGAGTTCCCGGGTCTGTACACCTGCTGTGCCCATTATGAGGGGTTCCCACCATTCCTGTGCTGAGTTCCCATGTCTGTACACCTGCTGTGCCCATTATGAGGGGTTCCCACCATCCCTGTGCTGAGTTCCCATGTCTGTACACCTGCTGTGCCCATTATGAGGGGTTCCCACCATCCTTGGGCTGAGTTTCCGGGTCTGGACACCCGCTATGCCTATTACCCTACTGTTTTTACTGTGAAGAATGTAACAGGATAAGCTGGAACACACAGAGGTGGTCAGTACCAGTGAAAGTTGAACGGGGGACAGAGTTAGTAAATACGACCCAAAGATCTCACTGCCTGAATCTTAAAGACATTGAAGAAGATTTAACCCACAAGGCTCCACCTATAAGTAACATTGGTAAAGATCTAGATATAGAAAATTCAACAAGGACTGCTGACTCAAATCGTGATTCCAGCCATGGATTACACAATATCTAAAACATTTATCTGTCTACTTACTTGGGTCTCGCTTTAGCAAAAGTCGGACCTAAATGAAAGAAGATAATAATAGTGATCATAATAATAACCATAATGATAATAATAACAATAATATTTTGATAATAATAATAACAAAAAATAATAATAGTTAATATTACCCAAAGCTATGTCAATGGATTGAGGTTTGTCCTCTGTATCCCCTCCAGTAGGCATTACCATGACCAATCAGAGAAGCTGAACATTTCTGGTTTTGTTGAGTTTGTGTCTGTCCCCCCCTACTGTATACGACGCTTGTAGGGTGCATTCAACAAAGACAACTCAAAAACCCAAAGGGGTAATTACCTGGGTTTGTTTGTTGTTGGAACCATGGAACTATTGAAGAAACTTTGTGTCTGTAGACAATCACAACAACAGAGAGGGCAACCACCAACACCAAGACTCCAAGGAGGGGCCACAGAATATCCATCTCTGTTGGACGAAACAATCTGAAATATAATCTTTGATAAAGTACATTGATTGTGGAGAACCAACAAGAACATTTGTTATATACGGTGGCGGCTGGTAAATGAAAATGTGTGTGTGGGGGGGGGGGGGGGGGGGGTGGGCGGTAAAATCAACACCCCCGGCGGGAGGGCCGGCCAGCATCTCCCAGCATCTACCACCCCCTCCCTCCTCCCCCCTCCCGGGACAGACGTCTGGCTGCCCAGCCGGACAGCCAGCATCCTTTCCTTGCTCTTTCCCCGAACGGCCGTGAGTCTCCTCGGGCCGTTCGACTCCTCCCTCTTTTCAGCCAATCGGTTCCTGATTGGCTGGGAGGAACATCAGTGTGATAATACAAATATTTATTCGCTGTTGTCATAAAACTGGGTGGGCTCAGGGCGCAATCGCTTCTCTTTTCAGCCAATCTGGAAAGGGGTGCCAGGACCCCCTTCCTGATTGGCTGGGAGGAAAATCAGTGTGATAATAGCGAATATTCATTCGCTATTGTCACACAACTGAGTGGGCTCCGGGCACAGTGCTCTGCGCCCTGAGCCCACCCTTTTTTGAAGCCTATTAGAGCCTCTGGCTCTAATCACGTACTTAAAAAAATAGATATAAAATCCACTATTGGAATCCATGCGTCCAGCGCCCTGCATGTAGATTAGGGGGCCGGACGCATTGATAGGGGGGGCGGCGCCGCTAATGGACGGGCCGCTACTGGTTAAATAAGAAAAAACACAATACCAATGGTAAACCTTCAAGTAAATACTGCGTTGGCTTTGGACACCACAAAGATCTTCCTTGAACTTAAAAAAGCCCCTAAAGCTTTAGTCACATCACTCATCTGTAATGAAGGATGTTCCACCATGTGCAGGCATGTGAAGCCTAGGGAGATATCATCACTGCATAGATGGCCTGTCCTCGTCTTGTCTCAGAATTCAGTTTTTATTAGAGCGGACGGTTGGCGTTCATGTGATAACAACCGATGCGCCTAAATATATGCTTGGCCATTATCACAAGCAGCGGGAGGGGACGTCCTCCCCTCCCACACGCTGCCTTCCACCACTCTGTCCCACCGGGAAACCCAAGCGACCAGCTGGCACCATGGCCACCTGGCCAGAGTCCTGAACAAAGCCGGAATCAGCTTTGATCGGGTCTCCAATGTAGAAACCCGAAAACGACATCACTTCCGGTTTACTCGGCAGCCAACAGCGCTGCTTGAAAAAAATCCAAGGTATTCAAAAATGCAGATTTTGGTGTTTTGAATACTTTTAGGTGCAAAGGAGGGATATAGGGTATTCTAGACCCCAGATCCCCCCATAAAGAGTACCTGTCACCAGGGCCGGGACAAGGGGGTGGCTGGAGGGGCGGCTGCTCTGGGCGCAGTGGTTGGGGGCGCCCTGACCCTAATCCCAAAGGAAGGAGGGGAGGGAGGCGCAGTTTGGTATCTTTGCCCTGGGCGCTGGATCACCTTGTCCCGGCTCTGCCTGTCACTGCCTATTACTGTCACAATGGATGTTTACATTTTCTTGTGACAGCAATACAAGTTATCAGGATTTTTTTTTTTTATATATAAGGAACAGTGTAGAAATAATAAAAAATAAATAAGAAAACAAAAATTTTTTAAGAGCCCCCATCTCTGTGTGCCCACGCACCAAGCAAAACGCATACGTAAGTCGCACCTGCAAATGTAAACAGTGTTTGAATTACATGTGTGAGGTATCCCTGCGATCGTTAGAGCGAGAGCAACAATTCAAGCAAAAGACCTCCTCCATAACTCTAAACTGGTAACCATTGAAAAAATTAAGATTGGAAATCTATGGAGATTTTTAAGTACCATAGTTTGTCGCCATTCCACGAGTGCGTGCAATTTTAAAGCGTAACACGTTAGGCATCTATTTACTCGGCGTGACATCATCTTTCACAATATACAAAAAAATTGGGCTAACTTTACTGTTTAATTTTTTTTTTAAATTCAGTAAATTGTATATTTTCCAAAAAAAAAAAAATTGTGTTTGAAAGACCGCTGCGCAAATACCGTGTGACATAAAATATTGCAACGACCGCCATTTTATTCTCTAGGGTCTTTGCTCAAAATAATATATAATGTTTAGGGGTTCTAAGTAATTTTCTAGCAAAAAATAC
Source organism: Pelophylax lessonae (assembly GCF_965119305.1). Taxonomy (NCBI): domain Eukaryota; kingdom Metazoa; phylum Chordata; class Amphibia; order Anura; family Ranidae; genus Pelophylax; species Pelophylax lessonae. The sequence goes on from NC_138780.1 coordinate 7,472,729, forward strand.
TGATTTTACCAAGTGTCAGAAATAGGCTTTGTCTTAAAGTGGTTAGAGAACCCAAGCAGGGTACATTTTTTAGCTATATGGTAGGGTTGCCATGCCAAGAATTATCTAATTATCTTGATAATGTATCTTTAAATTGATTATTAGGCCAAAAAAAAAAATTGTTGAAATCTAGATCAAATAAAATGTTTGGCTATTGTAGGACCTAAACACTTACGCTCTGGCGAGTCATCATCCTCCTCTGTGAAAGTGCTCTCCTTGACCGGACTCTGTTGAAGAACATTTATGTTCTGGATGTCGCTGATCACAGAGAAGGTTCTGTTGGATACTTTGTTGCTGACGGAGCATTGGTAAGCCCCTGAATGGTGAATGCGGAGGGAATCAATGTATAACACCTTCCCATCATCTCTGAGCTGATAGACCCTAGAGTCCTTTATCACCACCTTCCCATTGTGCATCCAGAGAAAAGTCGGAGAAGAGCCTCGTTCTACTGAACACTTCAATGTCAACGTATCTCCGAGTACAAAATCCCCACCGGATTTATCCAAGACGATATTTACTCCTGATACCGGATCTGTTAGGAAAATTAATACAGAACACTCAGTAACATTACAGTGTGATACATTGTATCTTGTTTAGTTCTTTAATGATCTTAAGTGGTTGATACATATACATCCAGACCAGATGGGTAAGTGTCAGTTAAATTTACAGTAACTCTATAAATAATTGGTTAAACATTTTTACATATTTATTAACCACTTTACTACCGGAGGATTTTGCTGTCTTACGTCCAGGCCACTTTTTGCGATTCGGCACTGTGCGACTTTAACTGACAATTGTGCGGTCTTGCAACGCCGTACCCAAACAAAATTTACGTCCCCAGCTATAGTTATTCAAGTATCCTCAGCCTCCTACAAATTTCCAATTTCTTTGTTTGCTGCTGTGATCTGACTGCCTGTTAGAGGGTGGTTTTGTTTGTTCTCCATGGTCCCACTTTATGTAGGAAATGTAGCCACCCTGTCTTGGTCCCACTGTATATAGGAACATTGTCCCCCTGTCTTGGTCCCACTGTATATAGGAACATTGTCACCCTGACTTGGTCTCACTCTATGTAGGAACATAGTCACCCTGTCTTGGTCTCACTGTATGTAGGAACGTAGCCACCCTGTCTTGATCCCACTGTATATAGGAACATTGTCACCCTGTCTTGATCCCACTGTATATAGGAACGTAGTCACCCTGCCTTGATCCCACTGTATATAGGAACATAGTCACCCTGTCTTGATCCCACTGTATGTAGGAATGTAGCCACCCTGTCTTGGTCCCACTGTATGTAGGAACGGAGCCACCCTGTCTTGGTCCCACTGTATGTAGGAACATAACCACCCTGTCTTGATCCCACTGTATATAGGAACGGAGCCACCCTGTCTTGATCCCACTGTATATAGGAACATAGTCACCCTGTCTTGATCCCACTGTATATAGGAACGGAGCCACCCTGTCTTGGTCCCACTGTATGTAGGAACATAGTCACCCTGTCTTGGTCCCACTGTATGTAGGAACATAGTCACCCTGTCTTGATCCCACTGTATATAGGAACGTAGTCACCCTGCCTTGATCCCACTGTATATAGGAACATAGTCACCCTGTCTTGATCCCACTGTATATAGGAACGGAGCCACCCTGTCTTGGTCCCACTGTATGTAGGAACATAGCCACCCTGTCTTGATCCCACTGTATATAGGAACGTAGTCACCCTGACTTGGTCTCACTGTATGTAGGAACGTAGCCACCCTGTCTTGGTCCCACTGTATATAGGAACATTGTCACCCTGTCTTGCTCACTCTCAAGATGGACTATGAACTATTGATTTTGTAGTGTGCATAGAGCAGTGCAGATGTAATGCTCGTTCCAAACAAATGAAAGTTAGCAGTTAAAGAAGAGGTTTGGAAGCTCATGGAGGGTGTTTTACGATTGCATGAAAAATAGATTACAAAGCCATTAAGAAAAGGATGTGTATGGATTATTCTTGGAGAATAGGGATATGAGTGTATAAATATAAATAGCTAAAACTTTTGGATAGAGAAGGGAAGGGTTAAACCCTCTATGCCCTCTCTTGGTTTCTATCCACTTCCTGCTCCAGGGATACAACAGGAAGTAAAGGGGAAATCTCTCCAAAGTGAAAGGAACTCTTTCACTTTGGGGGGCTCCTTTTTGACAGACGTCACCAGAACCATCCCCACTGGGAGATTTCTTTTATATCCCTGTTATGATGACAGCTGTAAGATTTTGGGTTTTCCATTCCTTTCCATCTGAGTGACAATGGTTCACAAGGACAAAGAGATTGGTGAATCTCCCTAACATGTACACAGACAGTATTAAACTAAAGTTTAAAAAAAAGTTTTTTTTCCATACATATACTTTAAATTTAGAGATAATAATCAAATTATAAACTGAATAATGAAGTACTTACCAATTACTAGCAGGATGACCCGGTTGCTGAGATGTCTTTGTTTTGCAATGCCGTTGTCAGAAATGCAGAAATATAATCCCGCCATAGATGGGGATATGATGGGTACTTTTACCACCGCTGCCTCCTTCTGGTGAACGGTGATATTACTGAAGGATGTGTCATTATGATAGAAAGTGTAACATATAGGAAGGGTGCTCATTGTAGACTCACATGAGATGATGATTTTATCCCCTACTACCACCTCGTCAGCACTCAGCTTCATTTGTGTTTGGCCAAAGGCAGCTGTGAAAAGAAGACACAATAACCATGACACATGTCAGCATTTGTGAGTTTTTTGCATAAGGCCCCTTTCACACAGACGGATTATTCAGATCCGCCTGTTCGTTTTTCTGGTGGATCTGAACGGTCCCCCCATGCATTCCTATGGGGCATCGGATGTCAGCGGAGACATGTCTGCTGACATCCGACCCAATCCAATCCGTCAAATCTGGACGGATGGAAACCCTATTTTCCATCCGTCCAGTGGATCGGATGGGATTGGATGAGAACAGACCGACGGTCCGTTCCCATCCGATTTCCCCCATAGAGAGGCATGGGGAACTGACACCTGTGTCTCCGCACACAGCGCGGAGACACAGCTGTCATCCTTCTGCTCAGCGGGGGATCGATCCCCTGCTGAAAAAAGCGGAGTCCGTTTGACGGACATAGTGTGTGAAAGGAGCCTTACTTTTTTTTTTTGGATCACTTAGGCCCTATTCACACATGCTGCCCGTTTGTCTGTTTTTCATCCATCCGTTGACAGATGAAAAAATGGACATCAATGTATTCCTATGGAAAAACGGATGTCAATGGATGATCATTCATTTACATCCATTTTCACCCGCTTCCGTATACATCTGTTTTTTTGAAAGGATGAAAGCCCTATTTTTCCTCCATTAAATGGATCGGATGAAAAACGGATGCAAACAGATAAAAATGGATGAAAACGGATGAAAAACGGATGCAAACGGATAAAAATGGATGAAAAACGGATGCAAACTGATAAAAATGGATGAAAACGGATGAAAAACTGATGCAAACGGATAAAAATTGATGAAAATGGATGAAAAACGGATGCAAACTGATAAAAATGGATGAAAATGAATGAAAAACGGATGCAAACTGATAAAAATGGATGAAAATGGATGAAAAAACGGATGAAAACTGATAAAGATGGATGAAAACGGATGAAAAACGGATGCAAAAAGATAAAAATTGATGAAAATGGATGAAAAACGGATGCAAACTGTAAGGTTCTGGCACTCTCAGTGCCTCCTATCACATCATTTCCGGGTGCGTTCCATCTACCTAGATAGATGAAGCACATATAGGTGTGTTTCCCTTTAAGAGTGCTGACATCATCATGAGGCGCCGGACTGAACAGCTATTTAAATCAGCAGCTTTCACTCACATGTGTTCGTTCAACCTGCTTTGTGCCTTGATGCTAACCTGTCTTGAAGCTCTCATGCTTGCAAGCATACCTCGCTGTCGGAACCACGCTGCGCTGATCCCTGTATCCTGCTACCGGATCATCCGCTCTTGCCGAACCTCTCCTCTGCTACATTGCTACTAGTGATAAGTACCCCACAGGGGAAACCTCTATAACCTTCATACTAAAGCTTACACTATCTAGCTCTGCATACTAAGGACTATTATTACATCTGCATTATCTAAGATTGCTAGCTCTTGAGCCTACTACCATCTGCTCTTGCACTGGGTTGGTCTCTCCTGTATGTTCACCTGCTACTCTATCATCTGCTACCATACATGATTGCTAACCTATCTGCATCCCATCTGCTACTATCTTACTTTCAAGAACATTTCCTTTCAAGTGTCTGTCATCTACCATCTCTACCCAACCTGTCTCTTCAGCCTATGATCACTGTGTTACTATATACATAAGTCACTCTAGGAACATCTTATTGAGTGTGTGTATTTACTTGCTGAATTGAGATCATCCACACATGATGAGTCTTTGGGAGTTGGGATTGGTGTCTCAGCGTTTCTCTACATGACTACTGAAGTGGAATATTTCTGCAGCTGTAAATCCACATCATACATAAAACGCAGGAGCGTTACACAAACTGATAAAAATGGATGAAAATGGATGAAAAACGGATGCAAACTGATAAAAATGGATGAAAACAGATGTAAAACTGATGCAAACGGATAAAAATGGATGAAAACGGATGACAACGGATGAAAAACTGATGACAAAGGATGAAAAATGGATGAAAAACAGGCGGACCGAACCGGATCGGATGCTCCATGCACCTCTATGGAGCAGCGGATGTCAGCGGTGACATGTCCGCTGACACCCGCTGCTCTCCGATCCGATCCTGCCCACGAAATTCGGACGGATGGAAACCCTATTTTCCATCCTTTTGGAGGATCGAATTGTTTTAATTAACTATTTTATTGTTATATATAAGGCCAGATGAAGACAACGCAGCTCAATTTTTCAATCCTGGCTCTAATGTTACATACTAACCATTAATCCGGATTAATGAATTTTTGCTCCTCTTTTTCACAGGTCCATTTGCAGTTTTTACTTCACAAGCATAATTCCCAGAATCCTCAATCCGAGCCGATGGTACTCTGTATGTATCAGATACACCGAATTCCCGCACATTTTGTCCATCTTTGTAAAAGGCAAACCACAGTTCTGTATTCTTATCGGATGGAAACAGAGTTGTGTCACATTTCAGATTCATGTCGTCACCGTCTGTTAAATGTGGTTGATTTAAATTTAAAGTTGGCTCAGAAAAAATTGCTGTGAAAAAAACAATACAAGGTTAAAAAAACAACATGGCTGAAGAATGTTAGGTCTAAGACTTTTGAGGGAACTTTTTTAGTGGACATATACTTGTGAAAGTTTTAATGATAGACTGCACAACATTGCCTTGGGAACAATTCCAGAAATACCTGCATAAACAGCCTATGGCATGGGTGTCCAACCTTTTGGCTTCTCTGGGCCACAATGAGTGTAGAGAAATTTTCTTGGGCTGCATATAAAATATATACTATAGTTAAGGTATTGTGAGGGATTAGCTCGGTGGAGGGTGTGGATGACCCCTTGAGGGGGTTCGTTACACAGGGAGATAGCCGAGAAGTGGTTGCAAACAACAGTTTGGTTTATTCTTGCAATTTTCTTCACACAAGTGCAAGCATCAAAAACATCAAAAAATAAAACACAAAATAAATCCTTGCCACTGTGGGCGGTTACCTTCTCACACACAGGAACCTACCTACGGAGTCTGTCCCCAACCTACTGTTGGGCAGACTTGGCTGATCCTACAGCAGACACTCAATAGTCCATTTATTTTCTCTTCACACAGAAAATGTCCCTTTTCTCTTCACATAGAAACCATCCCTTTGTTTTTCTCTTCACATAGAAAACATCCAAGACCTCACCTTGAGAAGTCTTCAGTCTTTTTACCCTCCTCAGCGCACATCGCTTCAGGAGGCATTCCTCTCCTATGCTCACACAGCTTCAGGAGGCACACATCTGACTGCCCTCCTCTAATCACACAGTGTCAGGAGGCAGCAATCAATAGACTTCCTCTGGACAAATTATAGAGGCCTTAATTTCCTCATTCTGAATAGCTGAAGGTTTTTCAACTTCCCTAAACCTTCCTGCTGGCTCCCTCTGCAGCCGACACCCTATAGTAATTGGTGAATTGTCTAAACCAAGCAGACATGTATCTCCTGTCTGTGACAACATCCACAGATTTACCTGACTTCCTGTCACAGTATATAAGTAATAAAATGCCACCGCGCCCTTCCTGCGCCGCCGTGCCCCCTGCACTAATTTAACACAACTAGAGGATGATCAAATGAAATTGAATCAGTATACAGAGGTTCACTTCTTCTGAGCGATAATAAAGGAACACTCTAACCACCATGACCACTTCAATGATTTGAAGTGGTCATGGTGGTAGGAGTCAGAAACACTGCATATGCTCCCCCCCCTCTGAGGCAGCCTCTGCCTACTGTTAGTTGGAAGCTGCTGTGACCATGCCCCCGACCTGACTTCCTTCCTCCCCAGCAAAAAAAAAAAAAAAATTGTCAGGTGGCAGTGGGCCGGATTGCCTGAGGTTCCGGGCCACAGGTTGGACATGCCTGGCCTATGGCATCAATACCAACTTGACAGTATTGAAGAATACACCATGCCTTACACCATGTAACCCTTCTTACACCTTTAACAATATGCCCACCTTCAAAAGACCCTTCAACTAAAGCAAAAAAGGACACAAAGGATGATTAGATGTGAGGTTAACCCAACAATCACTAAACACCAACTGGAAGACGATTTATTCCTCCGCTCTCCAAACTTTAAGGCCCTCCTAGCCATTCCCAGTCCATCCAGTTGGGCAAATACTCTTTCCACACCACGCCCTGCTGGCCATTGACCCACATTTAAGGAAGGGACGCTACATCCCACTGGCCATTAACCCACATTAAAGAACGGACACCATGCCTAAGACATATCTATAACCCACTTTAAACTTTGTACTAGACATTCCCAGTTGGGCAAATAATCTTTCCACACCATATCCTGCTGACCATTGACCCACATTTAAAAAAGGACACCATGTGTGAGACAGATCCGTAACCCATTTTACAACTTGAACAATATGACCTCCTTTAAAAGACCCTTTAACCCCACCAAGCTGCTATAACAAGGATTATCATAGCAAAACCCTTGATTTCATATCTATCAAAGCAAAAAAAAAAAAAAGGACAATTGGGGCAGTAGATTAGCCCAACACTAACTATACACCAAAGGGAAGGAGATTCACTCCTTCCCTCTCCAACCTTTTAAGATTCTTCTAGCCATTCCCAGCCCATCCAGTCAATCAAATAATTTTTCCACACTATACCCTGCTGGCCATTGACTTACATTACCAAAGGCATGCCTCATCCTGCCTGCTATTGATCCATGCTTGAGACAGATCCTTAACCCACTTTACACCTTGAACACGATGACCTCTACCAGGCATCCCCAGTGCTTCCAGTTGGGCAAATAAACTTTCCACACCATATCCTGCTGGCCATTGGTCCACATTAAAGATGGGACACCATGACTAAGACAGATCTGTATGTAGAGAACAGAAAAGCGCATTAAGTGCCAACTGCTTTATTGTACACAGATAAAAACAGAAAAGCAGCAACTCACAAAACTGGTTAGCACATGGCTGTAAAGATGTAGACAGATGGGTTCCTCCGGGTGGCGCCGTCTCTCTGTATGAAGTGTGAGCATGCTCAGAAACGCGTTGTGCGTCTTTCTGTCCTTCCGGTTTCTGGGTGTCAAAGCCGCCCATCTTACTCTCGCCGCGCAGTCCTGTCAAGAGGATCCGGATAGCCCTGGAGACAAGCCGGCCACTTCCTCTCCTGCTACAGACGGCTCCAAATAGTGCTGCAGGTCATCATACAGAGAAACTGCGCCACCTGGAGGAACCCATCTGTCTACATCTTTACAGCCATGTACCGACTGATTTTGTGAGTTGCTGCTTTTCTGTTTTTATCTGTGTACAATAAAGCAGTCTGCACTTTTTTTATCCGTTGGACCCCCCCCCCCCCCCGTGTTTTATTTCTCAATTGGACCTTTGCATGGACACCATACTATGCTGATGGACTTTAGCGCTTACATGTTTGTTTTTTCTTGTTTTTAAGACAGATCTGTAAACCCGCTTTACACTGTTAACAATAAGGCCACCTTTAAGAGACCCTTTAGCCCTGCCAAGCTGTTATGGAAATGATTACCATACCAAGACTACTGATTCTATATCTATTAAAGCCCAAAAAAAGTAAACAGGACCACTGGGCAGGAGGTTAACCCAATACTTACTAAAGTCCAACTGGAAACAGATTTGCTCCTCCCCTCTACAACATTTTAGGCCCCTTCCAGCCATTCCCAGTCCAACATTCAGGAAAATAATCTTTTCACACCACATCCTGATGGACATTGGCCTCTGTGTTACCAATTTCTCCCATGAACCCAGTCATGCATGCCTATGCTTATACTTTTTTGCTCCAGGCCTACCTTGACAGTGTCTTAATATAAAGCAAGAAAATGAAGGACTTATGACGTAGGACTTTTAAGGTATTTAAAGTGATAATCTACAACTAGGTTTCTGCTACAATTGTATAATCACATTGAATTAAAACATGTTAAAGAGAACAGAACAGAACATCCAGCAATTGTTCACCATGAGTCATCAATCGTATAATATGTTTTTCAAGTGTTTGGCAGTAGAACAATCTTATAAATGTAAAGGATAGTAATGGTTATACTGACAAGCTGTTGAAATTAATGTTATACAGGTGATGGGTTGAGGTAGAGGTGTGTCATTTAACCACTTAAGCCCCGGAAGATTTTACCCCCTTCCTGACCAGGGCCTATTTTGCGATTCGGCACTGCGTGACTTTAACGGACAATTGCGCGGTTGTGCGACGCTGTACCTAAACGAATTTGGCGTCCTTTTTTTCCCACAAACAGAGCTTTCTTTTGGTGGTATTTGATCACCTGTGTGATTTTTTGATCATGCGCTATAAACAAAAAAAGAGCGTCAATTTTGCAAAAATAACAATATTTTTCACATTTTTTTATATGAAATTCCCCAAAACAATGTAAAAATCAACATTTTTTAACATTTTAGGCCAATTTTTTTTACCATATGTTTGGTAAAAAAATCGCAAAAAGCGTATTTTGATTGGTTTGCGCAAAAGTAATTGCGTTTACTAACAAAGGGAAAGATTTTTGTTGTTTTTTTTTTTTTAACGCGTAATGGCGGCGACCTACAATTTTTATTTTTGCGGGACTGCGACATTGGGGCGGACAGATTGGACCCTTGACTGACATTTTTGACACTTTTGGGGTTACCAGTGACATTACTACAGTAATCAGTGCTATACATATGCACTGTTACTGTAAAAATGACACTGGCAGTGAAGGAGTTAACTGTATTGGAGAGGGAGGGGTTAAGTGTGTCCTAGGGGCGTGTTTCTAACTGTGATTGGATGTGGTTTGATGTGTAAGAACAGAGATCAACGGTCCTACATAGTAGAACTGTTTGATCACCATTCTTAAACAGGGAGAACTGACAGGCGGCTTTGTTTACATTAGTCGCCTGCCTTTCTCCGGCTGTCACAGACGATCGCGAATGCCCGGCAGACATCGAGTCCACCGGGCACATGTGCGGGGGGGGGTCCGTGACCGAGCGGGAGCGCGCATCCGGCGGTGCGCGCTCGCTCCCAAAAACCCTTACAGGCTAGCGACGTAGCCCTACGTCGCTCTGCCTGTGAGGGGCTGACTGCCAACGTAAATAGTCGTGCGGCAGTCGGCAAGTGGTTAATGTTGGATTTTCTATGGACATAATTTTTAACATGTCTTAAAAAAAATGTATTGATAAGTTGACACAAATGTAGCAGAAACCTAGTTGTAGATTATCACGTTGAGTACCTTACAAGTCCCATATAGTACCTCTGCCTTTTTTGTTGTCTTGTTTGGTAGGCATATGAGGCCAGATATGTTTGGAATGCTTGAAGAGTCTTGTATGCATGCAGGAGCACCACTGTGTTTATGGGCACAGCCTTTAAAGGTGACCCCAAAAGGGCAAAATTGATTAACAAACAGTATGAAGCACATATTTTTGAAAAAAAAAAAAAAAAAACTAGAAACGAAATGAAACAAATAAGACCACAACGATAATTTATTAGCGGTAGCAAAGTGTAAAATATTTGGATTTTAGAACATTTTCTTGAAGTTAGTGTTGGGTGCTCACCTTGGATCTGAATGGATAAGGCTTTGCTGCTCTTCCTCACAGTGTCAGACACTGTTCTCACTTCACAGGTATATTTCCCAGAATCCTCCAGCTGAGTTGACATCACTTTGTATGTATCAGATATACCGAATTCCCGAACATTCTTTCCATCTCTGTAGAAAGCAAACTGCAGCTTTGTGTTCTTTCTAGGTGGGGCCAGACTCGTGTTACAATTCAGAGTCATGCCGTCACTTTCTATCACAGGTAAATCAATTAATTCTAACACTGGATCAGGAAATAACTCTGTGGGGGGGAAAAAATAGATTAGAACTCCTGCATTGACTTAAAGCCTACCTCGGGGCAAAGTTTTTATACAACAAAACAGAGCCTCATTAGGTTCTTAAGCCTCGTACACACGCAACAATTGTTGGCCGACCGATCGGCCGTCTTTTGTCCAGTGTTGTTGTGTTGGTTAAAATGTGCTCTAGACTGCACACTAATTTTCTCGGCCAACAACAACCAACTTCAGAAGTGATGTCATGTGCTGGTTAACTTTCCGTGTGTTTTTTCTTCTCTGAGCATGCCCAGTCTTGCTCATCTGATGTTTGTCTGCCGAAATCTGTACTGACTGACGAAAAATCGGCCGTTGTGTTGACGGCCAACAAAAATTTTATAGCATGCACACCAGATTTTGTTCGGCCGAAAAGTCGCAGTCGGTTGTCGGAATCATCATACTAACAAGCCAACAATCGGCCGATCGGACGTTTGCCGAAAATTCACGGCCAACAATAGTTGCGTGTGTACGAGGCTTTAAACTAAAAAAACTCAGCTCAGGCCACAATTTTGTACTCCCAATTCAGAGCTGTCTCCCCCCAGTTCTGTTTATTCACCACAAGGTGCCCTTAATGTCCATGTTGAAGGACACCCAACATCACCTAAACCAGAAAACTGAGGAAAGATTGTGCATGCTCTTTGCATCATTACACAGTGGATAAAGGGTGTCTTAAAATCTTAATAAATAAATATTGAACAAATGAAGGGCGCCATGAGGATACCTACTTAGATGGCAGAACCATGACGCCCTTCATTTGTTCAATATTTATTTATTAAGATTTTAAGACACCCTTTATCCACTGTGTAATGATGCAAAGAGCATTGCTTAAGCCATCATATTAGAAGGTATCATCCAAGATCACACATTGCTGGGAGGAGACTGAAGAAGAAGTCATGTTAGGGGTTTGAAGACTTTAGAAAGAGGTAAAATATAAAAGAAAAAAAAAAAAAAACATTACATACATCAGCACATCACATCACACTCTCAAATTATCTGGGTTCCTCCAGAGGTTGTTAGGGGTTCCTTGAGTTGTGGCTAATTGAACTCCCATCTGCCACCATAGTTTTGGGTCCAATGCCACTTAGCAGCATTACATCGATGATCTATTTAGCTGTTTGTAATAGTGGCTTACTAACCACCACAGTAAAGGGAGGCATTCTTCTCATTGACCACCAATGGAAGGGACATTTCTCCAATGATTAACTGATTTTAGCAAGGATTACCAGAGATCAAACATTTTAAAGAGTTTTTAAAGAGAAACATTTTAAGAGTTCATCTGGGGTAAAAGAGTGGAGAAAAGCGAACATACGTGCTGGGGGACCTCCAATGGGGAAGGCGGGCAGAACATGAGGTTCAGCTTTAAGGTGAATCATACAATATTTTAGAAAAGCTCTAAAAATTGCACAGTACAGATGCAATGCAGACTGATACCATTTATTCATATTGGCTCTCTTGTTTTGGAGTGGGATCTTCTATGCCAAAAAAATTGAACATCCATTATTGGCACTAAATAAGCTGTTTACAAGTACATCAGAGCAAGAAGTACACCAGGCTAACCAAAACTAGAAATTAGTAAAAAAAATGATTGGCTTGGCATACATTTTAACTTTGAGTGGGTAAATTAGACATGTGCATGACGAAAAATTTTGTTTTGTTTCATTTTGTTTAGCATCGTTAATCTAGTTATTTTGTTTCCTTAAATTCAGTTGATTCGTTCAATTCCTATTTGGGATTCGTATTTGGAATTCGTATTCAGAATTTGTTTTATGTCTTTTTCGAATTTACCAATTTTTTTCGATTCAAAACATTCGAATCGATAAACTTTGAATCGGTCAAATCGAAAACTTTGGAAAAGTGAACAAACAAAAGAAAAATCTTTATCTAATGATTACAATGACTCTTTATATCATCTGTGGCTTAAAAATTAAACAGCCATCTTTCGAAATGGTACTCTAATAACACACACAGTCTTTAATTTTTCAGAAAGAGCTTGAATTAGACTGGAATTCGATGCAAAATTCGCTTTGATTTTCAATTCGAAATTCCAAAATTCATACGAATTTTGTTTCATTAAGCGGAGCATTCTGTAAATTTAGTTTATACTGAAATTCAGGTATTCGGATACATCCGAATCCCTGTATCCGGTATGATGAAAAATGTTTCCAAATATTTATTCGGAACGAAATGAACTGCACATGTCTAGGAACAATTGGTTTGTGGGAACCTGGACTTAAAGTAAATGTGTCTGAATCACTTTGATTCAGGGTTTGTTGAGAGGCTTACATCCATTTTGCTCTTGACTAGGTTAGCTCAGTGAATTGGCAAATAATCTTCAAAAGAGCTCCCACCAATTCACCTTCTAACCTCTGGAAACTCCTGCAAGGTGGCTACAGGAAACCTACTGGCCAGTAAAGTGTGACTTGCCCACTGATCTATAAACATGATACTTTTATGGATCCAGAGGGTGTGATGGGTGTGATGGTGTGAAGATCCCCCCATGATGTCATTACCTTCCAAGGAGGTACTATTCTTCTAATAGAACAGTGATAGATTCTCACGCCTTAATCCATAAAAATGGGAGCACTATTGGATCCATTTGGTGACCAGAGGTCACTTCATTGGAGTACAGCCTCACTGTAAACGGGGGCGTATTTTTAGTGTATTAGATGTAGCACCCTCCTAGAAAGGTGCTAGTTTTTGGTTCTGCCTGCTCATTAGGAGAGTCTGATTGTTAGATCTGCCTGTTGCATGTGTCTATGTGTGATTCACTTGGTCTGAGAGAGTGTCCCCACTGTACCCAAAAGGGGAGCCTGTTGGATAGTGGAGGAAACCCAGCAAGTGACACACAGGCTTTTGTGCCCTCCCAGTGGGAGGGCACAACCACAATGCTTCCTGGGATTGGACATAAAAGCCAGAGGCACATGTGACAGGGCGTCTTTGGGCGGGAAGCCAGGTCCCAGGAGGAGGGTGACGGCTGTCTCTCCTCCTGTCAGCAAGGAAAGTGGCCACAGGTAGTCTGCCTGGTGAGCCAGAGTGTGGTGCTGAGCCAAGAGGTCCAGGATACTGATGGTGGAGTTGAAGGCAGAGCTACCTGAGGAAAAACAGTGTCCGTGAGTACCAGGCAGCCTGTCAGGGGTCTGCCCAGGAAGGGGACCACTCCAGTATTTTTCATATTCTGCTATATAACATTGCCCCCCCAAAAAAATTTAAAAAATCAAAATTTTTTAACATTTTAGGCCAATTTGTTTTCTGCTACATATTTATGGTAAAAAAAAAAAATGTATTTTGATTGGTTTGCGCAAAAGTTATTGCGTCTACTAACTACGGGAAAGATTTATGTCATTTTTATTGTTTTTTTCACTAGTAATGGCGGCGATCTGCAATTTCTTTGCGGGACTGTGACATTGCGGCGGACAGATCGGACCCCTGACTGATATTTTTGACACTTTTGGGGGGACCACTGACATTACTACAGTAATCAGTGCTAAAAATATGCACTGTCACTGTAATAATGACACTGGCAGGGAAGGCGTTAATATTGTTGGTGACCAAGGGGTTGAATGTAAGCCTAGGGGAGTGATTCTAACTGGGGGGGGGGGGGGTTGGGCTTGTGAGATGACCATAGAGACATGCGATCCTATATAGCAGGATCACATGGTCTCTGTGATCATCTCAGGGAGAAGAACGGTCAGCTGTGTTTACTTTAGCCGTCCGTCCTTCTCTGTCAGCGGGGGGGAGATTGCCGGTGTCAGGCAACCATCGGCGCTGCCTGTCACATGCACTGCCTTCCCTGCTGACGATCGGGGGTGGGAGCGCGCCGGCAGCAGCGCTCGCTTGCCCCCTAGCCTCCTGAGGAGCGAGCGACGTAGAGCTACATCGTTTTGCTCAGGAGCGGCTGAGTAAATCTGCCGTCTAGTGGTCGTCTAGTGGTTAAAGTAGTGCAGGGCTGAATAGCAAAAAATGTCCTTGGTCATATAGGGGGGGGGGGGGGGACCTTTCTGAGCTAAAGTTGGTTAATGAAGTGAAATTCTGCTGACTTTCATCATCCAATCTTGTGCAAGCAAAAATGCTTTTGTTTTTTTTTTCCCCTTGCATGTGATTGGGTATTCTTTGAAAAGTGGAATTCCACCACATTTACTCTAGCTCTAGGGAAAATTCTCTTGTAAAGTGTAATTTCCTTTGCAAAGTGAGCAACAGATTTGCCTGAATCAACTGTCTCCTTTGGGAAGATTTCCCCCTTTCTTCCTGTCCTGGTGACATGACAGGACGTAAAGAAATCTCACTGATCATTACATAGACAGCTAATAAAGTTGCTTCCCACTCAGTGGCGGCTGGTGCTCAAAAATTTTTTGGGGGGGCGCAAGCAGAAAAATGTAATGGGCATTGCTTTGCAGCAAAAGACGCTGTAAAAAATTGCGTGACTTTGAGGTCACAAAAGTGTGAAAGGGGCCTTCAGTAATCAAAGTATAGTGTGCCCCCCTTCAATACAGATATGCCAGTGTGCCCCCTTCCAATGCAGAGTGACCAGCGTGCCCCTTTTCAATGCAGAGTGACCAGCGTGCCCCCTTCAATGCAGAGATGCCATCATGCCCCCTTTCAATGCAGAGATGCCATCATGCCCCCTTTCAATGCAGAGATGCCATCATGCCCCCTTTCAATGCAGAGACCAGCATGCCCCCTTTCAATGCAGAGTGACCAGCGTGCCCCCTTCAATGCAGAGATGCCATCATGCCCCCTTTCAATGCAGAGATGCCATCATGCCCCCTTTCAATGCAGAGACCAGCATGCCCCCTTTCAATGCAGAGACCAGTGTGCCCCCTTTCAATGCAGAGTGAACAGCGTGCCAAGCCCCCCCAGACCAGTGCACTTACCTGTAGCAGCGGCTTCTCTTCAGTCCCCCGGCATTTCCTCGAGTCCTCAGTCCTCCCTTTGGCCAATCAGGAAGCACGTATCGGAATCCGCTTCCTAATTGGCCAGGAGGAGGATCCGTGTGACAATAGCAAATTTTCATTCGCTATTGTCACACAATGGGTGGGCTCGGGGCGCACTGCTCTGCGCCACGGGTCCACCCTTTGCTGAAGCCTATTAGAGCCTCTGGCTCTAATCAGGTGACAAAAAAAAAAGCACCATTGAACTCCATGCATTCGGCGCCCCGCATGTAGATTAGGGGGCTGGACGCATGGCTAGGGGGGGGGGCGGCACCCCTGCGCCCCCAACACACCGGCCGCCACTGCTCCCACTGGAGGCAAATCCAACGGATCCGAAACCAATAAATCAACCAAAGGTAATGCCCTACACTGGAAATATACATTCTGTTTCCTTGGATGAATATTGCTATCATCAACTTACACTTCATTTGATAACAGTGCCCTAAAAAAGTATTCATACCCCTAAAATTTCCCACATGTTCTCATGTTATAACCAAAAACATAAATGTATTTTATTGGGATTTTATGTGATAGACCGACACAAAGTGGCCATAATTGTGAAGTGGAAGGAAAATGATAAATAGTTTTCAAATTTTTTTACAAATAAATCTGTGAAAAGTGTGGCTGCATTTGTATTCACCCCCCCCCCCCCCCCCAAGTCAATAAAAAATCTCAAGGGGTATATATACTTTTTGAAGGCACTGTATACAAAAGTATAAAAAGTTCTTACATGCTGTAATCTATAGGCTAAATTTTTGATGATCCAGAGCACCTTACCGTTTACTATTACAGACGTTTCAGCTGTTTCTTTATGGGATTTAAAGAATCTCCATCTTATTCTCTCACATTTGTATCTTCCAGTTGCCTCTTTGGTTATTTTTTCTTTGTAAAAAAAGGAATCCTTGAAAAATAATAAGGTGTTATTTTTGAAAAACGTAGTCTCTGGTTCAAAACTGGAATCCCAACCACGACATCGGAGAAGCAACGTGTCTCCTTCATAAATGTAATTCGCTTGCAAAATCAGCCAGTCTGGAGAGAAAAAAGACATTAAAAAAAAAAGTTATATTTAAAATTCCTGCGAGCAATCAGGGGTAGCACCCTACAAGTAGGTGCTAGGTAAATGTATAGCGGGCCTTGTCTGCCTAACAGCAGGGCTGTGGTTTATTCAGTTAAGGCAGTGATGGGGAACCTTGGCACTCCAGATGTTTTGGAACTGCATTTCCCATGATGCTCAACTACACTGCAGAGTGCATGAGCATCATGGGAAATGTAGTTCCAAAACATCTGGGGTGCCAAGGTTTGCCATCCCTAAGTTAGGGTGTCATGGTTTCCAGATGTGTTGAGCTGAAGGGAGAAGTATCCCCACTGGCTCCTGTGAGAGGCTTCTCATAGGGCAGTGGAGTAAGCCCAATCAGGGGACACATCCGAGCTTATAACTACCCCAGAAGGCAGATTAGGCTGCAAAGAATTCTGGGAGTGGGTATAAGTTTGGGGGTGGCACATGACACAATGTCTTTGGCGCAGTAGTGTATTTAGGTTTTGTGCTGCCCTAGGCCTGACTAAACTTGGGCACCCCATAATTTAAATATGACCCACCCCTTCCTGTAAATGCCACACCCCTTCCTGTTTATGACCGACCCTGTCATTTGTAAACCACAGACCACAACCACAGTCTATCAAATGCCCATCAGTGTAGCCTCATCAGTTCCCATCCGTGCAGCCTCATCAGTGGCCATTAGTACAGCCCCATCAGTGCCCATTAGTGCATCATATCAGTGCCGCCTCATCTCCTTCCATCAGTGCAGCCTATTAGTGCCCATTAGTGGAACATATCAGTGCAGCCCCATCAGTGAAACTTATCAGTGCAGCCTCATTAGTGCCCATCAGTGCAGTTTATCAGTACCCACCATTGCCACCTCATCAGTGGAAATCAGAGCAGCATACTAGTGCCCATCAGTAAAGCCTATTAGCGCCCATCAGTCCAGCATACCAGTGCTGCCTTATCAGTGTAGTCCCATCAGTGAAGCTTATCAGTGCCACCCCTTCAGTGTCTCCTGGACCTTGCCCTCTGGCCCAATTTGCATAGGACTGGCACTATACTAAAAGTGTAGTGCAAGCCAGCAGGGACCTTTTTCATGCAGAAGCTGGGAGGAGGCTGTTTTTTTTTTTGTGGGGGGCAGCTTTTTGCTGCCCCCCTTCAAAGTGCCTAGGCCTGGGCCTTGTTGGCCTAGGCCAAGATACAGCACTGCTTTGGCGGGAGCAGAATCCCAGGAGGGAGAGAACGGCTGTCTCTCCTGTCTGAGGAAGCAGATATCTCAGGGTGTCGCCTAAGTGTCCAGAGAGTGCTGAGTTGAGCTGAGGCGATCCGGTGTGCCAAGAGCCTGCGGGGAGAGAGAGGAGTCCAGTCCCAGGTAAGCCTTCACAGGTCGTGAGTACTGAGGATTGCCCCTGGGGATCTGCCTGAAGTTAGAGGGGACCACTCCGGGAGAGGTTCTGGGATCCAGTGTCAGCTAGCTGTAAAGGGGGTACCTAGGTTGAGGACCCTGAAGTTACAGAGGGGGCAAATGGTCAGTGGACCCTGAAGAGTTCAAGGTCAAAGAGGGCACCTGCAGTTGGGCCCTGAATTGTACAGAGCTTGCCAGTTAGAGTGACAGCTATATCGAGTTCTACCTCAAGCTGTGCCAGGCGGGGGGGGGGGGGGGGGGGAGTATTCAGTGACATTCATAGTACAACAGTGTCAGGAGTTCTACCGTTCTCAGTCTTGGATCTTCTGGACTATAAGCCGAAGATTCAGCACTTCTTCTGTTTTACAGAATATTCTCAGAGTCAGTGAGCATTGGCTGACGCCGGCTGGCACCAAGGAAGCACCAACGGGCATTTCAGAAGAAAAGTCCCAATTGTAACTAGTTCAAGCCAAGGAGTATCCCACTCATTCCCTTCTCCCATCGTCTTAATTCCAATAAAAACCACCAACAAAGATGCCGGAGTTGTCGCTGCTTCAGTTATCACACCCAGGGCCGCAGCTCACATGGGCTGGAGAGACTACCGGTACTAATGGCAGACCCACATACGGGCCATAGGCCTGGAAACCTTGCTACACAAGATAAGCTCTTAAATGTATACTGCAGCGGGCACTTCACTATCTCATAAGTGTAGGATCAAAATAAATAAATAAATGCCACGCAATAAACTACTTTGTATGTAAATATGTAACTATGTAACATCTGGGCATATACAGAGTGGTAAGTGACAATCCCCTCCATCCCTCCTCAATGTCCTCCTGTTGCTAAACACTATGGGGGCGAGATATAGTATGCTCATTCATTCACTTAGCTTACAAAAAAAGCTTTGTTTTAATATAAATCCGTATTAAATATATTAAATGTAATTGTTATAGAAGGAGAACCTCCAACCTCTTTCCTTGGAAACAAGTGGGAGGGAAAAAAAAAAGGGGATTTTACGTGCCTTAGAATTATTACACAACTACAAAAGCAAATATAATTTTTATTGGTATATAAACTATTAAAATCACCAAAAGTATGACAATGATAGAATTTTATAAAAATCTTGCATCTGACAGGATACAATCAGATACATGCAGTGTGGCGAATTCAGGATCAACGCGTTTCGCTCGCAAGGGCTTCTTAACCACTTAAGATTTTACCCCCTTCCTGACCAGGCCCTATTTTGCGATTCGGCACTGCGTGACTTTAACGGACAATTGCGCGGTTGTGCGACACTGTACCCAACTGTCCTTTTTTTTCCTACAAACAGAGCTTTATTTTGGTGGTATTTGATCACCTGTGCGATTTTTATTTTTTGCGCTATGAACAAAAAAAGAGCGACAATTTTGGAAAAACAACAATATTTTTCACATTTTTTTTATATGAAATTCCCCCCAAAAAATGTAAAAATCAAAATTTTTTAACATTTTAGGGCCAATTTGTTTTCTGCTATGTATGTCGCAATAAGCGTATTTTTATTGGTTTGCGCAAAAGTTATCGCATTTACTAACTACGGGAAAGATTTTTGTCATTTTTGGTGTTTTTTTTTTTTTAACTAGTAATGGCGGCGATCTGCGATTTTTTTTTGCAGGACTGCGACATTGCGGCGGACAGATCGGAACCCTGATTGACATTTTTGACACTTTTGGGGGTACCAGTGACATTACTACAGTAATCAGTGCTATAAATATGCACTGTTACTGCATTAATGACACTGGCAGGCAAGGGGTTAAATTTATTGGTGATCAAGGGGTTAAGTATGTCCCTAGGGGCGTGCTTCTAACTGTAAAGGGGTGTGGCTTGTGATGTAACCACAGAGACATACGATCCTACATAGCAGGATCATATGATCTCTGCAGTTACACCAGGGAGAATGACAGATGGCTTTGTTTACATCAGCCGCCTGCCTTTCTCCCTCTCCAGCGGGAGATCGCGAGTGACCGGCGGGTCCGCCGGTCACACGTGCGGACATGTTAGGGAACGAGCGGGGGCGGGAGCGCGCCTCCAGCGGCTCGCGCTCGCCCCCTAGAGGCTCTCAGGCTAGCGACGTAGTACTACGTCACTTTGCCTGTACGGGGCTGACCGCCGCAGTAAATAGTCGTGCGGCGGTCGCCAAGTGGTTAAGGATCCCAATATAGAAAATTAGCCACTACAAATATAGAAATATAATTAGCAAACAGATATACATTTTAACAAAGCCTCACTCCATCATTTGTATATATCAATCCATACATATACAGTACATATAATTAACATGACAAGATGAGAGGGGAAAAAAAAAAAGGAGGCTCTCCTTCTATACTTCTCAATTGGGGATAGTGCAGTGGTGTATTTAGGTTTTGTGCTGCCCTAGGCCTGACTAAACTTGGGCACCCCCTAATTTAAATATGACCCACCCCTTCCTGTAAAGACCACACCCCTTCCTGTTTTATGACCCACTTTGTCATCTGTAAACCACAACCACAGACTATCAGTGCCCAACAGTGCAGCCTCATCAGTTCAGCCTCATCAGTGCCCATGCGGTCTGTCCAAATGTCCTCTCCAGTCGGTATTATTATACCCACAGGTAGCAGTGTGACCGCTTTATGTGGGTGCAAAACTGATTTGCCTCCTGGACCCTGCCCTCCAGCCCAATTTACCCCGTAAGTCTGGTGCAGGAGCCGGGAGAAGGCTGTTTTTTTTTTATTTTATTTTGGGGTGCTGTTTTTTTGCTGCCCCCCTGCAAAGTGCCGCCCTAGGCCTGGGCCTTGTTGGCCTAGGCCAAGATACAGCACTGGGATAGTGCCGTAAATTGGAGAAGCTATTTTGTCCATACAGACAGCCCCCCCCCTTTCCACTTCCTCAAATGTAATTGTTAATTAGAGATGGGCGAATACTTTCATACTGCACTGAGCTGTCCTATGAGGCTAGCAGGACCCCTGACCCTCTGTTTGGACAGTGCTGATTGGCCCTGTGCTGATCACATGCACTCTCCCAAGAAAACAAGAAAACAAAAACCTCTCTAGCAATCAACCCCAAACTGAGCATGTGCAGCCTGACTCCAAAGGCTCTGTTTTATCCGAAAATGTTTAGGAGTCAGTGGAAGAAGAGGAAGATCTGTGCATACAGGATCAAACAGCCTTTTTTATAAAATGCGGAGGATTAACCCGTTAGGATCCACAGTGAGTAGAACAAGCATGCTTTGCTGCAAATACAAACTGATTTTACTGTTGTGGGTTTAGTAACACTTTAATACCTGTAAAGTAAAAAGAGCCTTGGATGCAGATGTCATCTGAACAAAAGCTAGTGTCAATCATCTCTGAAAATATTAATGCCCAAACATTACACATTTGATGTTCAATAAATATTTATTGGGAACTGTAAACAGTTTTTGGATATTTATAAGTTAATTTGAATTGCTCTTCTGAACCAATCAGGGCTGACCAGAGGCAGACTCACACCATAGAGAACATACATCAGCAAAGCAATGAAGCCCCTCCCACAGATCATTCCCTGCAGATGCCAAAGAACGGGGAAAGATCATGTAACCACATAAAAGTGCAGCAAGAATAAGGGATTTAGAGGATAAAAAAACACCCAAAATACAGTGCCATAATATATATATATAACTTATGTGAATGAATTATGACAATTAAAACATATATGGTTAGCAGACATGTGCAACTCGTTTCGTTACAAATCAAAATTTGGATGAAATTTTTTATTATTCAGAGCGTTCACAGCAGGGCTCCGGCTACCTGCTTCCGGTCTGACCTACGTCACTTCCTGGTAGGAAGAAGATAGGGGTTGCACGCGTTCGGAGCATCCCAGTGACTGCCTGACGAAGGAGCATGGATGCTCCGAACGCGTGCAAGCCCTATCTTCTTCCTACCAGGAAGTGACGTTGGTCAGACCGGAAGCAGGTAGCCGGAGCCCTGCTGTGAACGCTCCGCCGCTGAATCCAACGGACAGGCTGCCGAAACAGCAGCTTCCCCACACCACCGGCACCAAACCACCCTCCTCTACGGCACTTCCCCAGGAGAAGAAGATGGATGAGCCCACTACCCAGTACCTGTCTAACCTTACCTCAGAGTAAGTTGCTACATTCATTATTGCTGAATAAATTTATGCTACACTAAGCCGGCGCCGCTCTTTCCTGCTTGCTACCAATGAGGACTTCCTGAAGCCTCCGGCTTGGAGTGGTGCTACATACCTTTTTCCATACCTTACATACCTTTCATGATTGCACTCTGTATTGTTATGATTGGCCAAAGCTAAAGTCGCAAAACTTCAAGGTTGCAAGAAAGCCACATTGAAATTGCAAGCAAGTCAAAAGGCATCCAAGTTGCATCAAAGTTAGCTAGCGGAAACCCAAAATTCAGTATCTCAGAAAATTAGAATATTACATAAGACCAATAAAAAAAGGATTTTAATTACAGAAATGTTGGCTCACTGAAATGTCTGTGCATGTACAGTATAGGATGCGCTCAGTACTTGGTCTCCTTTTGCAGGAATTACTGCATCAATGTGGGGTGGCATGGAGGCGATCAGCCTGTGGCACTGCTGAGGAGGTGTTATGGAAGCCCAGATTGTTTTGCTAGCGGCCTTCAGCTCGTCTGCATTGTTGGGTCTGGAGTCTCTCATCTTCCTCTTGACAATACCCCACAGATTTTCTATGGGGTTTAGGTCAGGCAAGTTTGCTGGCCAATCAAGCACAGTGATACCATGATCATGTGACCAGGTATTGGTAGTTTTGGCAGTGTGGGCAGTGCCAAGTCCTGCTGGAAAATGAAATCAGAACCTCCATAAAGTTGGTCAGCAGAGGGAACCATGAAGTGCTCTAGAATTTCCTGGTAGAGGGCTGCGCTGACTTTTGATTTGATAAAACACATTGGGCCAACACCAGCAGATGACACGACTCCCCAAATCATCACTGACTGTGGAAACTTCACACTGGACCAACTTGGGTTCTGTGCCTCTCCACTCTTTCTTCTTACTCTGGGACTTTGCTCTCCAAATGAAAATGCAAAATTGTCAACAGTCAGGGATGATTCGGGGAGCCGTGTCATCTGCTGGTGTTGGCCCACTGTGTTCCACTGTGGCCCACTATCAAGTCCAAAGTCAGCACAACTCTCTACTAGGAAATTCTAGAGCACTTCATGCTTCCCTCATGCTGATTTCATTTTCCAGCAGGACTTTGCACCGCCCACACTGCCAAAACTACCAATACCTGGTCACATGATCATGGGATCACTGTGCTTGATTGGCCAGAAAACTCGCCTGACCTAAACCCCATAGAGAATCTGTGGGGTATTGTCAAGAGGAAGATGAGAGACACCAGACCCAACAATGCAGACAAGCTGAAGGCCGCTATCATAGCAACCTGGGCTTCCATAACACCTCAGCAGTGCCACAGGCTGATCGCCTCCATGCAACGCCGCATTGATGCAGTAATTCATGCAAAAGGAGCCCCGACCAAGCACTGAGTGCATCCTATACTGTACATGGACAGACTGTTTACTAAGCCAACATTTCTATAATTAAAATCCTTTTTTTTTATTGGTCGTATGTAATATTCAAATTTTCTGAGTTACTGAATTTTGGGGTGTCATTAGCTGTAAGCCATAATCATCAAAATTAAAAGAAAAAAAATGTTTGAAATCTATCACTCTATGTGTAACACAACTGTATAAAATACACGAGTTTCACTTTTTTAACCACTTGCCGACCGCTCACATTGAGCGTACTGCGGCAAAGTGGCTCTTTATCGTCCAGCGACGTAGACCTACGTCGCTGGACTGCTCCCCTTGTGGGCGGCGCGCGCGGGCCGCCGGAGGCTCGCTACTGCTGTATTCAGTCACAGCGGGAGTCGGGCCAGGGGAGGAGAGGTGGTGATCACCGCCGCTCTTCCCCGATCGTCGGGAATCGAGTGTGGAGATCCGCCCGCTTGTGTAAACAAAGCGGGCGGATCTCCTATGTGATACACAGTCATAGTTTACAGGATTAAGCATAGCTGAACCTGCGATCTGTGTCTGTGTCACTCAATCCCCTCCCCCCACACACGTAAGTAAGCACCAGGCATACATTAACCCCTTGATCACCAATAAAAGTTAACCCCTTCCCTGCCAGTGTCATTATTACAGTAACAGTGCATATTTATAGCACTGATTACTGTAGTAATGTAGTAATGTCACTGGTACCCCCAAAAGTCTCAAAAATGTCAGTCAGGGGTCTGATCTGTCCGCCGCAATGTCGCAGTCCCGCAAAAAAAAATCGCAGATCGCCACCATTACTAGTTTAAAAAAAAACAATAAAAATGACATAAATTTCCCATAGTTAGTAGCTGCAATAACTTTTGCGCAAACCAATCAAAATACGCTTATTGCGATTTGTTTTACCAAAAATATGTAGCAGAAAACAAATTGGCCTAAAATGTTAAAAAATTTTGATTTTTACTTTTTTTTGGGGGGGAATTTCATATAAAAAAATGTGAAAAATATTGTTATTTTTTTCCAAATTGTCGCTCTTTTTTTGTTTATAGCGCAAAAAGTAAAAATCGCACAGGTGATCAAATACCAACAAAAGAAAGCTCTGTTTGTGGGGAAAAAAGAACGTAAATTTAATTTGGGTACAGCGTCGAACGACCGCGCAATTGTCCATTAAAGTAATGCAGTGCCGAATCGCAAAATATGGCCTGGTCAGGAATGGGGTAAAATCTTCCGGTCTTAAAGCAGTTAAAAATACGCTCATTGAGAATTTTTTTGTCAAAGACATGTAGCTAAATACATTTTGGCCTAAATATATGACAAAAAATTAATATATTGGATATTTTTTAACTGTCAAAGTAGAAAAATATTGTTATTTTTTCAAAATTGTCGCTTTTTTTATTAATATCGCAAAAAATGAAAAGCGCAGAGGTGATCAAATACCACCAAAAGAAAGCTCTGTTTGTGGGAAAAAAAGGACGTAAATTTCGTTTGGGTACGCGTAACCGCGCAATTGTCAGTTAAATTCGCACAGTGCCGAATCGCAAAAAGTGGCCTGGACGTAAAGCAGGAAAATCCTCCGGTCCTAAAGTGGTTAAATAAATTACTGAAGTAAATGTACTTTTTGATGATATTCTAATTTTATGAGATGCGCCTGTATGTCCATTCTATTAGTATAACTTATAATAATAAATGGATGGACACTTCCTGTTATAATAGACCTTGCAATCATCAGGGAGCATCTTGGTCCCAGTCAAGGGAAAGTTTAGACTGCCCAACGTTCCTTGAGGTTCCCGTTGCCTCCTGCAGGGATAAGTGTCATTAAATTTATAGCAGCAGAGCAAATTCTTTTTATTCCATTTTAATCTTTAAATATGTTTTACTCACCATTGCTGATATCCAGATGAACCGGGGTACTTTTAGCACTCTCTCCATATGTGCACTGGTAAAAGCCTTTATCTTCCATCTGAGCCTTATATATTTTCCTTATTTGTCCAGTACTATGTTGTATTCTATTGTTTTTGTACCAACGATATATCTGATTGTTCTGCCCAGTCGTCTCCACATTACATAGGAGAGATATGGATTCTCCCTTGAAGATCGTATTCCAGTTAGGGTCCAAAGTCACCACTGGCTGACCTACAGCCTCTAAATGTCATTGTGAAAGCAATGAGTATAGAAACATTTATTTCATAGATAATTACAACGGTCTTAGTTTGGTTTTCCGCAATATTTTTTACCTAACAATGCAAACTGCACACAGGAATATAATTACCACAGCTAAACATTAAGTTAATTAATTTGACCACCTGTACAATCAGGGACCTCATTCCAGGTCAGACTTGCCAGCATCAAGCTCATACCATACAATACACATTATTACATTATTACATTATCCCCTAGAAGACAATAGGTTAGTTAATTAGCACAATTAACAATACAAACAGTGATCTCCCCCCTCTAACAACTACTAGCTGACAGTGATATATATAACATGCTAATTAACTCAGCACTTAAACCAGCCTGGGTGACTAGACTGCCAGCAAAAAGGCTAAAACAAAGTACAATACACATTATCCTACGTATAAACACAGAAGAAGCATCACAGGGTACCGCCTGCAGGTTTTGGGGAGTCCTGCTTTCCTGCTTTGACCAATATTTTTGCACATCACTATACATTTCCCTGGAGAGGTTACTGAAGACTCTGATGTGGGCAAGTGGAGGGGAGGTATAATTGAGGACTGTGATGTGAAAGGAGGGAGAAGGCTGAGGGCTATGATGTGAAAGGAGGGAGAAGGCTGAGGGCTATCATGTGAAAGAAGGGAGAAGGCTGAGGGCAATGATATGAAAGGAGGGAGAGGACTGAGGACTGTGATGTGAAAGGAGGGAGAGGACTGAGGGCTATGATGTGAAAGAAGGGAGAAGGCTGAGGACTGTGATGTGAAAGGAGGGAGAGGACTGAGGACTGTGATGTGAAAGGAGGGAGAGGACTGAGGGCTATGATGTGAAAGGAGGTAGAGGACTGAGGACTGTGATGTGAAAGGAGGGAGAGGATTGAGGACTGTGATGTGAAAGGAGGGAGAGGACTGAGGACTGTGATGTGAAAGGAGGGAGAGGACTGAGGGCTATGATGTGAAAGGAGGGAGAGGACTGAGGACTGTGATGTGAAAGGAGGGAGAGGATTGAGGACTGTGATGTGAAAGGAGGGAGAGGACTGAGGACTGTGACGTGAAAGGAGGGAGAGGACTGAGGACTGTGATGTGAAAGGAGGGAGAGGACTGAGGTCTGTGATGTGAAAGGAGGGAGAGGACTGAGGGCTATGATGTGAAAGGAGGGAGAGGACTGAGGGCAATGATGTGAAAGGAGGGAGAGGACTGAGGTCTGTGATGTGAAAGGAGGGAGAGGACTGAGGGCTATGATGTGAAAGGAGGGAGAGGACTGAGGACTGTGATGTGAAAGGAGGGAGAGGACTGAGGACTGTGATGTGAAAGGAGGGAGAGGACTGAGGACTGTGATGTGAAAGGAGGGAGAGGACTGAGGGCTATGATGTGAAAGAAGGGAGAAGGCTGAGGACTGTGATGTGAAAGGAGGGAGAGGACTGAGGGCTATGATGTGAAAGGAGGTAGAGGACTGAGGACTGTGATGTGAAAGGAGGGAGAGGACTGAGGGCTATGATGTGAAAGAAGGGAGAAGGCTGAGGACTGTGATGTGAAAGGAGGGAGAGGACTGAGGACTGTGACGTGAAAGGAGGGAGAGGACTGAGGACTGTGATGTGAAAGAAGGGAGAAGGCTGAGGGCTATGATGTGAAAGGAGGGAGCACTGAGGACTGTGATGTGGGAAAGTATGGGGGGGGGGGACTGTAGACTCTGATGTCAGGGAGAGAGGACTGAGGACTCTCATGTGTGTAGCCAGGTGCTGCTGCCGGCTGTGAACCTCCCCTGCTCACCCTCTGCTACTGTGTAAATAGGCTAGCATTCAAAATGAGTCTAATATATTTTAATATTATCTCTGCTTATTTACTGGTTTATTTTTCATGTTACCTTGCCTAAATATACTTACTCCATCTACTAACCAGTTGCTTGGGGCCTATTTCTGTGTACTGTTTTGGAGTGGTAGCACACTAATGCTTACATTACCCAGGTGTGAGTGACCTCCAACTTACAAACAGGTGTATCAGCGGGGACCGAGAAGCTTAAAGAGTAGTGGCAGGACAGAGAACCCATCATCTCGGGCAGCTCCTGCAGGGGTAAGCATGACATGTGAAAGGAGAGGACTGAGGACCCTGATATGAAAGGTGGGTGTTACTAAGGACTCTCATGTGGTAAAGGAGAAGGGGGGCTGAGGACTATAATGTGAGAGACGACTGAGAACTCTGTTAGTGAGGTGGTTGACTGAGGACTCTGATGTGAAAGGGGTGGGTGGGAAAGGAGGATCTGATTTGAAATGGGGGGGGGGGGCTGAGGACTCTGATGTGAAAGGGAAGGATGGGAATGGAGGATCCGATATGAAATGGGGGGGCTGAGGACTTTGATGTGAAAGGGAAGGACGGGAATGGAGGATCCGATATGAAATGGGGGGGCTGAGGACTTTGATGTGAAAGGTGAGGAGGGCGGGAATGGAGGATCTGATAGGAAATGGGGGGCTGAGGACTTTGATGTGAAAGGTGAGGAGGGTGGGAATGGAGGATTTGATATGAAATGGGGGGCTGAGGATTTTGATGGGAAAGGTGGGGAGGGAAGGAATGGAGGATCCGATATGAAATTGGGAGCTGAGGACTTTGGTGTGAAAGGTGAGGAGGGCGGGAATGGAGGATCCGATATGAAATGGGGGGCTGAGGACTTTGATGTGAAAGGTGAGAAGGGCGGGAATGGAGGATCTAATATGAAATGGGGGGCTGAGGACTTTGATGTGAAAGGTGAGGAGGGCAGGAATGGAGGATCCGTTATGAAATGGGGGGCTGAGGACTTTGATGTGAAAGGTGAGGAGGGCAGGAATGGAGGATCCGTTATGAAATGGGGAGCTGAGGACTTTGATGTGAAAGGGAAGGACGGGAATGGAGGATCCGATATGAAATGGGGAGCTGAGGACTTTGATGTGAAAGGTGAGGAGGGCAGGAATGGAGGATCCGTTATGAAATGGGGGGCTGAGGACTTTAATGTGAAAGGGAAGGACGGGAATGGAGGATCTGATATGAAATGGGGGGCTGAGGACTTTGATGTGAAAGGGAAGGACGGGAATGGAGGATCTGATATGAAATGGGGGGCTGAGGACTTTGATGTGAAAGGGAAGGACGGGAATGGAGGATCTGATATGAAATGGGGGGCTGAGGACTTTGATGTGAAAGGTGAGGAGGGCGGGAATGGAGGATCCGATATGAAATGGGGGGCTGAGGACTTTGATGTGAAAGGTGAGGAGGGCAGGTATGGATGATCCGTTATGAAATGGGGGGACTGAGGACTTTGATGTGAAAGGTGAGGAGGGCAGGTATGGATGATCCGTTATGAAATGGGGGGGCTGAGGACTTTGATGTGAAAGGTGAGGAGGGCTCAGGGATTGAAAGGGGATCCTGATGTGAAGACTGGAACCATGGAGTCTTTCCCTGTCAATAATTTACACTAGGAATCTGCATTGGCTTCCTCACGGCTATAGAGGTTAGAAGCTCAGATGTGCATTGCTAAAAGGCCAGTCAACTCTCCAAGGCTGTATTTTCCTAAAGTGGACATGTCATCAGATATATTATTCATTCATGGGAACTCGAAGAGATCCCATAGTTATTCTTCCCGTGAAACTACTGGTACATTCATTCTGTACCAATGGGGCAACATTAAATGCTTACCTTCGGTTTCCTCTATAGGTTTAATGATATTTGTAAAAAAAAAATAAGAGTGGCTTAGTAACATACTACATTATAGTCACTAGAGGGAGCTCATGATCTTAGGCATTAACCTGTTCCCGACCGCCCTATAGCAGTTTTACTGCTACAGGGCAGCCGCTGTGTGCAGGATTGCGTATATATACATATATATTAGAGCTGCACGATTCTGGCCAAAATGAGAATCACGATTTTTTAGCTTGGAATAAAGATCACGATTCTCTCACGATTCTCTGTGTAACAAAAAAAATTGGGATAACTTTACTGTTACGTTTTTTTTTTATTCATTAAAGTTTATTAATTGCGTTTGAAAGACTGCTGCGCAAATACAGTGTGACATAAAATATTACAACAATCGCCATTTTATTCTGTAGGGTCTCTGCTAAAAAAATATAAAATGTTTGGGGGTTCTAAGTACTTTTCTAGCAAAAAAAAATGATTTTAAACTTGCAAGCAGCAAGTGTCATAAAAAGGTCTAGTCTTTAAAGCGGAGTTCCACCCGAAATTTATACTTACCTCCATCTTCTCGCTCCCGGTCACCTGAAAAACAAATGGATAATCGCAATTTTTTTTTTTTTTTCACTTACCTTTTAGAGAAAATATACTCACCTTACTTCCTTCTTCCTCCCCTCGGCGGCCACGGCGATTCGTCACTTCCTGGCTTTTGCAATGATTCCTGGGAGCTGAACGTCATAGCTCCCAGGAATCATTGCGCCTGCACCGGCCCCGACGTCAGTTCCGGGGCGCGCGCGTCATCCCCTTCTAAACAGCTTCTGGGCATGCCCAGAAGCTGTGGAGGGATGACGCGCGCGACCCGGAAGTGACGTCGGGGCCGGTGCAGTGCATCGTGGGACCGAAGAAGGAGGAAGAGGACCGAAGAGGACGCGGAAGAGGATCGTGCTGGCTTCAAGCTGCCCACACCTGAGATGGCAGCGCTGGAGAAGACAATTTCAAGGTAAGTATATCTCCTGAAAGGTAAGTGCAACCCGGGACAGATCAGAGGCTAGCCATTGTGGAATGTGCTAGCCCTGACTGTCCCGGGGGTATTTTTGTAAAGAAATGTATAACCAGGGTGGAACTCCGCTTTAAGAGGTTAAACTTCCTTTCTCCCTGGCAGAGGGAAGGAAAAAATACAATGTAATCATTTTTGTTTATAGTTACTGGGAGACTTATGCTGATAGGCGTTTGCAGGAGGAAAGATACAATGTAATCATTTTGTTTATAGTTACTGGGAGTTTTCCACAGCTGTTTTCTCTGCTCCCTCAGCTATGCAAAGAATCGAGAATATGTCAGGTTTAGATCGTCAGGGGGGGTGAATCGAGATCGCGATTTTCATACGATTAATCGTGCAGCTCTAATATATATACATATACATGAGCATGCACTTCCGGGTCTGGGGCATGCATGTGCACTGCCGGCGACCCGCTCCTGCTGTGAATAACACGCATGATGTCCGCCGGCACCCGCCGATCCTTCAGTACACAGGCAAAACGGCGATCTGTCAGTAGGGAAAGAACGGATCCTGTGTTCCTGCAAAGCAAGGGTACGGATCAATGCATTCCCATAGTAAAAGCACAAACCCCACAGTACACAAAATCACCATTCTAGGCATACATTTAACCCTTTGATCGCTCCTGATGTTTAACCCCCTTCCCAACCAGTGTCATTAGTACAGTGACAGTGCATATTTTTAGCACTGACCACTGTATTAGTGTCCGACTGTCCCTCGCAATATCGCAGTCCCGCTATAAGCCGCTGATTGCCGCCATTACTAGTAAAATGAATAAATAAATAAAAATTATCCCATAGTTTGTAGGTGCTATAACTTTTGCACAAACCAATCAATAGACGCTGACTGGGATTTTTTTTTTTTTTTTTTAATAAAAAATATGTAGCAAAATACATATTGGCCTAAATTGATTCATTTTTTTTTTTTCATTGGATATGTTTTATAGCAGAAATGTTGCCAAATTCTCTAATTTTCTAATCGAAATAAACTTGTTTGGAAAAAAAAAATAAAAATACCATCAAAAAAAAGTATTGTTTTTTTTTTTTTAAATTGTCGCACTTTTTTGTTTATAGCCCAAAAAAAAAAAAATCGCACAGGTGATCAAATACCACAAAAAAAAAAAAAAAAAAATACATAAATTATATTTGGGAACAGCGTCGCACGACCACGCAATTGTCAGTTAAAGTAATGCAGTGCCGTATCACAAAAAATGGCCTGGTCATGATGGGGGGGGGGGGTTAAACCTTCCAGAGCTGAAGGGGTTAACCATACTGGTCATACTGTGGAATTTTCTGGAACCACTCTATTTTTTTTTTTTATAAATGAATATCATTAAAGTGATACTAAACACACACCGTTTAATTTACATTATTCTTTCTCTTTCTGTATGGGGAATGATGGCACTGTAATTATTTTAATCAAAAAAAAAAAAAAAATCAAAGTACCATTTCTCTTAATGGATATCCAGCTGTCACATGACCCGGCTCTCTCCCAGCCTGTCTGCAGGGAAACATAAGCAGGAGGATCTGCTAGCCCTGGAGGAGCTTCTAGGCAAATTTTATGATGTGAGTTTAGTGGCACTTTAAACCAGTAGAGGAAATAGAAGGAGAACATTTGACATTGCCACATTTGCATAGAATGACTACCAATAGTTTCACTGGATGAATAGCTAGGTCATTTTTTTTTTTTTTACAAATTTATTCTTTCTTAGTTAATAGAAAATAAAGACAATAGAACAATCACAAGCTGCAATTTGTACTACTATGCTACATAATTACATACAACCATGGGCATCCGCAGAAATTTTTCCAGGGGGGGGCATCATTTTAAGGTCAGCCATGCTCCGCCCCTTTTCAACATTGTAATGAAGGGGAGGGACTTTTGGCACTTTTCCACTGCAAGTACCGGCTCGGCTCTACTCGGCCCTGCTTGGCCCGGTTTGCTTTTCCACTGCTGGTACCGCATGGTACGGTGTTGGAACGGTTCGGTATAGGTTTGCTTTTCCACTAAAGTAGTACTAAAGTTAAGTGGGTGGGATAACAACGATTCTCTGACCAATCAGTGGCTAGAAGTGACTGCATGCAAAGGTTTGTGGGATATGGTACCGGGTATGGTACCTCTTGGAACCACAATCGAGGTGGTACTGTTTTAGAGAGCCGTACCGTTCGGTTCCATGCAGTGGAAAAGCGCAGCCGTACCGTACCGTTCCTACACCGTAAACTGCGGTACCAGCAGTGGAAAAGCACAAAAGTGAGCCGAACCGTTCGGTTCCATGCAGTGGAAAAGCGCCGCCGTACCGTACCGTTCCTACACCGTACACTGCGGTACCAGCAGTGGAAAAGCACAAAAGCGAGCCGAACCGTTCGGTTCCATGCAGTGGAAAAGCGCCGCCGTACCTTACCGTTCCTACACCGTACACTGCGGTACCAGCAGTGGAAAAGCACAAAAGTGAGCCGAACCGTTCGGTTCCATGCAGTGGAAAAGCGCCGCCGTACCGTACCGTTCCTACACCGTACACTGCGGTACCAGCAGTGGAAAAGCACAAAAGCGAGCCGAACCGTTCGGTTCCATGCAGTGGAAAAGCGCAGCCGTACCGTACCGTTCCTACACTGTACACTGCGGTACCAGCAGTGGAAAAGCACAAAAGCGAGCCGAACCGTTCGGTTCCATGCAGTGGAAAAGCGCCGCCGTACCGTACCGTTCCTACACCGTACACTGCGGTACCAGCAGTGGAAAAGCACAAAAGCGAGCCGAACCGTTCGGTTCCATGCAGTGGAAAAGCGCCATTAGTCATTATCACATAAAGTGCAGGCATTCAAAGGTTTGACAAACCTGATGCAAAAGCAAAGTTGACCCTCTCTGTTTTGGGTTCGTGCAGGCGGTGCATGCATACATGTGACGTCACGTACCGTGCCTCTGTGCACGGGGCCACACATCTCCTCAGTTTCCTTGCCCTGGGCTCCCCCCTCTCCTGGAATGATAGCACTGGAGCCTGGGGCTGAGGACAGTGGTCCGCTCAACTGCTGATGTCAGTTATCATGCAAGCCGCGACTTGAAGGGCGCGACTTGAAGGGCCATTTAAGTCGCGACTTGAAGGGCGCGACTTAAAGGGCAAAAATAAGCCACTCTTTACCAGTGTTTAGAGCACTGATCGCCGCTCGCGTGACCTGCCGCCTCTCTCCTCCCCTCCTCCTCCCCTCCCAACTGACGTCAGCGGAGAATCCTCAGCCCCGCCCACTGCAGGCAGCTGTCAGACAGGGAGAGGAGAGAGCTGGTGGGTCACGTGATCGGCCCTCTGGAAACATTTATTAAACGGACCAGACAGGATAGTTTAACAACCACTTTAAGGTCCGGTTCACACTTATACGATTCGGGAAGGCTGTGAATCCGCAGCCTGTTCCCGCATCGCACACGCACCCCCGGCAGTTCACACTGCCATATGCGATACGCAGGGGGTGTCAATGTAATCTTAACGACACCCCCAGTTTGATCGCATATCGCAGTGCGATCGTGCAGTTCGCACAGGATCGGATCGCACAAGTGTGAACCGCTGTGCGATCCGATCCTGATGTGGCTTCCAAAAAGGGTCCTGTGCGTGTTTGCTGCGGCTGCGGTGCGAATTTAGCCATACAAAGTGTATGGCTAAACTCGCACTGCACAGCCGATCGCATGTAATGAAGGAGCAGTGCGCTCCGACATTACATGCGATCGCCGCAGCCGCACTAGTGTGAACCGGCTCTAAAGGGGAAGTTAAGATTCCAAGAGGGGGGCCCCCCCCTTGCCCCCCCCCCCCCCATGCGGATGCCCATGCATACAACGCAATGTAAAAATAATGGATAAGATGTTTACTTACTGATGTGATGCGTGAAAAGTACTGAAATATAACAGAGAATTAATAAAATTAATCAGTAACAAATTATTTTTTATACATTTTCTGTTATTTGCTTACAGACAAAGATTTAACGCTGGCAATACACTAGGCGTTATTTGTGGCAATTACGACCGCTTTTTGCAAAAATAACCAGAGAGGCCCAGGTCTACCAAGGTAGACATAGAGAAACAGACAAAACCATTTACTGTATGGGAAGTTCTTTTTTTTCTTTTCTTTCTTTTGGAAAGAGGGTTAAATATGGTTAAAAATGTCTAAAAATTGTAATTCTTTAAAGTGCTGAACAAAACTGTTGGTGTTGTACTGTATAAATCCTGTATGGTAAAAATAATAAGAAAATAATGGTATAATAAATGAATAATATTAACAAATAATATAATGGTATATTAACCACTTAAGCCCCGGAGGATTTTCCTGCTAAAAGACCAGGGGGTATTTTGCGATTCGGCACTGCGTGACTTTAACGGACAATTGCGCGGTCGTGCGACGCTGTACCTAAACGAATTTTTTTTTCCCACAAACAGAGCTTTCTTTTGGTGGTATTTGATCACCTGTGCGATTTTTTGATCACACGCTATAAACAAAAAAAGAGCGACAATTTTGCAAAAATAGCAATATTTTTCACATTTTTTTATATTTTTTTTTTATATGAAATTTCCCCCCAAAAAAATGTAAAAATAAAATTTTTTTAACATTTTCGGCCAATTTGTTTTATCCAACCTATGTTTGGTAAAAAAAAATTGCAAAAAGCATATTTTTATTGGTTTGCGCAAAAGTTATCGCGTTTACTAACAAAGGGAAACATTTTTGTCATTTTTGTTGTTTTTTTTTTTAACGCGTAATGGCGGCGATCTGCGATTTTTTTTTGCGGTACTGCGACATTGTGGCGGACAGATCGGACCCTTGACTGACATTTTTGACACTTTTGGGGTTACCAGTGACATTTCTACAGTAATCAGTGCTATACATATGCACTGTTACTGTAAAAATACACTGGTAGTGAAGGGGTTAACTTTATTTGGGAGGGAGGGGCTGTGTGTGTCCCTAGGGGCGTGCTTTCTACTGTGATTGGCTGTGGCTTGAGCTGTAAGGACACTGATCAACGGATCTACATAGTAGATCCGTGTGATCAGTGTTTTTACACTGAGGAGAATGACAGGTGGCTTGTTTACACAAGCTGCCTGACATTCTCCCTCTCCCCCGCCGATCGCCGAGTGACCGGCGGACATCGGGTCCGCTGGTCACATGCGCGGGGGGGTCCGTGACCGCGCGGGAGCGGGAGCGCGCCTCCGCGGGCGCGCGCTCGCTCCCCAGACCCTCCCAGGCTAGTGACGTTAATTAACGTCACTCTGCCTGGCAGGGGCTGACCGCCGCAGTAAATCTACTTGCGGCGGTCGGCAAGCGGTTAATACAATTATTATTATTATTATTATTAATAATAGAAATAATAATAATAATAAATTGCATAAATTATGATTAGCATAACAGGTATTTTCCTGACTTTAGGTAACAGGAAAGACATGGTAATTATTAAAAGCGTAGAAGATGATCAAAAAACTGACGTAATGCACCATATTTCATCATACAATGCTTTATTTGTGTTCCTAAATACAGGTGAATATTGGAGATACAAATATTAAAATAATTTAAAACCAATAAACATGAGTCAGCGTACATGTACTGTAAGTCAACTACAAAAAAAAAATACAACGTAAAATACAATGTCATTAAAAGAAAAATAGATATATATATAAAATTCATGATTGTTGCTTAAAAAGAAAATTAGGAAGTATTTGAAAAATAGATGCTCCCCATTGTTAAAGAATATGTAAACCCAAAATTTCATATTCCTGCTTTGTATGTACCTGCTGTACCATGCGCTTGTATGAGAAAGTCTCCTGTTCTTTATATTGCTTCCTTTGTGTGAAATCCCTGGTGTTCCTTCCAGTCCCTCAGATTTCCTATTAAAAACTGACCACACTAGGAATTAGAGCACACCCCTGGTCAGTTCTCTAGCTATGCTGGGAGCTCAGTATGCCATCCTCCAATGATCAGACGTGTCCTGACACTCCCCCTCCCTGCACAACCTTTCATTGTGAAGATCAGTGTGCTGCTGTTTCTCCTACCCCAGCTTATATGGAGCTGAAAACAGAGGGAAAATGATCACTTATAAAAAAAAAAAAGGGGGTAAAAATGTATTTGGAAGGTTTTTTCTATATCTACACACAAATATTTTGCCTTTCATTTCTATTTTAAACTGAATAGGTTGTTTTACAAGGTGAGGAATTACATACACGTTAATTAGTGAATACTAAAGTAGATGTAAACCCTCAACAAACACACTACTGTATTATTATTATACAATTACAGTATATAGCTCTGACATATACCACAGTGCAGTACAGAGATCACTGAGCCAATCACATCAGTCTTTGTACCAGAGGAGCTTACACTCTAATGTCCCCTCCCCCACAGTCATATCGGTCTCTGTACCAGAGGAACTTACACTCTAATGTACCCCCACAGTCACATCAATCTCTGTACCAGAGGAGCTTACACTCTAATGTCCCCTCCCCCACAGTCACATCAGTCTTTGTACCAGAGGAGCTTACACTCTAATGTCCCCTCCCCCACAGTCATATCAGTCTTTGTACCAGAGGAGCTTACACTCTAATGTCCCCTCCCCCACAGTCATATCGGTCTCTGTACCAGAGGAACTTACACTCTAATGTACCCCCACAGTCACATCAATCTCTGTACCAGAGGAGCTTACACTCTAATGTCCCCTCCCCCACAGTCACATCAGTCTTTGTACCAGAGGAGCTTACACTCTAATGTCCCCTCCCCCACAGTCATATCAGTCTCTGTACCAGAGGAACTTACACTCTAATGTACCCCCCACAGTCACATCAATCTCTGTACCAGAGGAGCTTACACTCTAATGTTCCCTCCACAGTCGCATCAGTCTCTGTACCAGAGGAGCTTACACTCTAATGTCCCCTCCACAGTCACATCAGTCTTTGTACCAGAGGAGCTTACACTCTAATGTCCCCTCCCCCACAGTCACATCAGTCTCTGTACCAGAGGAGCTTACACTCTAATGTCCCCTTCCCCACGGTCACATCAGCATCTGTACCAGAGGAGCTTACATTCTAATGTCCCCACCCCCACAGTCACATCAGTCTCTGTACCAGAGGAGCTTACACTCTAATGCCCCCCCATAGTCACACCAGTCTCTGTACAAGAGGAGCTTACACTCTAATGTCCCCTCTCCCCCAACAGTCACACACTATTATTATTATACATTTATATAGCTCTGACATATACCGCAGTGCTGTAGAGAGATCACTGAGCCAGTCACATCAGTCTCTGTACCAGAGGAGCTTACACTCTAATGTCCCCTCCCCCACAGTCACATCAGTCTCTGTACCAGAGGAGCTTACACTCTAATGTCCCCTCCCCCACAGTCACATCAGTCTCTGTACCAGAGGAGCTTACACTCTAATGTTCCCCCCCCCTAGTCACATCAGTCTCTGCACCAGAGGAGCTTACACTCTAGTGTCTGCTCCCCCACAGTCACATCAGTCTCTGTACTAGAGGAGCTTACACTCTAATGTCCCCTCCCCCACAGTTACATCAGTCTCTGTACCAGAGGAGCTTACACTCTAATGTCCCCTCCCCCACAGTTACATCAGTCTCTGTACCAGAGGAGCTTACGCTCTAATGTCCCCCCCCCCCACAGTCACAGCAGTCTCTGCACCAGAGGAGCTTACACTCTAATGTCCACCCCCCACAGTCACAGCAGTCTCTGCACCAGAGGAGCTTACACTCTAGTGTCCGCTCCCCCACAGTCACAGCAGTCTCTGCACCAGAGGAGCTTACACTCTAATGTCCCCTCCACAGTCACATCAGTCTCTGTACTAGAGGAGCTTACACTCTAATGTCCCCTCCCCCACAGTCACATCAGTCTCTGT
This sequence comes from Pelophylax lessonae, assembly GCF_965119305.1. NCBI lineage: Eukaryota > Metazoa > Chordata > Amphibia > Anura > Ranidae > Pelophylax > Pelophylax lessonae. The sequence goes on from NC_138780.1 coordinate 7,510,980, forward strand.
ACCAGAGGAGCTTACACTCTAATGTCCCCTTCCCCACGGTCACATCAGCATCTGTACCAGAGGAGCTTACATTCTAATGTCCCCACCCCCACAGTCACATCAGTCTCTGTACCAGAGGAGCTTACACTCTAATGCCCCCCCATAGTCACACCAGTCTCTGTACAAGAGGAGCTTACACTCTAATGTCCCCTCTCCCCCAACAGTCACACACTATTATTATTATACATTTATATAGCTCTGACATATACCGCAGTGCTGTAGAGAGATCACTGAGCCAGTCACATCAGTCTCTGTACCAGAGGAGCTTACACTCTAATGTCCCCTCCCCCACAGTCACATCAGTCTCTGTACCAGAGGAGCTTACACTCTAATGTCCCCTCCCCCACAGTCACATCAGTCTCTGTACCAGAGGAGCTTACACTCTAATGTTCCCCCCCCCTAGTCACATCAGTCTCTGCACCAGAGGAGCTTACACTCTAGTGTCTGCTCCCCCACAGTCACATCAGTCTCTGTACCAGAGGAGCTTACACTCTAATGTCCCCTCCCCCACAGTTACATCAGTCTCTGTACCAGAGGAGCTTACACTCTAATGTCCCCTCCCCCACAGTTACATCAGTCTCTGTACCAGAGGAGCTTACGCTCTAATCTCCCCCCCCCCCACAGTCACAGCAGTCTCTGCACCAGAGGAGCTTACACTCTAATGTCCACCCCCCACAGTCACAGCAGTCTCTGCACCAGAGGAGCTTACACTCTAATGTCCACCCCCCACAGTCACAGCAGTCTCTGCACCAGAGGAGCTTACACTCTAGTGTCCGCTCCCCCACAGTCACAGCAGTCTCTGCACCAGAGGAGCTTACACTCTAATGTCCCCTCCCCCACAGTCACACACGCTAAATATAGCTGAGAGAAAGACAAGTTAATGCTGTTTACCAATTGGTGGGTTGCTATCAGTTCAGCACTTATCTCTATTAATTAGTCAGCTGATATCAATTCATTGACTATTAATTAAAAAAAGAGAATGAAATCTCCGTACTCACAGAATATTAGAATGAAGCTGATGACTGCCATGGTGGTTGCATCCAATGTACTGAGTGCGTTCTATTCTTACATCCAGGGGTGAAGTTCACTCTTTACTTCCTCTTTCTTATTGAACCATGAATGGGGAAGCTCTGCACGTGTATGGTTGCAGCTGGAGGTGCAGATGTGGCTTCAGTCAAATTTTTCTGCACTTCCCTGCCTGGCAATCCGCAACTCTGAGAATTTTAAAAGTGGATTTTAGCTTCGACCACCTCCTACAATCCAAAGGATAACTTCCCTTTCAGTTAGATTGTCCTTTATGGACCCCCCTGCTCCTTCCATTAAGGATCCTTATCTGCTCCCGTATTTACCTATCCATAATTCCTTATCGGAGGGGTGGTGAGGTGTACTTCAATAAAGTGATATTAAACCCTCCGTTTTTATCCTTTAATCCCTGCCTGTGATAGGTAACCAGCTTAGGTTGGGGCCATGACCACTGCTCAGGTTTCCTGTTTCAGGGGGGCTCCTTTCTCTTGCAGCATTCTATGGAGTCAGCCTTGCAGGGACTAGAGTTTTGTCTCCCTGCACTGTGTGCATACATAGAAACACATAGGGCTGCCTGTGACAACAGGGGGAGGGGCTTAAAAAGTAGGCCTACATTCAGAGTGCAGGTGTCAGGAGTATCTATTGTACAGAGTGCTGGGTACAGGGCTGCATAATACACAGAGCTGGGCACAGGACTACATAATACACAGAGCGCTGGGCACAAGACTGTATAATACACAGAGCACTGGGCACAGGACTGCATAATACATAGAGCGCAGGGCACAGGACTACATAATACACAGAGTGCTGGGCACAGGACTGCAAAATACACAGAGCGCTGGGCACAGGACTACATAATACACAGAGTGCTGGGCACAGGACTGCATAATACACAGAGCGCTGGGCACAAGACTACATAATACACAGAGTGCTGGGCACAGGACTGCATAATACACAGAGCACTGGGCACAGGACTGCATAATACACAGAGTGCTTGGCACAGGGCTACATAATACACAGAGCGCTGGGCACAGGAATACAGAGAGCACTGGGCACAGGACTGCATAATACACAGAGCACTGGGCACAGGACTACATAATACACAACGTGCTGGGCACAGGACTACATAATACACAGAGCGCTGGGCACAGGACTGCATAATACACAGAGCACTGGGCACAGGACTACACAATACACAAAGTGCTGGGCACAGGACTACATAATACACAGAGCGCTGGGCACAGGATTACATAATACACAGAGCGCTGTGCACAGGACTGCATAATACATAGAGTGCTGGGCACAGGACTACATAATACACAGAGCGCTGAGCACAGGGCTACATAATACACAGAGTGCTGGGCACAGGACTACATAATACACAGAGCGCTGAGCACAGGACTACATAATACACAGAGCGCTGGGCACAGGAATACATAATACACAGAGCACTGGGCACAGAACTGCATAATACATAGAGCGCAGGGCACAGTAATACATAATAAACAGAGGGCTGGGCACAGGACTGCATAATACACAGAGCACTGGGCTAAGGACTGCATAATACACAGAGCGCTGTGCACAGGACTACATAATACACAGAGCGCTGGGCACAGGACTGCATAATACACAGAGCGCTAGGCACAGGACTACATAATACACAGAGTGCTGGGTACAGGACTACATAATACACAGAATGCTGGGCACAGGACTACATAATACACAGAGCGTTGGGCACAGGACTACATAATACACAGAGCACTGGGCACAGGACTACATAATACACAGAGCTGGGCACAGGACTACATAATACACAGAGCGCTGGGCACAGGACTACATAATACACAGAGCTGGGCACAGGACTACATAATACACAGAGCGCTGGGCACAGGATTACATAATACACAGAGCGCTGGGTACAGGACTACATAATACACAGAGCGCTGGGCACAGGACTACATAATACACAGAGTGCGGGGAACAGGACTACATAATACACAGGAGGGTGTTAGGCATAGAGTGCAGGGTTCAGAGGTTTTCTATGCACAGAATATACTTCTTCCCCCACATCCATAGCTCACCTCTGCACCCTTCTCTCACAGATTATCTCTGCAGCCACCTCTTAGCCCTTCCCCCACAACAGCTAAACTCTCCATCTCTCCATGCATCTGCATCAGCTCTGACCCCCCCCCTCCCCCACTGCCCTCACCTGTGTACAAACAGACCCCCCGCCCATCTGCTCATCCCCCGGTCTCAGCTCTCCACACAGTCAATTTTTGGCTCTGCCTCTCCTCCACTGAACAGCAGCAGGAGGGGCAGTGAGATCGTCCAGCAGGGGGAGTCTGCATCTGAGCCACCAGGCTGTTTCTCAGCCAGCATGGGATGTCCGGTCTACAATAATCCGGCCCTGAATCCAGGGACAAAACCAGGGACAGACTTGGACCGGGGACAATGTCCTCACTCTGGGGACCGTCCCCGGAAACCGGGGACGTCTGGTCACCCTAGCTTAGCCGCAGTCTGTACTGGGCCCCATGATTTCTAATGGTGGTCCTGCTGATAGAACAGTGAAGAGAAAAGCTGATTCACTGCATGGACTGCTTGATTTGGCCGCACCAAGTGGCAAGGAGAAAGTGCATGGGGAGGCATTTTGGGAAAGTAGAACCTATTGGTGGGACCTTAAAGGGGTACATTTGAAACCCCAAGCCATGCAGTTGCTTCTTACACAGACTGCTTGAACATTATACTATAATAAACTTATTTTGGACTTCAACACTCTGGTGGGGTGGTCAGGTCTGTATGTCTTTCTTCAGTATCAATCCAAAATAGTCTTAGAAGCCCTTTGGTGGAAGCTCTATGACATGTTCCTGACCAAGCTGTTTAGGTTGAGGGTCTGGCAGGGGTATCTGAATAATATGATTGACTGAATAGAATTACAAAACTCTTAGTTGGTAAAACTTCCTATATTTTTTTTTTCTCAAAATCAATTACAACCACATCCGATTGATCAAGAGGTGACCGGCACTGGATGAGGTCTTCAGTAGGCATTCTGGAATATAATATAAACTGTTCTGTAGACCTGACTGCTGGGCAGAGCAGGAAAACCCAAAGCAGTCACAAGATGGCTTACACAGACTGCTTGAACTTTATACTATAATAAACGTATTTTGGACTTCAACACTCTGGTGGGGTGGTCAGGTCTGTATCTCTTTCTCCAGTATCAATCCAAAATATCATTAGAAGCCCTTTGGTGGACACTCTACGACATGTTCCTGACCAAGTTGTTGAGGTTGAGGGTCTGGCAGGGGTATCTGGATAATATGATTGACTGTATAGAATTACAAAACTCTTAGTTGGTAAAACTTCCTATAATTTTTTTTGTCAAATTCAATTACAACCACATCCGAATGATCAAGAGGTGACTGACACTGGATGAGGTCTTCAGATGGATGAGGTCTTCATTTGGATGAGATCTTCAGGTGGATGAGGTCTTCAGATGGATGAGGTCTTCAGATGGATGAGGTCTTCAGTTGGATGAGGTCTTCAGACGGATGAGGTCTTCAGTTGGATGAGGTCCTCAGATGGATGAGGTCTTCAGTTGGATAAGGTCTTCAGATGGATGAGGTCTTCAGATGGATGAGGTCTTCAGTTGGATGAGGTCTTCAGATGGATGAGGTCTTCATTTGGATGAGATCTTCAGGTGGATGAGGTCTTCAGATGGATGAGGTCTTCAGATGGATGAGGTCTTCATTTGGATGAGATCTTCAGGTGGATGAGGTCTTCAGCTGGATGAGGTCTTCAGTTGGATGAGGTCTTCAGATGGATGAGGTCCTTATTTGGATGAGATCTTCAGGTGGATGAGGTCTTCAGATGGATGAGGTCTTCAGATGGATGAGGTCTTCAGTTGGATGAGGTCTTCAGATGGATGAGGTCTTCAGTTGGATGAGGTCCTCAGATGGATGAAGTCTTCAGTTGGATGAGGTCTTCAGTTGGATGAGGTCTTCAGATGGATGAGGTCTTCAGTTGGATGGGGTCTTCAGTTGGATGAGGTCTTCAGGTGGATGAGGTCTTCAGTTGGATGAGGTCCTCAGATGGATGAGGTCTTCAGTTGGATGAGGTCTTCAGATGGATGAGGTCTTCAGATGGATGAGGTCTTCAGATGGATGTGGTCTTCAGTTGGATGAGGTCTTCAGATAGATGAGGTCTTCAGTTGGATGAGGTCCTCAGATGGATGAGGTCTTCAGTTGGATGAGGTCTTCAGTTGGATGAGGTCTTCAGATGGATGAGGTCTTCAGTTGGATGAGGTCCTCAGATGGATGAGGTCTTCAGTTGGATGAGGTCTTCAGATGGATGAGGTCTTCAGATGGATGAGGTCTTCAGTTGGATGAGGTCTTCAGATGGATGAGGTCTTCAGTTGGATGAGGTCTTCAGTTGGATGAGGTCTTCAGATGGATGAAGTCTTCAGTTGGATGAGGTCCTCAGATGGATGAGGTCTTCAGTTGGATGAGGTCTTCAGATGGATGAGGTCTTCAGTTGGATGAGGTCTTCAGTTGGATGAGGTCTTCAGATGGATGAGGTCTTCAGTTGGATGAGGTCCTCAGATGGATGAGGTCTTCAGTTGGATGAGGTCTTCAGTTGGATGAGGTCTTCAGATGGATGAGGTCTTCAGATGGATGAGGTCTTCAGTTGGATGAGGTCTTCAGATGGATGAGGTCTTCAGTTGGATGAGGTCCTCAGATGGATGAGGTCTTCAGCTGGATGAGGTCTTCAGATGGATGAGGTCTTCAGATGGATGAGGTCTTCAGTTGGATGAGGTCTTCAGATGGATGAGGTCTTCAGTTGGATGAGGTCTTCAGATGGATGAGGTCTTCAGATGGATGAGGTCTTCAGTTGGATGAGGTCTTCAGATGGATGAGGTCTTCAGATGCATGAGGTCTTCAGTTGGATGAGGTCTTCAGTTGGATGAGGTCTTCAGGTGGATGAGGTCTTCAGTTGGCTGAGGTCTACAGTTGGCTGAGGTCTACAGTTGGATGAGGTCTTATGTAGGCAGTCTGGAATATAATATAAACCGTTCAGTACACCTGACTGCTGGGCAGAGCAGGAAAACTCAAAGCAGTCACAAGAAGTCAGATGATGTGATTTGCAAGACGCCCCCGGTCTCCCCCCCACCCATGGTGGAGTTAAATCTGGCATCCTGACATACGGAAAAGGTGAACCTCTGAGTATTTCCCGTCTGATAAGAAACAACAAAAACGTGCATTCTGATTCATACCGTAGCAAAGTACAAAGTTCTCACTTCTTCTTTTTCTTCTTATTTTTTAATAGTTTAAATGACAACCTCAGACAAGTGGTTAAAAACCACAAGAGCAACAAAAAAATCAAAATGACGATTTAATGCAGGAAGCAATAACAGAAAACCACAGCGTGTAAGATCTTCAACTTTTATATTTTATTCATAAAGTCCCGGACTAAACAAAACTGATTTATTTATTCCTGTCTGTGAGCCGACTGAGGATACCCCCCCCCTCCATCGCTCCTAATAGAGGGGGGTCACCAGGACAGGAAGTGTGAGGGTGGGGGGATCTCTCTGGTAGGGGCACAGAAAGTAAAGGGTTAGGGTTATATAAAACTGAAAAAAAAAATGTCTAGAGCTGAACTTTAATCCCTGCATGACCAAAGGCCAGTGAGCCCAGATCAGAATAGGCATAAGTCAGTTCATGTGACAATAACTCGAATTAACTTAATTTGCCTGGCTAAATATTATTTACATTTTTTAAGGACATATGAGGCTTTTATTGCTTTAATAATTATTTTACTTGTGTCTATTTTTATTATTATTATTATTAGTAGTAGTAGTAGAGTAGTCAGAGTAGTAGTATTACAGTTATTAGTGTATTACAATAGAAGAAATTATAATAATTAATATTATTAATACTTGTAGTGGTAATAGTAGTTATATCACATTAATTTTTATTAGTACAGTAATAAAAATAATAATATTAATTAAGGTATTATTATTATTATTAGTAGTAGTGGTAATATCACATTTATTAGAACAATATTAATAATAAATAATATTAATATTTGTAGTAGAATGAGTAGTTATATCACATGTATTATTAGTAGTTCATTCATTATTATTATTTTTATTAGTAGTAGTAGTATTTCATTCATTGGTATAAGTGCATTCATAATAATAATTATTATTATTAGTAGTAGTGTTAATATATGTAGTTTTATCACATTTATTATTAGTACATTAAAATAATAATAATAAAAAACAATATTTTTATTAGTAGTAGTATGAGTAGTTATATCACATGTATTATTAGTAGTACATTATTTATTATTATTATTATTATTATTATTATTATTATTATTATTATTATTATTATTAGTAGTAGTAGTAGTATTTCATTTATTGGTATTATGCATTCATAATAATAATTATTATTATTATTAGTAGTAGTAGTGGCAATATAAGTATTTATATCACATTTATTATTATTAGTACAGTCAAATAATAATAATAATAAAAAAAAAACAATTATCATTATTATTAGCAGTAGTAGACATAATCATATCACATTTATTTTTATTAGTACATGAATTATTATTATTATTATTATTATTATTATTATTATTATTATTATTATTATTAGTAGTAGTATCAAATGTATTATAATAATAATAATACATATTATCATTAGCAGTGGTTGTACTATCCCATTTATTATTATTAGTGCATAAATTATGATGATGATTATTATTATTATTATTATTATTAAACATATTATTAGTAATAGCAAATTAAGTATTATTAGTAGTATTATTATAAATAGTAGTAGTCATATTATCATGTATCACATGTATTATTAGTAGTACATTATTTATTATTATTGTTATTATTATTAATTGTACTAGTAGTAGTACAATTAGTAGTAGTAGTAGCAGTAGTAGTAGCAGTATCATATTTATTGTTATTAGCACATTAATATAATTAGATGATGATTATTGTTATTATTATTAATAATAATAATACCAGTGATTGTTTTTTTTTTTTTTTAATTTTGCAGTTATTACAGTTATAAGCAGTTCTAATATAAACGTTTTTTTTTTTTTTTGCACTCACCATAAAATGTTATTTTTCTTTTTTTTCAAATTATATCTTTATTTCTTTAAGTTCAGTTACATATACAGTATATTCATTACATTTTAGCTTTCAAGGTTATAATTACAAACCATTTATTCCCTTTAAGGAACCTTAGCCTTTCTTTGGCAATCTATTACCGAACCCAAAACTCCCATTTCGTTCCTTTTCCTTCTTTCCCCCTTTCCCCCCTGTCCCCCCAAAAAAAAAAAAAAAAAAAAAGGGAGAAAAATGGTGCATAGGTCTCTACACTCCTATATCATTATATATCTATCTTCTCCGCACAAGTTCTTGTCCTGTACTTGAAAATTACCTTTCTTCTGAATTAACATAATCTTTCCACTGTTTCCATTTCTTCTCATATTTATCAGTTTGTTGATGAGCAGATAGGACCAATTTTTCTAGGTTATGTATTTCCTCAACTTTCCTTAACCACATGTTTATGTTAGGTGGTTCAGTCTCTTTCCATTTAAGAGGGATACATATCCTGGCAGCGTTCACCAGATGTGGTATAATGGATTTTTTGTAATTTTGTATCGGTATGCTGGGGGTATGGAGCAGAAAGAGGGCAGGTTCTTTGGGAATATGACATTTCATAATTTCCTGTATTGACCTCCAAATCTGCTCCCAAAACTTTTCTAGTTTAGGACATTCCCAAAATATATGGAGCATTGTCCCTCTCTCTGTCCCACATCTCCAGCACAAATCTGTATTTAATATAGAAATTTTGTTCATCTTAACCGGGGTGTAATACCATCTGGAAAAAATTTTGTAATTCAGTTCTTGAATTCTAACGCAAATTGAAGTTGAGAATACTGACTTAATTATTTGATTTTCCCGTTCTAGTGAGAAGACAATACCCATTTCCCTCTCCCATTCCTTCAAAAAAGGAGGTTTACGCCGTTCTACTGATGTCATTAGCAGAGAGTAAATTTTAGATATAGTATGTTCCATAATTCCATTTTGGGTGCATAACTTTTCATAAGGTGTTACCTCTTTATCATCCTGGGAGGGGACTTGCAATGTTCCCAAAAAATGGCGTAGTTGGAAGGCCCGCCATAGATCTAGGCCGAAGTGGCCTGAGACGTCTGTTAATTCCTCCATCGTTACCCAGCCTGTCTCTGTTAGGAAGTCAGATATTTGTATAATTCCTCTATCTGCTAAGGTCTTAAATTTCCTGTCTTGATATCCTGTCTCAAAGTGGGGGTTTCCTAGTATTGGATACAGTACGGAGTTCTCCCGTATTAATTTATCCTGTTTAAATATTTTTGCACAAGTTTTGATCGTGTTTCCTATAATAGGATGTTTCTTTATTGATACTGGTAGGATCTTATAACACCATGGGGCTCTTTTCAACGAGATCTCACATTGTGCCTGCTCTAAGTTTGGCCAGAGCTTATATTCTCTGTGTCGACACCAGTCAATCACTCTTCCCAGTTGAATGGCTTGGTAGTATTTCTTTATGTTCGGGACTGCCAGCCCCCCATCTGTTTTCGCTTTAAATAGATATTTTTTCCCTACTCTCGGACGTTTTGAATTCCAGATGAAATTCATTATCATAGTTTCAATCTGCATCAAGTATCGAGGTGGGATATGTATGGGAAGTGCCTGAAAAATGTACAGGAATTTTGGTATAACACTCATTTTAATTATATTGCACCTTCCCATCCATGAATGCATTCCTCCTCTCCACCTTAGCAGTAGTAGTTTTATAGATTTTAGTAAGGGAATAAAGTTCAGATTAAACAATTGCGATATATTTGGTGTGATCGATGTCCCCAAGTATTTAAGGGCTGTCTTAGTCCAATTCAATTTAAAATTTGCCCTTAACTGTTGTTGGAGTGTCCCTGTAAGTTCTATTCCCATTGTTTCGGATTTAATGAAATTTATCTTCATATTAGATTGGGTTCCGTATCTCTCCAGCTCGTGTAACAAGTTGGGGAGTGATATAATTGGATTCGTGATCGAGAATAGGACGTCGTCGGCGTACGCTGATATTTTATACTGATCCTTTCCCACGCTGATGCCCGAAATATCCGAGTTCATTCGGATTCTGCACAGGAAGGGTTCCAGTGATAATACAAACAGGAGCGGGGACAGGGGGCAGCCCTGTCTCGTTCCGTTTGTAATTAAAAACTCTGTAGATAAAATTCCGTTTACCCTCACTTTTGCAGAAGGGACTGAGTAGCTCTGTGTTATCCATTTTAACATTTTCTCCCCTATCCCTATATAGCGAAGGACCGTGAACATATACTCCCACCTGACCCTGTCGAACGCTTTCTCTGCGTCGGTATTAAGCAAGACTGTTGGTATTTTATTTTGGTGTGCTATATGTAATAAGCTCAATAGCTTGGTCGTGTTGTCCCTTGCCTCTCGGGTTGGGACAAATCCGACCTGGTCCAAATGGATCAACTTTGTCAGGTATTTCTGTAGTCTGACTGCCAAAATCTTTGTGAAAATTTTAAAGTCAGTGTTCAACAGGGAAATTGGTCTGTAACTTTTGCACGAGGTAGGGTCTTTCCCTTCCTTAGGGATTACCGATATATGTGCATGTATGGTTTCTTTGGGGATTCTATTCTCTGCCCCCCAGGCGTTGAACATATCCCTCATAAACTCCTTCAGGTGTGGCATTAACTTCTTATAGTAATGAATAGTAAACCCGTCAGGTCCAGGTGCCTTCCCTACTTTAATATTCTTTATAGTTTCCATTATCTCCGCAGATGTTATAGGGGACTCAAGTATTTTACTCTCCTCTTCTGACAACTGAGGCATTTGTGAGGTATATACATATTCCTCCATCTGCGTTTGTGTGGCTGTTTGGGTTTTTAAGTTATATAATGTTTCATAATATTTTTTGAATTCTTGAGTTATCTGTTTGGGGTATACAAGTTTCTGTCCTGCGTCTGTTACGGGGGGCCGGATTTAAAGAAACTGCAGCTTCAAACATCTATGACGTGTTTCAGTTTCGCCGCGTTCAAATCAATTAACTGGCGCTGCGGCGAATTGGCGAGTAAAACAGCAATAATGAATTCCGCCGTCAGCGGGATTCACTTACGATCGCGGCTTCGCCAATTCGCAAACTTATGTCTTCCTGCTTATAGCAGTTTCACATAGCGATGTGGGCTAGTGGATTAGTGCACACATCACATGTCTGTAATTCATCTCCCTCTGCTGTAGGTTCGAGGCTTACCATCTCCACCTACTTTTTTTATTTTCTTTTTTTGTTTATATTGCTAAAATGGAACGGATTACATCATATATATTGCTAAATAATGTTACACTCAGAAGCGCTTGCAAGCTTACACCATTTTAAGTGTTTTTTTGATCTTGTCTGTGTGTCGAATCGATCTTATGAAGGAAAGTACCAAAGGCAAGTGACCAAACCCCTACCCTACTTCAGGGCAAGATGAAACCTCACAATTTTACCATGGTCTTCTTCCCACATTCCATACAATGTTTAGTTCTTTAGCTATATGTGCTTTTTAGCCTTAACACACTCCATTTTTTCCACCATACAGCTTTATTCTGCACAATAGCTAAGTGCTTTGCAACTTCACTGCAGTTCACAACGTCATGGGTTCAAATCACATCACTACACTTGGGATCTCTTTTCACTCTCATTTTTTTAAACAGTTTTTTTAAACTATCTTGAATTTGGGGGGGGAGGGGGGTGTCCTACCCAAATTTCAAGCACATCAATGGAAACAACACAATTTTGATTTTATGAGTGTGGTCCTAGTTTTATCGAGATGCAATTCTTTACATATTTACCATGGTTCTTACAATTTCTTGACCAATAAACATAGGTGTCTGATATTGGACTCTCTCCATATTTCAACAACACAGGCCCTCATAGTCCAACACTACATTTGCCTCACACCTCAACACAACACTGTCACATCCCTACTCTACATTACAACCCCTCACATCACCAGTACAAGCAGCATGCAAAGTGCAAAACTCCGGCCTTGGCAGCTTAATGGGCCATACACTAACAATTTGTCTAGACTTTTTCCTGTAGACTTAACCAAACCATATAATAGAAGCTCAAACCTCAACACTTTCAATTTGGATGCAATCAGGCAGGCCCTTGCACTACATAGAAAATGTCAATCGGAAGGATAAAGTCTTCTCTAAATCTTACAGTGTGGATGGCCCTTTTGTCTGTAGGCACCCACACAAAACAAAAAAACACATGTTCAATTCTAATGTATTTATTTATTTGAGAATGACAGCAGAAGGAGGGATGCAGCAAAAGAATATTGTCACTCTCCAGTCCGTGTGCCTTTACAGCGCCAGACCACGATCTTTGCTCCATGGCTACGGGATTCTGATGTCTTCCACAACTTCCGGCAGAGTTCAGAATCCATTCTGCACCTCTACCAGCTCATAGGGGACAGGCATGGCAAGGTTGCTGGGCAGCTTCCAAGCCACTTTCGAAGTTCCAGGGTGTTCATGTTGGTCATTGGCCATGTGCCTTACCAAATATCCACTGACCACAAAAGAAAATGAGTGGAGTCCATCAAGGTGGGTTTCTACCACCTACACCCGCAAGCAGTACCACTCCTGGAAAAATAAAACAAAGGATAAGACATTTCATTATGAAAATCACATCTTAATGCCTGTTTGCTTCATTCTGAACTTCATTTAATTTCGACATCACGAGTGAAATAACACATTTTATGCCAACTTACACAAACCAGAAATCATTAATGTAAACATTTGAATACACACCTGTGACGCCAGACAGCCCATCACCACAGGCTTCCCATGGTACGTGCCATGATTCCAAGATGTTGATGTTCTGGAAAATTACAACACCATAAGATACCAAGCAGCCGTTCATGTTATCAATAACTACACAGGTGGCATAGACACAAATAAACACCTGCCAGCTCTTCTCAGCCCTTTACACTATTCACAATACCAACATGTTTATGGTTAGAGGTGCATGTTTTTGCTCAAGTAACACAATTTTAACAATGTTGACTACACTTTATCTACAATGGCAAGTGTCATTGGCAGATGATAATCACCCTCTGTCTCCCTGTGAGTGGCACCTCTGCTAACTAGCTAATTAATACACATGCCCTATCTTGACCGGTTACAGTACTTACATGTAAAGTGGCTAGCAACCAGGGTATTCCGGGTGGCCATACCGGCAGCGGTGCTCCGCCGCCTGGGGGCCGCCGGCTGACGGACCTCTGGCTCCCTCTCCTCCGTCAGCTCCCAAGAATCATCCCGGGCAACGCACATGTTGTGCAACACGCAGCACGCCAGGATGATCTTGGAAGCCTTTGTAGGAGAGTACAGGAGTTCACCCCCAGGCCGGGCCAAGCAGAGAAACCGGGACTTGAGAAGACCTATGGTCAACTCAATGATACTCCGGCTTCTCCGCAAGGCCCTGTTGTAATTCCTCTCTGCTGGGCCCTGGGGGTACCTGATTGGAGCCATCAGCCACGTCAGCTGCGGGTAACCAGCATCCCCTGAAAAATAAGAAAAATATACATTAGTTATTCATATCATGTGACTTTAGATGACTCCTCAAAATGGGAGACAATTAGGCATTTTACTAAACAACCTGCTCGTCTGTTTGCAAAAAATCATATGAAACATCTCAACTCTGTCTAACTGCCTAAATCACTAATACAAATGGGAAAAAGGACACACAAAGTGGTGGGTTTCTCTTGCAAGTTACAACTTGGCCCCTATTCTGTTCCTATTACATTAGCCTAGGTCTTACTTCTGGAATATATCTGCAACTAGAGTGAGGAAACCAATATTGACTCACTTATGCAAAGTACTTTGGGGATATGGCAATACCATTGGAATCATTTGTAGGTTTTCTTTGGGTGGCTAGAGGACACCATTTACACATTGGTTAACCACCTTCATTGGACTCAAAGACAACTTTGCAAATCTTTCTTTTGTGAGCTGCTAAGCTGCTGATCTGGTTGTGTGTGAACAGCCTGACAACTAATAACACATCCATTTTAGGTAGGCTTTGCTTAAATCAGGGTGTACACCGATGTAGCTTATTCCTATGTCTATGTAATCTTACAGTTTATGTTGTTAAGACAAAATACTTTACCAATAAGCCACCCTTCGGGCATTTGTCCACTTTCAAACACCTCGTACAGAGTACTTGTTCTTAACATACTGGAATCATGGCACGACCCTGGGTGACCAGTGTTGACACTCATGATGCGCTGTTTGGCGTCACACACTAATTGGACGTTCACAGAGTGGTACTGCTTGCGGTTCCGGTATTCACTTTCGTGGCTCCTTGGGGGCCTAATGGCTATGTGGGTGCCATCGATTGCCCCTAGGATTTGCGGCATGTGTGCCCGCCGGTAGAAACCCAACTTGACTTCATTCCACTCATTTTCATTCTGTGGCCAGTGGATAAAATTGGGCACTATATCCACTATGGCATTAATGACCAACATGAACACCCTTGAAACTGTGGGCTGGCTAATGCCCATGATACTTCCCGAAGTGGCTTGGAAGCTGCCACGCCCTAAAATATACAAAGTGGCCAGCAATCTGGCCATGCCGGGCACCGCATGGCCGCGCTGTGTGTCCGGGTCAATTTTCTCTGCTATGAGCTGGTAGAGGTGTAGAATAGTTCCTCGCTCGAGCCGGAACTTCCTCCTGACATCAGAATCCCGCAGCTTGTCCAAATAGATCCTTGGAGCAAAAATGCGTGGCTGGCGAGGTAAGGGCACACGGACTGGAGGTGCTGCTGCTGAAGGTGCTGCTGCTGCTGCTGCTGCAGCTTCCCCACCTTCTGCTGCCTCCTGTGCCAGGGCCTCCTCAAACAAGGCACCAATAAATGCCAGCATTGCACCATCTAATGCGTCTGGGATATCGTCCTCCATTTTGAACGCGCAAATTCGCGAATGCGCAGATATATATAGAAACGGCCGCTAATTATCACACCTGTGAGCCAGCTATAAAAGGAGCACATGGCCAATATGGCTGCTGGATGTTATAGATCGATGTTTCTTATGTGCTAGCAAGACCCTGTGACCCACAACCTACATTATCTGGAGGTAAGACAATTGTATCTCTCTCTCCCAAAAAAAAGGAAGGAGACAATTTGTACTTATCTTGGGTGTGCTTAAGTTGTCTATGGTGAATCCCCTCCAACCCACAATAGCTTGGGAACCCCTCAAGTGTCTTTTAATCATTGGCAGTTGGCCCCATGTGCATGTGGTTTGGACATGTGTTTTCTCATGTTTGTTAAAGGTGTGCAGTCTAGATTTGGCATCTAAACCTGCCCCCTTACCTTCCCAGCTTCCAAAGACACCATTTTTGCTTTCCTGATAACTGTAATTTATTATGTGCACGTATGTAGGTCATGCGATTTCTCATGTATGTTTAATGTTTGCAGCCTCCTTTTGCCTATAAAGGATTACACCACCACCACCACCACCACCACCACTGTGTTTGTGACATTAGGTAAGTGTTTGGAGGGCCTCGTGTGATTTGTACCCCTATGCGTTTTCTTATGTGTTTTTTTTTTTACATTTCTTTGCAGCCTCTTCTGCTCTTTAACACCACCACCACCACCACCACCACCACTGTGTTTGTGCCATTAGGTAAGTGTTTGGAGGGCCTCGTGTGATTTGTACCCCTATGAGTTTTCTTATGTGTTTTTTTTGTACATTTCTTTGCAGCCTCTTCTGCTCTTTGCCACCACCACCACCACCACCACCACCACCACCACCACCACTGTGTTTGTGCCATTAGGTAAGTGTTTGGAGGGCCTCGTGTGATTTGTACCCCTATGAGTTTTCTTATGTGTATTTTTTGTACATTTCTTTGCAGCCTCTTCTGCTCTTTGCCACCACCACCACCACCACCACCACCACCACTGTGTTTGTGCCATTAGGTAAGTGTTTGGAGGGCCTCGTGTGATTTGTACCCCTATGAGTTTTCTTATGTGTATTTTTTGTACATTTCTTTGCAGCCTCTTCTGCTCTTTGCCACCACCACCACCACCACCACCACCACCACCACCACTGTGTTTGTGCCATTAGGTAAGTGTTTGGAGGGCCTCGTGTGATTTGTACCCCTATGAGTTTTCTTATGTGTATTTTTTGTACATTTCTTTGCAGCCTCTTCTGCTCTTTGCCACCACCACCACCACCACCACCACCACCACTGTGTTTGTGCCATTAGGTAAGTGTTTGGAGGGCCTCGTGTGATTTGTACCCCTATGAGTTTTCTTATGTGTTTTTTTTTTACATTTCTTTGCAGCCTCTTCTGCTCTTTAACACCACCACCACCACCACCACCACTACTGTGTTTGTGCCATTAGGTAAGTGTTTGGAGGGCCTCGTGTGATTTGTACCCCTATGAGTTTTCTTATGTGTTTTTTTTTTACATTTCTTTGCAGCCTCTTCTGCTCTTTAACACCACCACCACCACCACCACCACTACTGTGTTTGTGCCATTAGGTAAGTGTTTGGAGGGCCTCGTGTGATTTGTACCCCTATGCGTTTTCTTATGTGTTTTTTTTGTACATTTCTTTGCAACCTCTTCTGCTTTTTTTGCCACCACCACCACCACCACCGTGTTTGTGCCATTAGGTAAGTGTTTGGAGGGCCTCGTGTGATTTGTACCCCTATGCGTTTTCTTATGTGTTTTTTTTTTACATTTCTTTGCAGCCTCTTCTGCTCTTTAACACCACCACCACCACCACCACCACTACTGTGTTTGTGCCATTAGGTAAGTGTTTGGAGGGCCTCGTGTGATTTGTACCCCTATGAGTTTTCTTATGTGTTTTTTTTTTACATTTCTTTGCAGCCTCTTCTGCTCTTTAACACCACCACCACCACCACCACCACTACTGTGTTTGTGCCATTAGGTAAGTGTTTGGAGGGCCTCGTGTGATTTGTACCCCTATGCGTTTTCTTATGTGTTTTTTTTGTACATTTCTTTGCAACCTCTTCTGCTTTTTTTGCCACCACCACCACCACCACCGTGTTTGTGCCATTAGGTAAGTGTTTGGAGGGCCTCGTGTGATTTGTACCCCTATGCGTTTTCTTATGTGTTTTTTTTTTTTCCTTTTCTTTGCAGCCTCTTCTGCTCTTTGCCCACTACTACCACCACCACCACGACCAAGTCTGTTTGTGCCATTAGGTAAGTGTGTTCTGTAACTGTTCACTAATTATACTGTATATGAAGAGCAATCTGCAAATCCTGTTTTTTCTGTTTTCTCTTTTGTCATTTCAGATTTAGGAGTTTGGGGCTCTTTGCTGCTGCTGGACAGCCAGATTCTCTGCCCACCTCGTGCTCCCATGGCCCCACCCACTGGAAGGATGAGAAGGGCCAGGGGGGCCAGGGGGGCCAGGGGGGCCAGGGGGGCCAGGGGGGCCAGGGGGGGCAGGGGGGGCAGGGTGGGCAGATCGTCTGGCTCTGGTGTGAGGGAGGCTCCAGCTGTATCCATGAGGGAGTCCACCATCCCCATCCCGGAGGAGGAAGCCGGGGGAGGTGTTAACACACCAAGTGGACAAGCTGGCTCTTCTGACAGTAGTCCTGGAGAGGGTCCGTCCACCAGAGTCAGCTTGTCCACATTAACCCGGCTTCCCCGTTTCACCCACAATCAGTGCTGTGCCCTGGTCCACGCCTATATGGCCAGATATCAGGCGATACATGGGACCAGGGCCGCGTCTTACTCAGTAACAGAGAAGAACAGATTGTGGGATGAAATCCGGGATGCTGTAAATGCACTGGGTGAAGCACCTCGCCACCGTGACAGTGTGCGGAAGAAGGTCAACGACATCTGTGGGTCCGTTCGGAAGAAGCTAATTGCATGGGCTGCGGAGGGTCTTTATGACCGTCAAGGTCGGCTGGATGAACGTGCACGAAGTTCTCTCTGGGATTATCAATTACCTTTCTTGAACATCATAGGACCCGATACCATCTTTACCAGAGAGGACTTAGATTCGGATGCTTTGCACCGAGGTAGGATATTATCTTGGATGTCAATTGTGTGAGTTGTTTGGAAAAGATTAACTACTATCCTATGTGTGACATTAAGAGAATGTGATACTTGCCCTTCCAATTGTCCTTTTTTTGTTTTCCCCAACCTGCAATTTGTTCATCTGTAGCACGGATCTCAGCCCCTCCACAGCCCATGCAGCTTGGCGAACCAGACGGACTCACAGGTGTTGACATCAGTGCTGACCCTCCTCCTGGTAGGTCCAATATCATACTGTGCCAAACAATGTAGATGTTTTTTTTTGGCCAAGATAGCTCATATTGCTATGTCCTTTACAGAAGATCCGCAGCAGGGAACACACCCAGTGCAGCTAGGCCTGGAGGAAGGTGTTGGTATGTCTAGTCAAATAATGTTTTTTTGAATCTTATTAACCCCATTAACACACATGTTTTTTCTTAGGAAAGAGTGTTGCCTTTTAGATGTTTACCCTGCAAAACACAGTTGACAGCATTAATGGGTGCCGTCATTAGTAGGCAGACCAAGCCTTCTTAACCTTTGGGAGGGTTTAGCAAGTGTCCTATGAGCCCAGGAAAGCACTTTAGAATGTTTGGCCTCAATGCTTCATTCATGAAGCTAGGAGGGCAATCTGGCCATAATCATTACTGACTAAGGTTATGTACTAAACATGTTTTTTTTTTTTTTTTTTAAAAGAACATCAGGCCCCTCTTGACGTTGCAGCTGGAGTTGGATCAGGAGCTGGCGACGATTCTGCATCCAGTGCTGTGGTATGTGATATAAGGGAACAAGGTGCACATGTAACATTTCAATGGTAGCATTGATTTTGGACTAGATGTGGCTTACATTGTGTGTGTTAAATTAGTGCTATGACATTCTGACGATGCACCAGCACAACAAGAGTTCTATCTTGAACATCAGGGAATTATGTTATAATTTGGTGTGCCACTAATGTTCCAAAAACATCCAGGATCTTTAAAGTCCGGCCCGTCTTTGATTTTCCAGGTCCAAATTCATGGGTATCGTTTGGTTGGGTTGTCCTCTAGCCGATTGATGGCAAGATTTTAGACAACATACGTAGATGTATAAAGTCATTGGTGTAGTAACAGATTTACCAAAAGCATAAACAACCTACCACACCAGGGTTAATTGGGAACACCTTCATGTTGAATCTTTTTTGCCTTTGTCATATTAGTCCTACCAATATAATATGTACCCATTATCAGAAGTGTTGCTAGCTTGGATAATCTTACAATGAACAAGTACTCATTAGAAGCACATCAAACTTTTCAACGTTCTGCTTGGGGTGTTAAGTTGTCAAACTAATCTGAAATATTTAGTCATGATGTTTGATAATGATTTGGTCTATTTCTTCTGCTTTCAGGTAGCCTTAGATGCAGAGGGATTGTCACCTACCCAACTTCGTCCATCTATGCTGGATGTAGCCGAGAGGCTGCTTGATGAGTATCAGGTCCAAAATGAGTTAAGGAGGCGTACTCAGCAATCTACTGAGGCAGTACGTCTGCTCGGGCTCATACAGGAATCTGTAGCAACAATGGTACAGGTTCACCAGGATATGTTACAGGTTCAACAGGATATGCGTAACAGCTTGGTAAGTTTAGCAGACCAGCATCAACGGGATCGGCAAAGTGTTGACACTCAGGTGCTGGCCACACGCCAATGCCTGTTTGGATCTGAAGATGCCCCATTGGCAGAGCCCTCCCAAACATCTCACTCACCTGCCACTGCAGGTTGTGGTAGTGGGAGGGTAATGCCAGTGTTGGCCACTTGTCAGGCAGCTGGGGATGGGACAATTCCTCCTGTAGCCACTCCTAGCACTTCACACTCCGTTCGGACTCCCACACCCCTCAATGAGCAATCCTCCTGCACAACCTCAATGCGCACTGGTTCCACAGTACCCCTTCCACCTGACTACATTCCCTCCACACCTTTATCACTTCACTCCTCCCCAGGCCGTTCTTCTTTTTTGTCACCAATGCGACATGTCGTTTGCCCCCGCACCGTGGACCACAACAACCAATCAACCACCACTCCCCACACATCTTCACAACCCTTGCACCACCAGCAGCATCAAATAGCCTTGGAGCAGCAACGATCCCATCTCATGGTAATGGCACACGTTACCCAAATTCTTAGGCTGAGCACAGAGCAGATGGGACTATTGGCACAAGATCTTCAGTCTGGGACATTTCCAGGGTTCAACACCCTGCATCAGCAGCAGCCTCAGACACGGGATCTGATTCTAATGGGCCACTTTACCAGAACTCTAAGGCTAACCCCAGAGCAGATGGGACTATTGGCCCACCATTTGATGGCAGGAACCTTTCCATTGCTCACCACACTGCTTCAGTCACCACCACCACCACCACCAACTTAATTTCTATTTTTTTTTTTTTTTTGGTTTTGTTAATGATTGTTACATTGGCCAATTTGTGGGGCCATTTTTTTTTTAAATTTGAGGGTGGCACAATATGATTTCTTATAGTGCTTTTTTTGGGGATGAAATAAAATTTTATGCAAAATGATTAGTTTGTGTTTGCTCTTTGGTTTTTTAGGAGTGTTGGTGGCCAAGTAATGGCCCTGGTTAATGTAGGCATTTATACACACGTGCTTCTCGATCTCCAAACATATGATTTCATGTAAATTTAGATAACTCAATGTTCACATAACGACCCAAGAAAAGGTCTCCCTTCAAATGTAGCTTCAAAACAAGTCTCAAGGCTAACATAAACCAAAGCCAACATACTAACAATTACAGACCACACAACTCAAGTAAACAAATACAACACAAAAGACATTCGATGTGTACACCAAAAAGAAAACTTGGGTAATAAAATAAATGTTTTAATAACACATGTGGGTGTCTACCAACTGTAGCGTACAAAAAATATATTACAATATATAATAGAATGAACTAAATTGCCAATGTAACATTTGTGTTGCAAAGAGCAACATACTTAAATTTAATTTAGATAAACATTTTAAACATTTTTTATGTTTTGACATCATTTTTTGGAAGGTTTTCACAAAAACAATTCTTTTTTGTAAACATTTTTGGTTTTGTCCGTTGCCATAAAAACAACAAGGCTTTTTTGTAAACATTTGTGGTTTTGTCCGTTGCCATAAAAACAACAAGGCTTTTTTGTAAACATTTGTGGTTTTGTCCGTTGCCATAAAAACAACAAGGCTTTTTTGTAAACATTTGTGGTTTAGTTTGTTACCAAAAACAACAAGGCTTTTTTGTAAACATTTGTGGTTTTGTCCGTTGCCATAAAAACAACAAGGCTTTTTTGTAAACATTTTTGGTTTAGTTTGTTACCAAAAACAACAAGGCTTTTTTGTAAACATTTGTGGTTTAGTTTGTTACCAAAAACAACAAGGCTTTTTTGTAAACATTTGTGGTTTAGTTTGTTACCAAAAACAACAAGGCTTTTTTGTAAACATTTGTGGTTTTGTCCGTTGCCATAAAAACAACAAGGCTTTTTTGTAAACATTTTTGGTTTAGTTTGTTACCAAAAACAACAAGGCTTTTTTGTAAACATTTGTGGTTTTGTCCGTTGCCATAAAAACAACAAGACTTTTTTGTAAACATTTGTGGTTTTGTCCGTTGCCATAAAAACAACAAGGCTTTTTTGTAAACATTTTTGGTTTAGTTTGTTACCAAAAACAACAAGGCTTTTTTGTAAACATTTGTGGTTTTGTCCGTTGCCATAAAAACAACAAGGCTTTTTTGTAAACATTTGTGGTTTTGTCCGTTGCCATAAAAACAACAAGGCTTTTTTGTAAACATTTGTGGTTTTGTCCGTTGCCATAAAAACAACAAGGCTTTTTTGTAAACATTTGTGGTTTAGTTTGTTACCAAAAACAACAAGGCTTTTTTGTAAACATTTTTGGTTTTGTCCGTTGCCATAAAAACAACAAGGCTTTTTTGTAAACATTTGTGGTTTTGTCCGTTGCCATAAAAACAACAAGGCTTTTTTGTAAACATTTGTGGTTTTGTCCGTTGCCATAAAAACAACAAGGCTTTTTTGTAAACATTTGTGGTTTAGTTTGTTACCAAAAACAACAAGGCTTTTTTGTAAACATTTGTGGTTTTGTCCGTTGCCATAAAAACAACAAGGCTTTTTTGTAAACATTTTTGGTTTTGTCCGTTGCCATAAAAACAACAAGGCTTTTTTGTAAACATTTGTGGTTTTGTCCGTTGCCATAAAAACAACAAGGCTTTTTTGTAAACATTTGTGGTTTTGTCCGTTGCCATAAAAACAACAAGGCTTTTTTGTAAACATTTGTGGTTTAGTTTGTTACCAAAAACAACAAGGCTTTTTTGTAAACATTTGTGGTTTTGTCCGTTGCCATAAAAACAACAAGGCTTTTTTGTAAACATTTTTGGTTTAGTTTGTTACCAAAAACAACAAGGCTTTTTTGTAAACATTTGTGGTTTAGTTTGTTACCAAAAACAACAAGGCTTTTTTGTAAACATTTGTGGTTTAGTTTGTTACCAAAAACAACAAGGCTTTTTTGTAAACATTTGTGGTTTTGTCCGTTGCCATAAAAACAACAAGGCTTTTTTGTAAACATTTTTGGTTTAGTTTGTTACCAAAAACAACAAGGCTTTTTTGTAAACATTTGTGGTTTTGTCCGTTGCCATAAAAACAACAAGGCTTTTTTGTAAACATTTGTGGTTTTGTCCGTTGCCATAAAAACAACAAGGCTTTTTTGTAAACATTTTTGGTTTAGTTTGTTACCAAAAACAACAAGGCTTTTTTGTAAACATTTGTGGTTTTGTCCGTTGCCATAAAAACAACAAGGCTTTTTTGTAAACATTTGTGGTTTTGTCCGTTGCCATAAAAACAACAAGGCTTTTTTGTAAACATTTGTGGTTTTGTCCGTTGCCATAAAAACAACAAGGCTTTTTTGTAAACATTTGTGGTTTAGTTTGTTACCAAAAACAACAAGGCTTTTTTGTAAACATTTTTGGTTTTGTCCGTTGCCATAAAAACAACAAGGCTTTTTTGTAAACATTTGTGGTTTTGTCCGTTGCCATAAAAACAACAAGGCTTTTTTGTAAACATTTGTGGTTTTGTCCGTTGCCATAAAAACAACAAGGCTTTTTTGTAAACATTTGTGGTTTAGTTTGTTACCAAAAACAACAAGGCTTTTTTGTAAACATTTGTGGTTTTGTCCGTTGCCATAAAAACAACAAGGCTTTTTTGTAAACATTTTTGGTTTTGTCCGTTGCCATAAAAACAACAAGGCTTTTTTGTAAACATTTGTGGTTTTGTCCGTTGCCATAAAAACAACAAGGCTTTTTTGTAAACATTTGTGGTTTTGTCCGTTGCCATAAAAACAACAAGGCTTTTTTGTAAACATTTGTGGTTTTGTCCGTTGCCATAAAAACAACAAGGCTTTTTTGTAAACATTTGTGGTTTTGTCCGTTGCCATAAAAACAACAAGGCTTTTTTGTAAACATTTGTGGTTTTGTCCGTTGCCATAAAAACAACAAGGCTTTTTTGTAAACATTTTTTTTTTGGTTGCCAAAAACAAGGCATTTTTTGTATTTTTTTGGTTTTTTTGGTTCCCAAAAAAAGGGTTTTTTATAAATTTTTATATTTTTTTTGGTTGCCAAAAACAAGGCTTTTTTTGTTTTTTTGTTTTTTTTGGGTCCCCAAAAAAAGGGTTTTTTATAAATTTTTATATTTTTTTTGGTTGCCAAAAACAAGGCTTTTTTTGTTTTTTTGTTTTTTTTGGGTCCCCAAAAAAAGGGTTTTTTATAAATTTTTATATTTTTTTTGGTTGCCAAAAACAAGGCTTTTTTTGTTTTTTTGTTTTTTTTGGGTCCCCAAAAAAAGGGTTTTTTATAAATTTTTATATTTTTTTTGGTTGCCAAAAACAAGGCTTTTTTTGTTTTTTTGTTTTTTTTGGGTCCCCAAAAAAAGGGTTTTTTATAAATTTTTATATTTTTTTTGGTTGCCAAAAACAAGGCTTTTTTTGTTTTTTTGTTTTTTTTGGGTCCCCAAAAAAAGGGTTTTTTATAAATTTTTATATTTTTTTTGGTTGCCAAAAACAAGGCTTTTTATTTTTTTTTGTTTTTTTTGGGTCCCCAAAAAAAGGGTTTTTTATAAATTTTTATATTTTTTTTGGTTGCCAAAAACAAGGCTTTTTGTTTTTTTTTTTTTTTTTGGGTCCCAAAAAAAGGGTTTTTTTTTAAACTGTTTTTGATTTTTTTGTTAGATTTTTGTTTATAATGGGCAACAATTACAAATGGGACATTTCTTTGTGTTGCAACGTGCAACATAAGTAAACAAACCACAAAAAAAAAATACTAGGATCTTTTTAAAGGTGTGACATTCCTAACGAATGGCTCCTTAGGGTCTGGATCCACGCCACAAAGGTGTTCCAAATATAGAATTCGGTCTCCGCACCACCTCATATAATCCAGGAGGACCTCGTAGGTGAGGTGGGTGTGCCCTGGGTAGAAAAAAACATGACAATTAGTTTTAGGCAAAATGATCCAAACAAGGATTGTAATTAATGTGCCTCAACAAATATGCTTAGGAGTCTATTGGTTGGCTTTTATCAACACTCTGAAGCAAATATGCTAAATTGCTGTTGTAAACCTTAAACTCAAACTTTCACAGCAAATTGTTCAAAAGGTTACATAAGATGGCTTGGAATGTTAGTAGCAGTTCCACCAAAGCTAAGTAAAATGCTTTTCTGCATGTAAACACAAGCAATCATTTTGAAGAATGTAAGGTGTTTTGGGTTCAATTGGTCAACACGATACATGTGCACACATTTATCTCTATCACCATTGGAATCTGTGGAGCGTTCTCTCTCACTCTTACTGTCTATAGATTGAACCTGACACATAGTAGAGACTCACCCTTAGGAATTTTGAGGGCCAGTTCTGGACGGAGCAGATGTGTCTGCTCCCCTGATCTCCTTTCCGCCATCCCAGCTGTGTTAAGAGAGAAGAAAAAGTTTATCAACAAATGGACTCACGCTAACTGTAGGTTACGCAGTCATGAAAACGCTCTAACACCCACTCATTACCCCTCCACATTTCCCTGAAAGTTTTATTTAGACATTGATATGGTGGTGATGCAGATTTGTACAGTGCAAGCGTCATTCTTCTGGGTGAAGCTTGTAGCGTTAAGGATACGTACTCCCTGCTTTTGTGCTGATTGTGTTTTTCTGATGTTTTTGGTGCCTCAGCCCTGCCTGTTCTAAGTGTTGGAAACATATCATTTTGGGAGGGCTGCGGAAAACTAATCAGGTTAGACTTACACTCTCTAGGTTTTTGGGGACAAGAGAAATAACAATCCTCCTTTTTACATGGCCCCTGTACACACCTCTAGGCACCTCCCTCCTGTTGTTTGACCCCACAGCAGGCAGCTTGCTATGGAGGCACATGAGATGAAGCCAAGCACCCTGTGCCTGTTCAGGCACTAGGCTGTGAGCCAGCCTTGCCCCCCTCCCTTCCATTGGTCTCAATGATTAGGAGTGACAGCATCAGGAGGCAATATTGGCATGCTGTCACCTCAGTTAAGGAGGAGGGGGAGTCTGTTCCAGACAAGTATTAGTGCAAACATTTGGACCGTAAAAAATGGTCCCAGTAAGTCTTAGGGGGAATATGCACACCTATCACTTGGAATACTAATGCATAGAATGCATTCACATAAAGAACCCGCTGCCTTTAGAACAACTTGAAGCCTGAGCGGGGACATACACAGTTAGCATTTCTCCACTTACTAAGTAGACACATTACTGGAAAAGCACACAACTTACCATCATCAGGTTTTTTTGGGGCCCCTGAAGTGGATGGCGTTGCTGGCTCTGGAGAAACTGCACAAAAAGAACACAAATTGTGAACTGGAATGTGGTACATTACCGAGGAAGAGTATTTATGAAAGATTGACAAACACACATTTTCAGTGTTGACTAAATCAGGACATGATTAAATTACAATGTCCCCTAAAAATTTACAAGTACAAAGCACACCATTTCCAATGTAGAGAAACTAACACCAATTTAGAATAGGGTGGCTTGAGATAACTTACAAAAGATAACATGTCCTGTAAAGCTCCCCAAAACCACCTTTCAAACATGAAGGTTAAGCAAGAGTGTTTCATGACCAACCTTCCTGTCACATATAGCAAAACTACACTTGCTTTGACTCCAACTTAGATTATCCTAGATACACATCATCCTAGCACACACAATTCATGTGAGAATCTAATTTTAGGTACTTACAGACTAGTTCAGGGGAGCCTGGAGTGGGGGAGGATGGGGGAGACCCTACATGGGGGGATGGTGTCCCTTCATGGGGGGATGGCGTTGTATCTCCTAGAAACACAAAGACACAAATACAATCCTTGAACAAAAGCTATTTGATAAAGGCACACAGAAAGTAGTCTGGAAACATTGAAGGTAGTAGTTACAGTGGACTGGGTAAGCAGTGGCCCCTCTTCCCCAGTCCTCCACAACAAACATCCTCAATGTCAGCTGCTACAAAACCCCAATGTCAAAATATATATATTACAGCCCTTATATTTACCAGGACACATTGAACACACAAACACATGTAGAATACTTACTTCCCCTTTGAGGAGAGCCCAGGTCCTCATCCGAGTCGGACCAATTGGCCTCTTCTTGGCCAACAGTTTGTTCCTGGCCCGGATCCAGGCGACTCGGCCCTGCCTGAGGCTCCTCTCTTGCTGAAGTTACATCAACCACAAAAGAAAACAAAACAAACAATCATTCCTCCAAGTTCGACCTAATACACAACACACCAGCACATCCACATTACTTACAGGGGGCCTGAGAAGGCTGAGCCGCAACATCCTGATCACTGGTTTCTAAAATAAAAGAAATACATTATATATTATTTATGGACACAAATAGGCAGTAACCTCTCATCATGCTAGCACCATACTCAATGCCCCTACAATTCAGAACATAGAAGTGCACTTACACCAATGAGATGCATTGACCATGTTTTAAAACAGGAGGGCACCATGCAAATTAAGCGGGCGCCTAAGGCCTCGCACCTACAGGGGCCTTGCGGCCAGTGGCGGAGCACCAACATTTCGAAGGGCGCAGTCAGGGAAATCTCCCAAGTAAAAGATTGCTTTCAATCCTCGGATCAAAAAGTTGCAGCAGTGTGCTGCAGTCCCTTCACTGCGTCTGCCAGGTGTCTGTTGTCCGCTGACACTTACTCCTCCTTCTCTGCCTGGGGATTGGCCGTCTGATCATGTTATCCTAAGATGTGGAGGAATCGGTAGGTGTGTACCTGCACCAGTAGGAAGTGACTGGCCGGTCAACTCACTCTGCTATCATCAGTTGTTGCTCTGGGAGGAGAGCTCCGCCCTGGACCCGGAACATACAGGTAACCAGGCCCAGACTTGATATTTTGCAGGCTGGTCATAGATTTGTTGTGTCCACTATGCAAAGTGGTTGAGTAGCCCCAGGGAAGTTGGAAGAGTCTGAAAATGGTTGGTGGAGGAGGAGGAGAAGAAGGCCCTGGGTGGCTGGGGGACAAGGAGAGGGCCCCTGGGGGTTTTCTAGAGGAGGAAAGATCCACAATGACGCCAGAGTCAATTGCCAAGGAAGAGAGTGGAGCTGAGCAAGTCCTGCCTATCTGACATGAAAGCCAAACATGGTGTAGATGGAGCCCTTTGCCCTACACAATGACAGCACCAGAGGTGGAAGGTGAGTGGTAGCGGGTCTTTGACATTATAGAGCATATGGACTCTGTCCATTATTGGTAGTTTTGTTTGGAGTTGTCCTTTAGATGTTTAACTGTGTTGTTTTTGACCCGAGCTGTGAGGGACTGAGGTATGACAGCCCACTATGCTGAGACTTATAGTGCCCTAGAATGTTGAGGACTGAGGAATCCTTAGTCCCTAACAGAGGGCACTACAAGTCTTAGCATAGCAGGCAGTATTTCCTCATTCCCCTACAGAGAGGATTACAAGTCCAAGCAGGTAGCCTTCTGCAGTGGGACTTGTTGTGCCCTTGACTGTGGTGGACTGAGGAAGGGAAGTGTAAGAGGGTCTCTGTAAGCTCAGATGTATGGGGGAGCTTTGGGGAACACAGAGTTCCCTTTTACACCAGAGTCCCCAGCTTCCCCCCTCAAATAATGGTTCCCAAACTCTCCTTATATCAGAGTCTTCACACTTCCCTCTTACAGTGTAGTAAGTCTGGAGACTCCGATGTAAAGGGGGCTCTGTAAAATGTGATTAGAGATTAGAAATTTCTAACATTTTTATTTTCTACTTACGATCCACAATTTTCAGCTGCTCAAATGGCTCGCTGCCTCTGACTGCATATTGGAGTGTGGCCGTCCTCCTCCTCCCCTTCTTCACCAAAATCACAAGAGGGTGCCGTCCGTCCGCTTTGGCTAGAAGCAGAAGAAAAAAAAAAACATAAAAAATACGAATGTACATAGTAGTATTAAAGGTTGTGAAGAGACACTTGATGGAGGTAGGAAAGGTAGGAGCGAGAGGGAGGGGGGGGGGGGGGGTGTTGGTATTAGTGTTGTTGCATAGCTAAACACATGTCCACCTACCCAAAAAATTGTAACCTATCTGGTCACATGTAATGTATATTTTTACTTACCGGAGATTTGCTCCACAGCCTTTCGCAGGAGCCTGGGTGAGCGCCTTTTGGCATCACTCCAGGCCCGCTGCAGATCCACTATATCAGCCTGGAACTGAAATCTCCGCTGCAGCCTCATCCGGAGACGACACATCATCTTGTGCTTTTGGTGAAGATGCGTATAAACTTTATCATACCCCCAGAGGAGGAGGAGCTGTGGAAAGAGCAGTGTATGTTTGAGTCCAAGTATGTCCAAAATAGTACAGTCTTCAAATAACATGCTAGGTCGTCTTTGAGATATTGTAGAACAAAGAATTCCATTTCTGGTGATACATATACATCGATGTCCAAATCTACCTCCATGACATAGGTTGCCCCACACTGGTGATTTCCTCTACATGATATAGCCATTTTCTCAATTGGCCTTTCATGACACACCCAGGGCCGCCATCAGGGGGGACAGGCAGTCACTGTATTTACAACCTTATTGCTGTCCATTTAGCAGGGTGCAAGTAACTTTACACACATGTAGCATAGGTATCAACTTTTGTCACCATGTTAAAAGGACAGCAGTATGGGTAGCATTACAGTGACTGTTATTAGTCCAGGCTCACTAAACTAGCCAATGCTTGGAAAAGCAAGCCATGCAGATTGCTTTTCAGGTCCCTTTTAACACGAGCTGTCTGATTGGGTGTGGCTGTTAATTTTTGACGCAGACCTGATAAGCCCCTCAATTCTCCTTTATGGAGTGTTATATGTAAATGGGATTGCTTCATTTGAGATGCAGATTTAAACTGTGTATGGCCAGGCTGAAGGTACCCAAGTTGATTGGTCGATCACCTGGAGGACAACGTACAACCAGTCTGTCAGATTTTACACACACTTATCGCTAGCATCTCTTGTAGCCACTAGCAATAATCACTGTGTTTTCCTGGCAGGGGCAGCACCAGGAGAACACAATGGCTCCGCAGGAGGGTTTCCCCTGTCTGTGTTGATGGTGGAATCAAGGCAAAATGTTTTTCCTGCAAGCCACGGGACAAACAAAGATATTTTTTTAATGAATCCATGATTTTGCCAAAATGGAAAAAAAAAGATGTTTGCTTTGTATATTCTTAAGTTTGCTACATAACTAGAACATGTAACAGTGTTATATCATTGCAGGAGATTTCCCTTCACTTCCTGTCTTGGTGTCACCAGGACAGGAAGTGAGGGAATCTCCCGTGGGGATACAGCCAGCAATTCTTTCCTTTTATATATACTATGGACATTATAAGGCAACAATTGCAAGCTATTTCCCCACAGTGATATTCCCCTCACTTCCTGTCTTGGTGTCACCAGGACAGGAAGTGAGGGAATCTCCCGTGGGGATACAGCCAGCAATTCTTTCCTTTTATATATACTATGGACATTATAAGGCAACAATTGCAAGCTATTTCCCCACAGTGATATTCCCCTCACTTCCTGTCTTGGTGTCACCAGGACAGGAAGTGAGGGAATCTCCCGTGGGGATACAGCCAGCAATTCTTTCCTTTTATATATACTATGGACATTATAAGGCAACAATTGCAAGCTATTTCCCCACAGTGATATTCCCCTCACTTCCTGTCTTGGTGTCACCAGGACAGGAAGTGAGGGAATCTCCCGTGGGGATACAGCCAGCAATTCTTTCCTTTTATATATACTATGGACATTATAAGGCAACAATTGCAAGCTATTTCCCCACAGTGATATTCCCCTCACTTCCTGTCTTGGTGTCACCAGGACAGGAAGTGAGGGAATCTCCCGTGGGGATACAGCCAGCAATTCTTTCCTTTTATATATACTATGGA
Organism: Pelophylax lessonae; assembly: GCF_965119305.1. Lineage (NCBI taxonomy): Eukaryota > Metazoa > Chordata > Amphibia > Anura > Ranidae > Pelophylax > Pelophylax lessonae. The sequence continues at coordinate 7,541,605 of NC_138780.1, forward strand.
CATTATAAGGCAACAATTGCAAGCTATTTCCCCACAGTGATATTCCCCTCACTTCCTGTCTTGGTGTCACCAGGACAGGAAGTGAGGGAATCTCCCGTGGGGATACAGCCAGCAATTCTTTCCTTTTATATATACTATGGACATTATAAGGCAACAATTGCAAGCTATTTCCCCACAGTGATATTCCCCTCACTTCCTGTCTTGGTGTCACCAGGACAGGAAGTGAGGGAATCTCCCGTGGGGATACAGCCAGCAATTCTTTCCTTTTATATATACTATGGACATTATAAGGCAACAATTGCAAGCTATTTCCCCACAGTGATATTCCCCTCACTTCCTGTCTTGGTGTCACCAGGACAGGAAGTGAGGGAATCTCCCGTGGGGATACAGCCAGCAATTCT